>NC_059364.1:44034375-44637250 GCF_019703515.2 Myxocyprinus asiaticus
CTGTAGTTTGACAAGCTACAAGCTACTCATAATTTAAAGTAGTTAAAGGTGCTGTAGGCGATTTTTTTCATGGAAAAGTATGCAAAAAATGTTCTTACTCCCTTAAAGATATGAGTGAAATAAGTGTCACGAGATATCTCACCGTTCTCTGTGACAGCAATAGACTTTGTAAACAGCAAACAAAACTGTGTCCTCGGATATCGATGCTTTTCACCTGTCAATCATTTTGCCCATTCTCATAGTGTTGTATTTGAAGCAGATCATTGAGGCTATGATTCATAATATTTGTCAATTGAGGGCGCTATTGTGCCACTGTTGAATTTGACAGCCACAGGAACAAACCTGCTGCTCTTTCGCTCGGTTTTGGTCTCAAAATTATCTTTGGAGGGCGGGGTTTTGGAATGAGGGGGCGTGGCTAATTCAATGGCTCAGTCACGTGAAAGCTTCAGAATGCTAAAATCGCTTACAGCACCTTTAAGCTAGTCAAGCCACCCTTTTGAAAAAGTAGTTAGCTACACTACAAGTTACTATCAAAAAGTAGCTAGCAACATTGAAGCTACTTAATTAGTTATATTTTTTAATAAAACAATAACAATAACTAAAACTGCACTAATAACATTTATAAATTAATAAATGTAATTAATGAAATACATTAAATGTATTTAATTCAGTAAATTAAATGTATTGCATATATTTAATAAATAGTAACATTGATACATTTAATAATGGCCATAAAATAAAATACAACCACATAAAATAAAAACAGAAAAGATCAGATGCCATTAAAAAATAATTTTTATACTATACTTTGCACTTTTCAGCAGGGGCGGAGCTAGGGGATGGCCAGGTGTGGCCACCCCACTCGCAATTGCTGTTTTGGTTATTTTTTGTCTTGGGCACAATTTAGTTAGTCTTTCTACACCAACAACCACCATCGACCCTGTGAGCGTCAGGTGTTATATTTAATAATTTGCAGAGCTGGGGAACATACTTTTAAAAGTGTACTTGCATTATTAATGTGTCTGGCTGCGAGCAGCAGAGCACGTATGAACGATCTCTTTCCCGCGCACACATAGAGCACGCACAAGCGAGAGAGAAAGTATACTGAAAGAGTGTGCACTCTGCCGCTCTGAGCCAGAATAATCACATAAGGACACATATACACGTGAAAACTGATGCACAGTATCAAATACACAGATTGTATGATAGTCCTTACTGTGGAGACCACATCAGTATATAGACAAAAGTAAATTCCAGACATTTAGAGGCAATTTTGAAATCCCAGACGGATGTTTTTTCAGGTCCAAAAATGAGGACATGTCCGGGAAAAAGAGGACGTATAGTTATCCTATAAAAAGATAGTTGCATAATAATACATGCAATAATAAATGATTTTCAGACAAATTACCAGTATTTTTTTTAATTTAATTTTAAAATAATGCTTAATTAAATGCTAAGAAATGGAGAAAATATGTTATCAAATAGTTATGCATAATAGGAATTATTTCTCTTGCTGCTCCCAATAACGCACAGATAACAAGAAACAAAATAAGCAAATTCAGAACAAAAAACAAATCCCTCAAAAGGCAAAAATAACTTATTGAATTATTTTATAAAAAACAAATTGAAGGTAAAAATCCTGTTATGTTGTCTATTAACAACAAAGTGTCTGAACCATTCTTTGTTTCATAGAATAAAATGGTGATCTTTTATTATTTTCAGATTTACACGCACTTGTACGTCTTGTAAAAGTAAACAAAACTTTACATAACCATCAGACCCTCTCTTCTTATCCAAGTGAGCCGTATAAGCTGCCTGATGTAACAGTAGATGGCAGTAATGCACTATTTTTGTTTGTGATCTGCCATTTTAAAAGAAGAAGATACTGAGCAGCAGACAGAATACACTGAAAGTTCATCAGACATTTTGCTGGTAGAAGTTTGTCTTCCACTCAAAGAAGGCTATTAGTTATAATCTGACCAATACATGATGTAGCGTTTGGTCACGCTACACCGCTACTTGCTGGAAAAAGTAGTTTGCTACTGCAAAAGCTACACTGTTTTAAAAGCAGCAGATCTACTGAAAAATGTAGTTCAGTTAGTAGTGTCGCTACTTGTAGTTAGCTACTCCCCAACACTGCATTGAGACACTTACATTGGAAGTGAATGGGGCCAATTTTTATGTGGATTTAAAGGCAGAAATATGAAGCTTATAATTTTATGAAATAACTTACATTATTTGTATTATTTATAGTGTATTATTTGAGCTGTAAATTTGTTTAAATTGTTGTTTTTATGGTCGTTTTATAGTTTTCAGTGTTAGGTCGCCACGGCAACATTGTAAAATTTGATATTACACAAAAATCATGTGAACATGCATATTGTTTATGTCTTGTGGCTATACTTTTAAAACAGTGAGCATTTAAACGTTTATGGAATGGCCCCATTCACTTCCATTGTAAGTGCTTCACTGTAACCCAGAATTTATTATTTTATTATTTTTAAAGAAAAGCAGGTACGAGTCGAAATTAGTTTTTGTGGTGGTCAACATTATGCCACAAATGCTGTCGATTGAGCTTAACTTGTATTAAACCCGGAATATTCCTTTAACATATACATAATGTATGATCTTTACTACCAGCATGTCTACTTTATATTATATTAATACTGAGACATCATGTTTAAGATATGTACCAGATATTAGTGATGGTTGCATTTTAAATTACTCAAATAAGTAATTACACACAAATATATGATTTTATATTTGTGGCAATTTAAAGAACAAAATGCATTTTCTAATTTAATCAACACAAGTTTGATTAAAACAGTAGAAACATATGCATTGTTACCTTTATGTCTGTAACTAGGCTCTAATGAAAGGCAGGAAAGTAATTGTCCAAAGGCCCTTTATAATGGATATTTACACTTGGATAAACAGTATGTGGATGGGAGTGATTTTTCATTTGTGGATTTGGGTGTGTTTGTCTTACATTTTAGAATGAACCTTTAACTCTTGTCTAGAAACAAGCTCAGATTGACATTTAAAGAGCTATATTATAAAGTAGATATTGAACAGTGTATAATAAGAATATTTTAAAATACTGTATAGTGTATATAGTCTCTCTCTTTGAGAGAGGCTTTGAGATCTACTATTACCGAGACTAAAAATATCCCAGAAATAGCCGTACTGATCTGTATTACCTTAAGGTAGAATCTGATCTTTGTTGTCAGGGGGGCACAATCAATAATAATCCACTGCTATGCTCAATATTAAAAAGTACTATAGGATAGTACTTATTTAATTTTTATGATGTACAATTGTGACATGACATATTTAAGCTTTCACACTATTTCTAGGTCACTAAAAAGATAAGCAAATTGGTAACATTCGCCATGTTAACTGCTCTGTGCAAAAGGTCAGATTTCCTTTCTTCCACTGAAGCACACAATATGCTGAAACATTTCCAAATCATGCTGGGATAACATGGATCATCAGTTCTGCACTGATCTGTGGAGTTCATGCCAGCTCAAATGTGCCAAATACTAAGAAATTCATTTTTCAAATAAACATTTCACTCAAAAAGTTTTGCTGATAATATAATTTGAAATGAAAAATATTTGTATTATCAGACAACACATGTGCAACCATAGATAATTCACAATGAGTACAATGCATTCTGTGAAATATTACCTCAGGTTGTAAGCTTGGAGAAGATTCAGGGTGTCATCAAGACATCACATACTGACAAATAATGTACATCTACAGTAGGCATAATCAAATGGCATTGCCAATTTCTGTCAAATGTAGTAATGTAAGTATGGACTTTAAGCTATTTTGAAGTTTCATGTAAATCATTCAGTTTGGAGACAGCAAGGAATGTTAATGTTTTCCTCTTAGTTTTCACAATCATCTCATTGCACTAGTTCAGGACCACAGATTTAGGTCTTTAGTATTGCTATCCATGTACCCTTAAAAGAGTTGCCATTTGTAAAACAAAATCCAGCTACATTCATAACATTTGACTCTGAGATATGAATATGAAACTTATCACTGTGCTTTTTCAATGGAAATCGAAACAGAAAACAGACATGTGGGCAACCATACCAATATCACGTTTAAATACTTTACAGTATTTCCTTTTGTAATCCACACTCTGAAGTGATCTGGACTGGAACACATGTTGTCTGGGTTACAGGCTTGTGACTGCTCGCCTTGCACCTGTTAACTTACATTCATGCAGTTTGATGTCATACTTAAAGTTTGTCACATGTTTCACTCTGGTGTATATATCTCAAGATAGGTTTAGGACTTTAAGTCAGTTTCATTATAGACACATCCCTTGAAGTCATGACTTAAAAAAAAGCTATTAAACATTTCCTCTATTAATGCCCAGGAAAAAAGTTTATTGGACACAAATTGACTCTCATATACAGAATAGTCCAAAGGCATGATGGCACACTATAGGAGTTTAGTTGTCACACAGAGAACCTACTTTTTATTGACTTTGATTATTGATACACGGCTCTCTGGAATACTCGATACTTATTGGTCAATAGTGCCATCTAGTGGTGTGATATTTCTGAATAACAACTGCACATCTGGGGATTAAGTGATATCAGACCAGTCATCCAGGTATTGCATATTGTTTTGGTCTTCTGCAATGTTTTATTAGTAAGCTAATAAAATAAATTTAACTCAAATCAATATTTCATGTCCATTTATTTATTTTTGGTAGGGAGCCATGTAAAAAGTGGAATAATGCACAGTCAGCCGGTCGTTATCACTAAATAATGCACAGGTTTGCGTCAGGGTCTTGTATCATCATCAAGGGGTTTATTTTGTGATAACGACCAGCTGACTGTACATTATCTTGTTTATTACATGGCTACCTACCAAACATATAAAAAATAGCCAAATAAATGGACACAAAATATTGTGTTATTATATGAGAAGAAACAAATAGCAGAGTCTCTAAAAACAGCTGAATTCAACCTCGGAATTCCAATGTCGGAGTTCTGTTGGTGTTTAAACTCCAACACAAACAGGAGGTGGAATTCAGCTTTTTTTAGAGACTCCGGTATTTTTTTATTTTCATATAATAACATAAATACAATGAAAATCAATATTTCATGTCCATTTACTCATGTATTTGGTACTGTATGTAGCCGTGTAAGCGGTATAACGTACAGTAAGCCCAGTTGGTCATTATCGCAAATGTCGGGAATTATTTTTGCTATAATGACCGGCTGACTGTACAATAGCCCTTACTTGTTATTGCTATTGATTTTTTTAGAATATTAAATAATATCTGAAGTAAAAAAAAATAATAATTTAATGCAAAAATGAAAAATCTATCATATATGTGTATAGTGCTATTTAAAGGGATAGTTCACCCAAAAAAATTATATTTTTTTAACATTTTCTCACCCTCATGCCATCCCAGATGTGGATAACTTTCTTTCTTCTGCTGAACACAAATGAAGATTTTTATAAGAAAATCTCAACTCTGTAGGTCTATACCATACGGAATGGTGACCAGAACTTTGAAGCTCCAAAAAGCACATAAAGGCATAAAAGTAATTCATAAGACTCCAGTGGTTAAATCCATGACTTCAGAAGTGATATGATAGGTGTGGGTGAGAAACTGATGATGAATATTTAAGTCCTTTTGTACAGTAAATCTCCACTTTCACTTTCACATTCTTTCACATTCTGACAGTGAAAGTGAAAGTGCAGATTTATAGTAAAGAAGTATTGAAATATTGATCTGTTTCTCATCCAAAGTGATTGCATCACTTCAGAAGACATATATTAAACCACTGGAGTCTTATGGATTACTTTTATGCTGCCTTTACTTTCCCGAGCTTCATAGTTTTAGTCACCATTTACTTGCATTATAAGGACCTACAGAGCTGAGCTATTCTACTAAAAATCTTTGTTCGTGTTGAGCAGAAGAAAGAAAGTCATACACATCTGGGATGACATGAGGGTGAGTAAATGATGAGAGAATTTCCATTTTTGAACTATCCCTTTAATACCTTACAACAAAATATGAATTAACATGTGACAACTTGCTTCAACCTGATATGTATACTACTACACAGTTCTTTGATGTTCACTTGTTTACCCAAGTGTTCAAAATACATTTTTTTCACAACATCTGTTTAAAAATAGAAAAAGCAAAAGTCATTCTTAGCAAGCAAAGAATGTTCTTCTGTTGCTGCAGACAAAAGCAGCACTTCCACGGATGGCGCTGTAACATCACAGCACAAGTCATTCTCAGTAACTCAGTGTCTGGTTTCTGTCCGTGGTTCTAGTCTGCGGCTACATCAGTGTAATCTGTTCTCTTTCTGGGGATTTCGCATCGTTTCATGCTTTGGGATCAAATCGGGCGACACAAGACGGAATACCGTAAGAAGGGTGTGGTTCTATCCAAAATGACATCGCCGTATGCCAATTGCAAGTGGAAGTAGAATTTCGCTTAATCGTTTTGAGATGTACACAGCGGTGAGTGTCCTGTCGGGGGAGCCACATGCAATTCATTCTGCTGGTTGTTTTTGTTTTATTGTCAATATCTGACCATTTGAGTCTTTTCGCAAAGAGCCGATGCGTCATTTAATCGCGGTCTATTGTACACGCAGTGATGGTGAGACCGTGTAGATTTCGTTTACACCGTTATTTGTATTTACCAGGCTGACGCTGCATTTATTGCTTTTCTATTGTCTTTGTGCAGAGCTCCGGGTCTGGGAACGCGTCCCATCGCTGTTCTATGTCTTCATCGGCAGATTTCTCCGATGATGAAGAATACAGCGTGAAATCCGGCTGTCTGTCGCCGGCACCGGGGGACACGTTACCGTGGAATTTACCCAGACATGAGCGCTCAAAGCGGAAGATCCAGGGAGGATCCGTGCTGGATCCAGCCGAGAGAGCTGTGCTCAGAATTGCTGGTAGGGATCCAAAATATGATATTCTTTTACCTCACGAATAAGCATAAATAGATTGGATGCATTGGTGAGGCCTGTTGTCATTTTGGTATTTGCTCAATCAACAGTCTATGAACTGCAGATGCATTTGGGTTTGGAAAAATGATACATAATGATGATGAATGAGTTTGGGATTGTTTGGGTGTTTAAGAAATGGGTAAGTATTAAAAAGGGCATTGGAACTGATCTTTACATGTCTGAAATCTGATGACATCATCTTCATCATCGTCATCACCAACATAAGAAAAGGAGTCTGTGCAAAGTTTCTTTTGATGCATTATAAAGCTGTTATTGGTAGCTGTAAGTGATACATCATTCTTTTTAAATGCTCATGGCTGAAAGACGAATAAATGGTGTCTGTGAGTGTGATATGAATGTTTTCCAGTAAAGATCTGGAATGAGAAGACATTGTGCAATTACCTGATATGAGAAATCTTTTGCTTGATACAGCTTGTCAGAAGACAAATATTACTAATGCAAAATTCAACAAATACAAAAGTGAATACAGACAGACTGCAGTTCATTATTTAGTATTAGCATAATCAATTATCACTATCAAATGTTTATTTGCTTAGGGATGCACTTTTGCTCTAAGCATGTATGCATTGTTGCCATCCATCCATCCATCCGTCTATCTATCTGTCTGTCTGTCTGTCTGTCTGTCTGTTACCCTTTCTGTCTTTTCCATCCATCCATTTATCCATCTATCTATCTATCTATCTATCTATCTATCTATCTATCTATCTATCTGTCTGTCTGTCTGTCTGTCTGTCTGTTACCCTTTCTGTCTTTTCTATCCATCCATTCATCCGTCTATCTATCTATCTGTCTGTCTGTCTGTGTCTATCTATCTATCTATCTATCTATCTATCTATCTATCTATCTATCTAGCTGTCTGTCTGTCTGTCTGTCTGTTACCCTTTCTGTCTTTTCCATCCATCCATTTATCCATCTCTCTATCTATCTATCTATCTATCTATCTATCTATCTATCTATCTATCTATCTGTCTGTCTGTCTGTCTGTCTGTTACCCTTTCTGTCTTTTCTATCCATCCATTCATCCGTCTATCTATCTATCTGTCTGTCTGTCTGTGTCTATCTATCTATCTATCTATCTATCTATCTATCTATCTATCTATCTATCTATCTAGCTGTCTGTCTGTCTGTCTGTTACCCTTTCTGTCTTTTCCATCCATCCATTCATCCATCTACCTATCTATCTATCTATCTATCTATCTGTCTGTCTGTCTGTCTGTCTGTCTGTTACCCTTTCTGTCTTTTCCATCCATCCATTTATCCATCTATCTATCTATCTATCTATCTGTCTGTCTGTTACCCTTTCTGTCTTTTCTATCCATCCATTCATCTATCCATCCATCCATCTATCTATCTATCTGTCTGTCTGTCTGTCTGTCTGTTACCCTTTCTGTCTATTCCATCCATCCATTCATCCGTCTTTCTATCTGTCTGTCTGTCTATCTATCTATCTATCTATCTATCTATCTATCTATCTATCTATCTAGCTGTCTGTCTGTCTGTCTGTCTGTTACCCTTTCTGTCTTTTCCATCCATCCATTTATCCATCTATCTATCTATCTATCTATCTATCTATCTATCTATCTATCTATCTATCTATCTATCTGTCTGTCTGTCTGTCTGTCTGTCTTTTCCATCCATCCATTCATCCGTCTATCTATCTATTTGTCTGTCTGTCTGTCTGTCTGTCTGTCTGTCTATCTATCTATCTATCTAGCTGTCTGTCTGTCTGTCTGTTACCCTTTCTGTCTTTTCTATCCATCCATTCATCCATCTATCTATCTATCTATCTATCTATCTATCTATCTATCTGTCTGTCTGTCTGTCTGTCTGTCTGTCTGTATGTCTGTCTGTCTGTCTGTCTGTCTTTTCCATCCATCCATCCATCCATCCATTCATCCATCCATTCATCCATTTAAAATATTGTTGATTTTAAAAAAAATTATATTGTATATGTAATTTAAAAACAACATAATTATGTGCTACTGGTAAAAAATAACTGCTAAATTATATAATGGTTTTCCATTGAGGTTTTAAAAAATACTGCCATCATGGTCTTAAATGATCAAATAGATCAGATTGTTCGGCGTCTTGGTTTAGAGCAGCGACATCACCTGCAGTTTAAATAACGAGGAACGGAAATGTTCTGGCTCTAGGACCATGGAGAGCACATCGCTTCAGTCATAGACATGTGGTCGACCAGCAGTCATATACACATGCCACCCCATGAACACCAGCGGCTCGCAATGTGCCTCTGAAATAGAGGATGACTGTGAATGACACATTATCCCGTTTTGACATATAAATACAAACGTATAGCTGATCATATCTGAATATATATACTACATATGCAAGAAGGATCAGTTATAATACAGTGATCGACTTTGTAGAAGAAACATGCAAATCATAAAAAATCAGATCACGACAATGTCATTGTTGCTGGGCAGAGATAGCACAGTGAATGCAAAGTTGGCTGAGTCACATTGATCACCGGGCACACGGCTGAGATTTACGCCTGAAACGGCAGAGGAAGTCTGTTTATTGGCCGGTTAATGGATATGGGAGGGGAAGCCGGGGCGTCGCCTTTCATGGAGCAGCAGCGCTGATCAGTTAGACAGGACTCGAGTGTGCTAGTGCTGCTGGTAAATGACCAGCCTCAACCGCCCCGGCAATGGCCCGTTACGGAGCGGCTCCATACATGCTCGCCGACGAAAAGGAATATCTCAAAGCTTATGAGGAAGTGCTTGAAAAATATAAAGGTAAATAATACATTTGCTTTGGACATTTGTTGAGATCAAATAAGTGGGCTTTAGCTGTGGAGTGACAGCGACAGTTCAGTGGTCGGTTCCACTGTTATCAGCGTGATACATTTTTGCATTGATTCATCATTTCTTACAATGTTTCCAGATGTTACTTTGTAGCAGATGAGAAATCTGTTGCATGCTAGACATAAATAAGTGTGATACAGTTCGACAGCAGTCAAAACTATCTATCTATCTATCTATCTATCTATCTATCTATCTATCTGTCTGTCTGTCTGTCTGTCTCTGTGTCTGTCCGTCTATCTATCTATCTATCTATCTATCTATCTATCTGTCTGTCTGTCTGTCTGTCTGTCATCTATCTGTCTGTCTGTCTTTCTGTCTCTGTGTCTATCTGTCTCTGTGTCTGTCTGTCCGTCTATCTATCTATCTATCTATCTATCTATCTATCTATCTATCTGTCTGTCTGTCTGTCTGTCTGTCTCTGTGTCTATCTGTCTCTGTGTCTGTCTGTCCGTCTAACTATCTATCTATCTGTCTGTCTGTCTGTCTGTCTGTCATCTATCTGTCTGTCTTTCTGTCTCTGTCTGTCTGTCTGTTTGTCTGTCTGTCTGTCTGTCTGTCTCTGTGTCTGTCTGTGTCTGTCTGTCCGTCCGTCCGTCCGTCCGTCCGTCCGTCTATCTATCTATCTGTCTATCCGTCTATCTGTCTGTCTCTCTATCTATCTGTCTGTCTGTCTGTCTCTGTGTCTGTCTGTCTCTCTGTCCGCCTGTCCGTCCGTCTGTCTGTCTGTGTCTGTCTGTCTCTGTGTCTGTCTGTCCGTCCGTCCATCCGTCAGTCCGTTTGTCTGTCTGTCTGTCTGTCTATCTATCTATCTATCTATCTATCTATCTATGTATCTATCGTCTATCTGTCTGTCTGTCTGTCTGTCTCTGTGTCTGTCTGTCTCTCTGTTCGCCTGTCCGTCCGTCTGTCTGTCTGTCTGTCTATCTATCTATCTGTCTATCTCTGTCTATCCATCTGTCCATCTGTCTGTCCGCCCGTCCATCCGTCCGTCTATCTACCTGTCTGTCTGTCCATCCATCCATCTATTTATCAGATTTGTCATGAATCATGCCTATGATAAGGGCATTGTGGAATTGTTATGTCTGTCTATTTTACGGTGAACTACAGCAGGCTGTTGTGTTGTCCCATCCATCGTGACTGCTCTAAATGCATCTTCATGCACTTACAATGGCTTAGAGCCATTTGGAACATTAGTGCTGCTGGCTTATGCAGGGCATTTTTCTGTATCATCCCACTAGCCAACCTCTGTCTCTACAACAGTTGTAATTTGTCATATATTTTGCATTGAAAAGGTGCTGAGGATTCAGGTAAAAGCAAATGTCTTGTTGTTTTGGGTGAATTTCGCTCAAGAAGACCAGTGGAGTGTCTATCAGCTGTTGTTGAGTGTAATAAGCTAATGCATTCAGCTGTATGTGTGTGTGTGTGTATGTGTGTGTGAGTCTGCTGCAGTCATATGGTGAAGGGTCACTTTTGCTTTCTGGAGGCAATAAGCTTGAAAAATAAATTCTTATCTTGTTTTTCTTCTACACTGTCCTACAAATCCAAAAAGCAGTAACTGTGCCAACACTGAAACTGAGAAAAGTGGTTTCAAAGGTTTTTTTTTTAAATTATTGTCCAGGCAAATGGGTATTATATAAATGTCTCACTCAGTTTTCCCTGATTCTGAGCATAGCTGAGCCAAACCCATCTGTCACAGGACAGATCTAAATGTTCATTTCACCTTCAATGCAACATATGTAATTTCAAGAATAGTCTTTCTAGGGATTTTCTCTTTGTCACTGTCACCTTTAGCTTTCTCACTGGGGGTTGTATGGCTATATTCTCTGTAAAACTGCTTTTTGTGAAAAGTACTATACAAATAAATTTGGTTTCTATTCAGGTTTAGAAATCTAACATTACTCAGTAGTGGGTCTTTATATGGTAGTACAGCCACCTACACAGCCAAACTTTTATTTACATTCCTGTGCATATGAAAACAGAGGCAAAACAGTTGTTTTTTATTTTGCAATACATGCACACACTGTAAAAAAAAAAAAAAAAATCTTTTAAATTTACCGTAAAAAAAACCTCATAAACTTGACATTAACCTACTGAAACTGTAAAAATCTGCTTTTCACTCTATAATGTATAGTTAATCACCGTAGTAATTACAGAAGGACACATGATGACATGAACTTCATCAATATTGGCTCTTCCAGGAGCAATGACCAAAAAACATGTAGAGACAGTGTTCAGTGTCACTCACACTTAACACCATCAGAGTAACACATGAAATGATGCACTAAACATGAACTAAACTACATCAAATATAACACAGAACACCCCAAAGTACATACCTGATATTAAAAATAAGAAGAAACATAACTATTCCCATAAAATATAATGAAATGTGATGGGTCACGCAGGGAATCCTCGGAACACCCGATTATTGTTTTCTACTGTAAAAAGTACATGTACTCTCTTGTTAAACATAATGTAAATATTTACAGGAAAATCATACTTTTTACATCTAAAAAAAAGTTACATTTTATTGTAAAAACTACTGTATTGTCTTTTAAAACATATTAAAATTATTTACTGTATATTTTACAGTTAATACTCGTTAATCAATTTAAAAATAATTCTGTAGCATTTTTACAGTCTTTTACCGTTACAATTACAGACATTTTTACAGTGCATATGATTGTTTTGAAAAACAACAAAATAATATAATAAAGAATACAATATGTGAAATAATTTATAATATACAGTACATTGCTTTATTAGATTGACAAAGTTTAACAAACACTAAAAAATCAACCAAACCTTCTTCCTTTTCTGGAATCTCATAGGTGTATGTGTTGTTTAAAGCCTGTGTGACTGTTTGACTTGAGGGCAGAGGTTATCAAACCTAGTTTATTTGTCACTGTAAACAGGTCTGGGTGTGAACATGTGCCTTAGTTTATTCTAAAGCTATAATGAATTTGTCATTAAACTGTGTGAAAAGAATGGGAGGTGCAGCTGTTCACTCATTTAGTATAACGAGCTACTAACTCATACGTCTTTACTTGTGTACTAAGGATGTAACAGTTCTAATGTGACCATAGTTTTAATTCGGTACATATCTGGTATGTTACTATGGCGAATCACTACTAGTAGTTTCACTACTGTTTATAGACAAATTTATAAACTGATCATGAGCAATTATACATTTGAGTGTGAAATTTCTGCACCACTAATGTCACCAGACAGAATTGCAAAAATAATGACCAGCTTCCAGAACATAGTCATTGACCAACAGATTGTCCCGCCTCAAACTGATGCCATAGGTTGAGCTAGTGTGGCTAAGTCAAGAAAGTCAACCAATGAATGGCTTAGGGATAGGATTATTGAGAAGTGAACATAAAAAAAAAAAAAAAAACTAAAACTAAATAAATAAAACACCTTTAAGAATAAGCATTTTACATTTCAGTTACTTTTTGTGTTGTTTTCTTATTATTAACTTAGTGACACACTGTTGAATCCTATTTTAGTTCTTCATGTAACGATGACTGTTAAACCATTTGACCTTGCCTTAAATTTAAACACACTGGAAACTGTGATGCATGTCTCTGTATATCTTTCCTCTAGAATCAGAATAAAAAAGTTTTCTATGATTCTCATTAGCATCAAGATCTGTTGCCCTCTTTACTCCCCTTGTCAGTAGTCTATTGAGGCAGTGTGCAGTTCTCTAAGGAGTGGGAACTGTGGACAATGATAAAATTGATTTTTGCTGGATGCATTCCTGAAGTTGACGTACAGTAACACAGCTGTAACTGTTCTTAGGACAAAAGATGTTCACATGGACTGTCTGTCTTTTCCTCTTATCAGAAATGTCTGTCTTTAGCACTACAGTGAATATTCATGCTGGACATGTTATGTAAGACTATAAGCGTCTTTACACAGCTCAATTAAGGCTGCTCTGTGCCTGCTCAAAATTCTGTGTTAAGACGCAATGCTGCATAAAAGCTGGACTAAATTATGTCTACTTTGTCCCACTTCAGCCCCTAACATCAAAAGCAGTTCTGATGCTGCTTTAGTTATGTGTAAATGAAATGCATTATATAAAAATTATAATTTCATATTTCTGTATTCATACTGTTATATTGAAAACATTAATCTCATAACATTAATTATGCACTTGTAATTGCTGTGTAAATGCATTTATGCCACCTCTGAGCAGCATTAAACAGTCTGTGTAAAGACACTTAAATGCCACTTCAGATGCAGCTTCTGTGCCACCCTTGCAGCTTAAAGGTGGCTTAAGTGGGTATTAAGGCTTAGTGTAGAGATAGGCCCATAATCGGTTACATACATATAATTGCATTAATAACAGTAATGTTAGCATAAATATTAATCATGTTATTATTATTAGCAAAATTAATGTTAAATATTTATATTTTATTTTTAAATATTAAAAGTGTGTAACATTTTGGATGTTAAAATATCCCTATTCCAGCTTTATGGGGTCATGAAATGCTCTTTTTTTTAAATAGTTTTTTTTCTTTTTTTGCATTAAAACAGTCATAATTTAGTAATATATGATCATTTTTCTGCTCTGTCTCTGGCCCTCTGTCTTTCCTTAAAAAAAGGCATTAGCGCCTCCTTAAAACTTCAAGGTAAATACCCACTGCTATGATTGGCTAACATCGTGCAGCCCTCAAATTCAGTCATATTTGAAACTCAGTCTGGAGAGAATGAACAAGCTCCACAGCATTATAAAACTAAATGTTAGGGGTTACACATAATGCACATCCAACACATTGCATCCGAATATATTAAACTCTTCACTCAAGCACAACTGTTAACACTCACACCCTGTCTACAACGGACAAGAGAGTCGCATCAAAAGCAATAGAATTTATTATAATCAGTGATGTTGTCTACCATGGAAGCGCCTGTTGAGGTGTGATGCGCTGATGTCAGGTTCCATTTAGTGCTGCATGTGCTGGCACTACTGCCAACAACTCAAATAAACGATTTAGAAAGTTTGTGTCGACGCGACCCGGTGTAAACAACCTCAAGCCGTTACGTCACTTCAAAGGATGCACCCTGTGTAAACAGGGTGTCAGCACCATAAACTATCAAACAGTCATGACATTTGAAATATTCATGAATGGAACTGTTTACTTACTGTTTTGCATCAGGTCCAGTAGTGTTTTTAATTGCCCCATCCTTCAATAACAGTTCCTTTGCAAAGCTTGAATCGTTTTATGACTGGACAAGCAATCCACACTTATATGAGGCGAAAAAACATACAATCCACACTGAAATATGCTGAAGACACATCCACATCCAGTTTCCAGTATCATCCTGCACTGAAATGCACATCGCCGGAAATGCATCTAAATGGTCAAAGACGTCCATCCAGTGCATGTTTTCATACACCAACAATTTAAAATAGCACAGATGGGTGAAAGAATGCATCTATGATGCATTTGTGCTCAAAACAGCAAGAGGCAGCAACTAAATGACAGAGAATAGCTTCTGCTCTTCAGAATTGTAACTTGACACTGCATCTTTTAAAATGTATCAATCTGTCAAATACGTCTGTCTGTGCATGTTTAAATACAAAAATAATTAAAAATAGTACAGATGGGTCCCCTTTTGGTGTTCAGGAATAGTTAGGCCACTGTAGGCCTTGTTTGTCCTTCTCTCTCAGTTTACGAACTGAAGCAGCAGTGGTCGGGGCCAAGGGTGCATTGATGTAAAAGTAGGCGTTGATTTTTTTGAGCTGTAGAGGCGGTCATGAATTAATGTACCCCAAGTAACATAGGGTAGTCATGGAAGAAGACAACGAGGTGTTTGCCGTTAATATGCAGGTTGATTAGATTGAAAAGGTCAAAAATGTAAGGTTGAATCCCAGGGCGTGCTGAGTGACTCCAGCCAAGTCTCCTAGGTAACCAAATTGGCCCGGTTGCTAGGGAGGGTAGAGTCACATGGGGTAGCCTCCTCGTGATAGCTGTAATGTGGTTCGTTCTCGGTGGGGCGCGTGGTGAGTTGAGCGTGGTTGCTGCGGTGGGTGGCGTGAAGCCTCCACACGCACTATGTCTCCGTGGCAATGGGCTCAACAAGCCACGTGATAAGATGCGCGGGTTGACGATCTCAGACGCGGAGGCAACTGGAATTCGTCCTCTGCCACCCGGACTGAGGCGAATCACTACGTAACCACGAGAACTTAAAAGCACATTGGGAATTGGCCATTCCAAATTGGGAGAAAAAGGAAAAACAAATTGTAAGGTTGAGTCCCCTGAAAAGTGTTGACTTTTTTTATTTTATACACTGTCCACAACTTACTTATTGTGTTAAAAAAGCAGAAATAAAACTATAGTGGCTAGGTTTCCCAGTGCAGTACGTTAATCGCACGCATATAATACTTAATCTGTATGGCATGCTTCCTAATAGCATCGGTATCTAAGGCCGAGTCCACACTAATTTGTTTTTGCTAGAAAACACATCTTTTTCTCTACGTTTTGGCCTTCCGTCCACACTGAGACAGAGTTTTTGACAGCATAAATTGAGCTTTTCGAAAATACTCTTCCAAGTGGGGGGGCCTGGGTAGCTCAGTGGTAAAATACGCTGGGTACCACCCCTGGAGTTCGCTAGTTCAAATCCCAGGGCGTGCTGAGTGACTCCAGCCAGGTCTCCTAAGCAACCAAATTGGCCTGGTCACATGGGGTAACCTCCTCGGGGTCGCTATAATGTGGTTCATTCTCGGTGGGGCGCGTTGTGAGTTGAGCGCGGATGCCGCAGTGGATGGCGTGAAGCCTCCACACGCACTATGTCTCCGTGGCAACTCGCTCAACAAGCCACGTGATAAGATGCGCGTTAATGGTCTCAGAAGCGGAGGCGAATCACTATGCGACCACGATCACTGGGAATTGGGCATTCCAGATTGGGGGAAAAATAAAAAAATAAAAAAATAAAAAATACTCTCCCAAGTGGATAAATATGAACACGCCGTCTTCACATTGTAGTGTGGACAGAGGAAACAGAGATATTTGAAAATGATGATGCATTTGTTGTGATGTGATGCAGTCATGTGATCCATTCAACCCAAAACAATCAAGATGGCGCCCCATGTTGTAGCCGCGTTGTTGTGCCTGATATTCACTTTGATAGAGTTGCTAAAGATAAATGTTACTTTGTACATCCTTCACATTGAATTTCTTCAAAGGCTACGGGAAGTTTACTCGGAATTGCTGTCCAGACAATTGCGTTTCAGACCTTACATGTAATGACGATTTAAGCGTTTTCATACGTTTCGGTATGGATGAACACTTGGACACAGAGTAAATGTGGATATGTTCTTATTATTCATATAGATTTAACAAGAAGTGATTCTGTATGTGTATTTCCATGTCTGTTTATATTTTCATGCTATTTTCATGTTGAGAAGACAAACTCATTTACATATCGGTGAAAGTTTCGGCCTAAGTTCATCACTTTTGGACCAGACAACTTTTAGATGAAGAACTTAAGTTCTACCTAATAACGAGTGAATCTATGTACTGGTTTTGGAAGCATGCGCTACTCAATGGTAAAATAACGTACATTATTAATTAAGTGATCTTTAAAGCATAAATTGCAACGCTATCAGGAAACCCAGCTAATTGGTTAATGAACACTTTCATTAAAAAAATTGGTATTGGTATTGGTCGTGCAAAATAATATTGGTTGATCAGTAGGTGAGTGTCCAGTTACTTTATTGAATTTATTTTTTTGTGAGTTTCAAGCTAAGTAGCATGAGAACGCATGGTACAATACCTGGTTAATTGGGTATTAAAAGTAATAACACACAAGGAGAAGGTTTTACTTTCAAGCTGTTTCATCCAAGCTGCGATTAAATCAGTTCCTTTCAAAATGTATTAATCTTGGAACTTTGAACCAGAAAGAAATGCATTTTTCAATAGGCCTGTAAACTTGAGACTTGAACATGAAACCTGCTTTTAGATCATGCACAATAGCTATCGCTCAGGACTGGAAACGTACAAGACCAGGTGAAGCGGATGAATTCCGTAAGCCTTCGTGGCTGTTTAAACATTGTGTGGCTCAAGATTTACTCAGGAGTGGGCGTGTGTTTCATTTTTCTTTTGAGATTGACCGGGTGTCCTTTCTACTTGGATAAGATGCTCTTTCATGAAGTTCTATAGATACTGTGGTGAAAACATTAATACATTACCCTATGTATAGAAGACCAAGACACTGTGCATCTGTATGTCACCATGGACTTTTTCTTTAGGCTTTTGTGACTTGATTTTGAATTGGACTTTCACTTTTTTCTTCATTGTTAGTTTTTATTGTTGTTGTTGACAATGCATTCATTAGTGGGTGAAGACCAGAGCAGAAAAGTTTTATTTAACCAGAGGATTTGAAATATTAGCCCTTTCTTGTGATTAAATGTTATTTGGTCTGGGTACACCATATTATTATGAGTAGAGTATTTCTGAAAATCTGAAATTCCAGAGAGCTTCTTTGTATAATAGAGACTGTTGGCCTGCACATATTTGCTGTAGTATACTAGCAAACTGTTGTAAAATCCAGGGCCATGCCCATGATATACACTGGTGGCCAAAAGTTTGGAATAATGTTCAGATTTTGCTGTTTTGGGAGGAAATTGGTACTTTAATTCACCAAAGTGGCATTCAACTGATCACAAAGTATAGTCAGGACATTACTGATGTAAAAAACAGCACCATCACTATTTGAAAAAAGTCATTTTTGATCAAATCTAGACAGGCCAATTTGCAGCAGCCATCACTCCAACATCTTAATGCCAGTGTATTTAGTTAATACATTCATTGCCAGGTAACCATTTTAGATAGTTCTATTTCTTTTGCCAGTACACATCAAATAAATTGTACTAGGTCAAACACTAGCTACTTAGCTTTAATGTACCACATTCTCAGGCTTCTGGACTTGCTAGAGGAAAGTTTGTTGGTGGTCAAGCGTGTCATGTTTCAGCACACCTGCAGCGATTATAGGTCAAGTGTCTCTCAGGCACAACGGCTGCATCTGAAACCTACAAAAATGGTGCCCTTGCACACAGTATACAGTATAGTAGTCAGCTTTTAGTCTATGTCTGTTAGTATTTAGGCATCTATATTCTAGTGTACTCCTAAAAATTGACAAAATTAAATTTATTTGATATTTACAGTCTACCTGTTCTGGGAAAACAGACCAAAAATATTGATGACGTATCTTACACTTATACTTGACGTAACCCAATTTTTGTCCAATCAAATGCTCTTTAGAATAAGAACATCCCTTCCTCCAATAACACCTGTCAGCGACTAGCAATAGCAAGTAGCAAATCATGGTTCATGGCTGTGACATAAACAAAAGCCTATTGGCTATTTATAAGGGACAATCCCTTCAATTTGTCAGTTTTAGTAGGAAATATGTATGTCAATACTGCGCTCTTCAAGCCATGTCATGAGTCATTATGTATTTGTGTAGTTATCTCTAAAGCTCATGGTAGGGTTGCTCCAGGGTTGCTCCAAGGCTGTGAAGTTCAAACTAAGGGCTTAAGTAGCTACTAGTTAACTTGTAACTACTAAGTAACCACTAGTTAGTTTATTTAACTAACTTAGTTTAACTAAGTTTAACTAAGTCAGTGCTTAATTTATCAGTGCTTACATTTCAATTTAAATACGATACGTAAAAAATAATTTGCATATGCGACTGCATTTCAAGCTATGCAACTAAAAAATATCTGTCACTAGCCACTGGCTAGTAAATGTTCAGATTTAAAGCCCAAATTATGCTTCGCTCAGACGCGAACGCTGAGTGTCTGCATACAGGACGCATGACACAAATCTCGTCATCAGCAGAGTGCGCGAGCACTGAACGCGTTCAGTTTGACTTTTCTAACCACGCGTCTTTGAATGCCTGGAGCTATTTGCACTAATTAGTTGGTCCACAAGGTGGCAACACTTACATTTTGAGCCATTGCTGTCGCGAAGAAGTGCCAGAAGATGTAATCGCTGCTAAACAACAGGAGATTAAAGTAAAAACAACTGTAAACGCATTCAACTACTGATAGCTCGTGTCAGATTGGAAGTATACCTAGGGCTTTACTTGTCAAGGTTTGAGTTATGTAGTGGCCATGAAGATTAGCACCAAGATCCTTTTACTGCATGTTGTCACTTGAATGTGCACTCTAAAGGAAATTGACCTTATTTGGCTGTAGTGGGTCCTGAGTGGTCGTGGATCATGGGGTCACCATCGCTTTAGTTGAGCTGTGATATGCAGCCGTTATATTTAAATTGCATTTAACAAGTTCAACTCTGATTTTGGTTAAAAGTTTCCACAGACTGTTTTCACAACATTCTCCATTTTACAGCATGGCTACATGCCAGTGTAACACACCTGTTGGATGTCTGTTGGAAGGTCAAAATGTTGCAAAACTCAAGAGCTTGTAGATTTGAATTTAAGAGCTTGTAGAACTAATATTTGTATACATAAGTCAATACACATTATGCAAGTAAAAATTTGGTTTGACTCATTCCATGTAATGTGTGTCCAAAGATGAGATCCACGCAACCCATTTCCATTTCATAATATCTTTTTTAATATCCTTTCTGTTGTTTACAGTTGTTGATCAAAAAGTAAAAAGAAACATTAATTCTAATCACACATATCATGGATGCGGTAAAGAAACCGTGTGACTCCCTCTCTCGTTAATCTGCACTCGACCTAAACACTTATTTCAGATGTTGCTGGTCTTAAAGAGACAGTACCATCTGTTATTACACACATTGTGATGCATATCAATGTAAATTTAGTGTAGATACTTGTTAATCACACAAATTATGCATATAAACAAACATGCAACCAAATGTGTAATAAATGTGTAAATATTAGGCATGTCATAAAATATCGATATATCGATTATTGATCTGCACATTATTTTTTCTATATATTTTTGAGGCATTGATATTGTATATTAACATTAGCCAACATTTAAATTAGAAGTGTAATTTGCATGCTTTCCAATTCACTCAGTTGGGCTTCTACTGAATGTCTGGTGTAATATCATTGGGAGAACACAAGAGGTTGATATAATTCAAGACATCATAAAAATTGATAGGATGTGAAAATCTGATTAAAGTAATAAAAAGTGAGATATGAAATAAAATATACACTCTCACATACTATAGCACATGAAGTCATATACAGTATATGAGTACTATTTTTATGTGAAGATGCCTTCTTCATGGTTTGCTTTTTCAGTTTTCAGTTGCATTATGCTTAAATGTCATGTTAAAAGTCTGGCAAATATCAACAAAAATTTACTAGCCAACATGTCAGAGAGTTGGTATGTCAAATTAATAAGGTGGAATAAATAAATAATAATACAACAGATGGAAAAAATGGCATTTATTCATTTTAATATCCAATATATTTTGTATGCACAATGTGTTAAAACTTGTCATGCCAATGACACTGGGCGATACGCATATTATAGTAAACAGATTAGATTAGTTTCATGCAGAAGAGCCACAAAGAAGTGTGCTTTTTTTACATAATGTTCTCTTGTAATTGTAATCATAAATGTCTGAAGGAGTTAAGTCTGTCACACAAAACATGAGCTCATGGATGTCGTTACTCCTGGTCGTAGGCTTCCGTAAATAAATATTTAATTTATAAGGTTATGTTTCACCTAAGTTCATGGTGCAATACTCAAATATATAGTCATGCATAAGTTGCAACTTAGTGCTTATTTACTCTGTTACTTGTCTAAGTTGTAACTTACACATGACTGGTGCAACCGCATGACAAATGTAAACTATTGAAGTAACATCCAAAATAATTTCATGCATGTTGCTAAGCAATAAAAGTACATTACACACAAATACTTTTCAATACTTTTCTGTGTTAAATGAAATATATTTTTAATCGACTTTTCTTTTGATCTCATAGCAATGCATTCTAGCCTTATCTTTGAAGGATGCATGCGATGCTGCCTTCGAATTTGGCCAAACCCAGGTACACTGCCTGGCCAAAAAAAAAGTTGCATGCTCTAATATTTCGTTGGACCGACTTTAGCTTTGATTACGGCATGCATTTGTTGTGGCATTGTTTCGACAACCTTATGCAACATCACAACATTTATTTCCATCTAGAGTTGAATTAATTTTTGGCCGAGATCTTGTATTGATGATGGGAGTGTCGAACCACTCCTTAAAGTCTTCTCCAGCACATCCCAAAGACTTTCAATGAGGTTAAGGTCAGGACTCTGTGCTGGCTAAATAATGTGTGAAAATGATTCCTCATGTTCCCTGAACCACTCTTTCACAATCTGAGCAGGATAAATCTTGGCATTGTCATCCTGGAATATGCTCATGCTGTCAGGGAAGAAAAAATCCATTGATGGGATAACCTGGTCATTCAGTACATTCAGGTAGTCAGCTGACTTCATTTTATTGCTGCCTAACGTTGCTGAGTCTACACCTGACCAACTGAAGCAACCCCAGATCATAACACTGCCTCCAGAGGCTTGTACAGTGGGCACTATACATGACGGGTGCATCGCTTCATGCACTTCACTTCTTACCCTGATGCACCCATCACTTTGGAACAGGGTTAATCTGGACTCATCAGACCACATGACCTTTTTCTATTGCTCCACAGTCCAATCTTTATTTAAGTCATTTTTTTAATTAGCCTCACTAACATGTAGCTTTCTTGTGGCCACACTGTGGCTGTTAAGTCCCAATCCTGTAAGTTCTCATCATGTTGTGCGTGTGGAAATGCTCTTACTTTCACTATTAAACATAGCCGTGAGTTCTTCTGTCGATTTTTTTACGATGTGACTTCAAGCATTTTAGTGATTTCTGATCACGATCATTCAAGATTTTTTTTACGACCACATTTCTTCAGCGAAGCTGACAGTTCAACACAATCCTTCCAGGTCTGAATAATGCATTGGACAGTTCTTCACCCAATTACAGTGATTTCAGCAGTCTCCTTAGTTGTTTTCTTTGCTTGATGCAGGACAATAATTTGCCCCTTCTGAAACACAGTAACATCTTCTCCACGACCATAGGATACGTCTTCCAACAATGGTGGGGTTTTGGATATGACTACCTGTTTGATCAACCAGCGGCAGATGTACAGTACAGTGTTCGGGAAACATGTTTGGAAACCATCCTTAATTTAGCATTTCTCTTTGGTACTGCTACTGGCACAGAAATTACAGGCTGCACCTGTTGCTGTCATGATGTTAGTTTGAAGTGTAGCACTGAATATCAAAAACAACACAAAGTGCTATATTTAAAATTACTCTTCAGTATTCTTCATAGCCATGCTTCTGGTATTTGTGTGCTGAGAGGAGAGGTATTTCTCTCCACATGACAAGAGTAAACTTTTGAAGTAACATCCAGAAATAGCTGGTTAGCATGGAATGTGTAATGTCATACCTATGATGAGGCTGCAGATCACAAATACTGTGTCACAGTAGCAGAGCAAATGCCAAAGGGTCCACGGTCACATGACCAACATCTACTACTCCATGTTTGTATGATGCAGTAGGACCTTGTTTAGGAGTACTTTAAGTCTGTTGTCATGTGGATGTTGCCAAGGTGGCTATCCCAGATGATCAGCTCTGATTCTGTTTTGGTTTTGGTTTTGCTATTTTGGGACGTGGTTGCTCTTATGCTAGTCAAGTTTTTCACAACACACGTCATTTCAAAGCAGCTTTACTGAAAATTATGCTTTAACAGAAAAGGCTGTAATATAGTAATGTATTGCTAGAATTCAAAGTTGATATTTGACAGTGTCCATGTTGAACAGGAGAGCTGCTGTTTCAGTGTGATTTTATGCCTTTTTGTTCTTGATATCCAAGCAGCAGCAATATGAGATGTTAGTGTTCATCATCAATGTAATCATTGCAGTTCAAATCACAATATGTGTAAAAATAATCGCAATGTGAATTTTTTGCTTACCAAATCGTGTAGCCATAATTTGATGGACAGTTCGTAGCACAAATGGTTATGCATCAACGTTTAATGCTTAGGATTAAGGGTTTGTTCAAATCCCTAACCCTGAGCAATGCTAATATTGATGCTTGCCTTCACAAACACTACTTTTTAGCCTCAGATACAGTACCGTATTTTCCGGAAATAAAGTCGCACCTGAATATAAATGACACCTGGTCAAACTCACATTGTTCAGAGAAAAAGAACACAGATAAGTCGCATCTTTATAAAAGTCGCACTGACAGAGGTTAAATCTACTCCCGCTTGACTCGACACCGTTCTTTGCCTCTCCCTCTCGATGCGTCACATTTAGTTGCGTCTCCCTCTCGATGCATCACAGTTAGTTGCATCTCCCTCTCAATGCGTAACCTTTCTTTGCATCTCCCTCTCAATGCTTCACAGGTAGTTGCGTCTCCCTCTCAATCCATCACTGCTCTTTGCGTCTGAATTGGCCAGTTAGTCACAGTTAGTTGCGTCTCCCTCTCGATGCTTCACAGTTAGTTGCATCTCCCTCTCGAAGCGTCTCACTGATGGGAATTCCCTCAAATTTAGTTCCCCTCAGTTTTTTTTGCGGAACATTTGCGGAAATTATACAAAATTGCAATCTGCCACAAATAATGCGGAAACACAGTTTTTCAAGGTTGTTCCAAGCATCTTGGAGAACTTTCCACATTTCTATGTATTTAGGCTGTCTCAATTGACCCTTCACTATACCCCGCCTTAAAAGCATTTCTAACCAATCCTATCCTAGCAACTGTTGCCGTGCACTATTTCTCTGACTTGCTTTTTTCCAACGAGAGTCTACGGGAGTAATGAGTGTTTGAGCAGTTTTAAGCAGAGTTTTACAGAAATTATTAAAAAAATAAAATAAAATACAAATAAAAACCCTTGTTGCTGGGTTTGTAAAAGTGACATGAGGTACCTAGAGAGCATACACACATGTTTTTTTTTTCTTTCCTTTTTAAAAAAATATTTAAATAAATCTTGAGAATAGCATGCTATGGCTTAAACTATGTCAGCCCTCATTCCTAAATGAACAAGTATAACATCAGCAAAGACACTGACATTTGCTCCAAGGTAAATTAAAGCTAATAATGTTAATTCATTTATGTATTGATTCAGGTCTTAGCAAAGGTGATAGTAAATATTTCATAGTGATCATAGTAAATGTGTTTTGAGACGTTATGAGTAGTTGTGTTCACTTACACTAATGTTATCAGGTGTGTAATCGCCTTCAAATGGCGTTTTTCTCTTTTCAAGTAACTAATAAAATTTTGTCTTGATTCTTATTCACAGTTTCCACAGTTTTCAATCAATTTCATGTGTAATGTAACTATTTCTTTTTCAAAAAACGTCAGATAAGTATGCACTACAGTGTCACTCTTCATCCAGTTCAACATAAGATTTTGTCAATTCTGTTTATATGAATATTTTGCCAAAAACCGCACAGTTCACGTCAATCTCCCATTCATTCCTATGGTAAGTTCTGCAAAGCTTGTCAGAGCAAGCAGCGGTAACCAAGTGGAGCTGTGCTTAGCGAAGGGTCAATTGCTTCTCTTAATGTAATCCAGGACTGACTCAATAGCCGCTTTTTCACCATCAGGCCAGTGTGAGCCAGGGCTATCAATATATATATAAGCCAATAGCCTCGGCCCTCGAGCCACGAAACCAAAATCGATCTGCATTCCCACCATCAGGCCAATAGCCCCACAGCATTGCCTTAAAACCCACCCTTAATACACCACTGCGGTGCCAGCGTCACACACTCCACCCATTTCACAAGCAAGAGAGAAACTCAAGCTGAGATATCAGACTCTGGAGACTAGATAGCCCGCCAAATGAACACAGATTTGTACTTTGTCAGCATTTTTTTCCTCCGAACCTGTACCGTTTTGCGCTGAATACACAACTTGGCAAGTTCAGCGACAATATACTTAATCACGTCTTCATTCGGCGGATGCCGCATAGATGTGACATTGCACATTTTCATCAGTCCAAATATTCAGAAGAGCCCTGATTTTGTGTGCTGACCAGTACTGACGATTCTCCATTCTCCGTTGATCTGTTGAGGTAAGCTGGTAGCTAGATATGAAAAATTGGGAAATTAGTATCTTGGTGCTGAAACCTCTGACCTGACTCAGCGGACCTCCACCTTTGATATTGACGCCACCTTAATCCCCAGTTGGTCTTGTTTGGCCCAAGGGTAATTGGCAGGCTTGAGGAAGCCCCGAGGAGGCACAATAAAGCCCCGGAAGTGACAATGGGAATGCAACTGGCCCTGGCATGCACTAGCACACCCTCATTTGGCCCGATAGTGGAAACGGGGCTTGTAATGTTGAGATCCGGGTTCTATGGGGGCCATACCATCTGTTGCAGGACTCTATTCTGTTGTACTTCTATTCTAGTCTGTTTAAAAATCTAAAATGTATATTTATTATTGACAGACTTAACCATGTTAGGACATTTTTTTGTGAAACATCTAATGACTTTGCACAGTACTGTACATGCTGTCCTGTTTTGTATATGAGACAGTCTTTCACTCTAAGAGCCCATTTGTTTGACATGGCCTTTGGTAATATTCAGTGGCGTTGTCCTGATCTGATCCGATCCCAGTTCAAAACAATGATGAAAAGAGTCCTTGAAGTTCTATATTTTCTCTTTTCTGCAATAGAAATGATTATGTATTCTTACAATTTATATACAATGATTTTTTTAGTCCCAACTGATTTTATTTAGACAGTGAACTACAATAACAAAGAATGATTTATTTATTTGTCAGGCCAGACTTCCTATCCCATTTCCGATCTTACTGTTCTGAATACAATTCAATGAATCGTTTGAACAGACATTACACATGTTTTGAGGTTACACTGTTTATTTAACATCCATGCGAGAGCATCATTACAACATTCACATTGAAAAGAGTCAAAGAAAGAAAAGAGTGTATTCTTTTCTTTCTTATCATAGAATGTAAACATTGGCAATAGCAGACTGCTTGATAATGATATTGTGATTTTATACTTGATTAATCGCAGCCATCAGAGGCATGAAGCGTGTCTTTGTGTTCAGCTCCGCCTCTGCTGCCGCTGTTCACTCGCTCATTTCAACCATTAGCCCACACAAATGAACGTCTCTCCCTGTTTCTCACAGGTTGATCTTTGTCTTGCGTGACACAGTTGACTCTTGTTGTAAGCAGTCACATGTAGAGTATGTATACAATGCTGTGGGTGCTGTTGGTCTGAGCATGCTAGAACAATGACCACTTTTACATGCACTTACATACATTCTGAAACATCATGTAAACGAGAACACTGATTTCCTTAAGCCGTTCAAAGGGATCAAGAGAAAGCTGTTTACCACACCTGAGCTGCTCCTGGAGAACGTGGCTTATGTGGCCATGTAAACGCATGAATGGCGTTCTTACAGGTTTTTGAGAAGTGCGCATGTGCGTGAACAGACCGGATAACAAACGCCATAAGATGGAGCCCGACAACAAGTCAACATCCAGAGATGAAGGTTGTGTAAAGCGTTTTTCAGTGCTCTGAAATTAATGAAGTAGCGAAAACACCATGAGCCCCAAACATGCTTGAAGTGTGTGCAGTAGAGTATGGCTCCTTTTGAAGCATGCAGTACATGCAGAATGTTTAATTAAATATCAGACTTTTGTGGTTCTCCATTGCAATTTCTCTTCTCTTTTTACCCAGTTAATATATTCTATACATACAGCCACAGTCAGGGGTCTTTCTCAGCTAGATGAAAAGGGAGAATTCATCTTCACTGGAGCGGCAACAAATCTTTTTGTCAGCTTAACCAATTTGCCAGAGGAGTTATTACGTAACGCTAGAAGCTCCAGTGAGGCGATTGAGAGATCTGTGGTGGGCCGTGATGATGTCATTCACATCAGTCAGATAGCTGACCTTCATGGACTTAACTCTGTCATCTCTACATGCAAGAGATGAGCAAAATGTACAAATAATTACATACTTGCAAGTACTGAGAGAAACTTTACATAATGGTATAATCTATTTGCTAAATCCTTGTAAGTTTAAAGACAGATTTGTATTTTCAAAGCCATCCAAAATGTCAGCAAAAGTGCTGATATTTAACTTGTTTTTTATTATTATTGGAATAGTTCACCCGAAAAGAAAAATTAACCGATTACTTTAACCTTATAATGCTGTATCAAAAATAATACTCAATGTTTGACAGCTCCTGTTTCACTCTCTGTTCAAGCTGACAGGCCAAACAACCTATGGTATGTAAGTTTCACATGTTTATGGGACCATCTAATGGTTGTTTGTGGAAAAAAGTGGTTTCAATGTTTATAGATCTATTTAAAATGATGGTGGACTTGTGTGAAAAGTGTCTCTTATGTTGGGATAAATGACAGCTTGTTTTAATAAAGTAAAAGTGACAGTAATGATTATATTGTTACTGATATTTTAAAATGAGTATTTGCTGAATATAAGCAACTTGTGTTTAGTTAAAATTTTGAATATTATTTTATTGTAAATTGTATTTGACATCCATGTATCAAATATGATCCAACAGGCTTTTGAGGTATATCTCTCAATCAGCGTTACATTCCATTCATGCCCGCCACAAAAAATAAATCACAGAGCTTAGAAATATTAAATATATTGTATAAATTGTATATGTCAGAATTTTCTGTGCATTTTCATATATACAGCCTGCTCTGTCATTATAAAGATCTCATTATTTTACATTACAAGCTATTATGATGTCATCTTACCATAAGTTCCTGAGACCCAGTGAAAAAAAAAAGTCTTGCAATTTCGCTTTTTTAAATGTCACTGTAGTGGTGCATAAAATGCATATGATAAAAATTGTTTATTGAAAAAAAGAATATTTTATTCATATTGTATTTGTACTGTGATACATTTCAATCCATATTTATAGAGCAAGGAGAGGAAGTTGTCATGGCCAAACTCTCAAACATTTGGTATCTCTGAAAAGCCCAGGAAGTCCTCTGATAATACCCCAAGATTTACCACTGTAGCCTGTATGGGAACTTAAATAACAAATGTCCTACACAAAAATGAAGTGCTGAGGCTCAGGAGGATAATGACCTGTTAAGCCTAATGGATCAAATATGATACATAAAAAAATAAAAAATAAAATAAATTGTGCAAATTGTTTTTTTTGTTTTTTACAATTACAAAACAATTTCATTTTCTGACAATTCTTTCATATCTCAGGCTTTACAGGTTAAAGTGCATTAATTTTCTCCCTTAAAAAGATGTATATCACTGTGTATCATAACTGATGCATAACTGATGATAAAACATTTTAAATCCAAAAATCAGACACTCCATTGTCTATTACTCTGAGGATATTACAGTCTGTCAGCAAAATCTGTAGATTATGCATTTTAGTTGAGTAGCCGAATATGAATATTTATTCTGAATGTTAATATCCTTTAATATCATTTACTCCTTATGCCTTTGTTAGTTTGTTTGATATTTTGCACTTTTGCCACAATGTTTGTCCAGAAATCACTACATAAAAACTGGTATGATACAGATTGATGTTGTTATGGCAACATGGGTGGCTCTTAGAAAGTTAAAAAAGATGTTAAAAGATCCAATCATCTCCTAAAATATTCAGAGATAAAAAGAGGAGGATATTATTCATATTAAATATATGACTATTGTAAATGTCTTTTCATAGGAAGGGAAACAAATACCTTCTTGATCTGACATTGTTTCTTAAGGCTGATGTCATTTCCTCTAGGGGCAGCCAGCATCTTTGTATGATGATATCATCTGTTCAACCGCACATGCTGTTTCCAGCAAACCATCAGCTTTAAAACTAATCAAACACAAGCGGTCAAGATAGCAAACAACCGTAGCTCAAAAATATAACATTATTACTGAAGTGATTAAGTAGATGCAAAGGGCAAATGCTTGTTTTTTTTTTTTCATTACAAATAATATTATCAGCATAAGAATTAGAAAACTTCTTAGTATTTAGTATGTTTTCCTTTTGATTTAATGACAGCACACACTCAAGCTGTCATGGATTCCAGGTTTGTGGAAAACCTGATGATCATTTAAGAATGTGTTTATAAGCATCTTGAGTGATTTGATGGAAAGAAGACCTCTTGTATAAATCAGGTGGTCAGTGTCACAAATTTGTTTACTTTCATTAGTAATCTAGAAACAGTTCAGAACCCCAAGGATTTTTTTCATTTGATGTCATGGCATTTCTTTGATTTAAACATTTCAAAATCTTTGTTTATTTCATTTCTGTTTCAAAAGAAAACGTCTCAGAATTTTAGACCCCACTATATGTACTCTGTAATGGATTCATTATCTGGAGCTCGTTCTTTTATTGTTTAGTTTATTATTTGATTTATTTTTGTATTTCTTTATTACCAACAATAAAAGCAAATATAATTCTAAATACTGTACGTTTGAGAGTAAACGGTCTGGTTTTAAGAATTCATTGGCTATTGATCAAGACTTCCTGATGTAAATCCCAGCTGCTTCTGCTTATAAATGGAAAACAGCTGCAACAGGACAAAAATGTCATTGGACAGTGATTCAAATGAGGATGTGTCTGTAATTCTCACTGGAAACAGAACAGTTTCTTGTTAGTGTGTCTGATTAGTGTGTGTTAGTAAATGTAGTGAGTGGTTGTCATAGTGAATGTGCTCAGTATGCAGACCGCTCCCTGCTCTAGACAGCTCAGCTTTGTGCGAATGAGGTCATGTGATTACTCATGGCCCCGCCCCTCAGGACTCAATAAAGGATGCGGGAAACACACGCCCAGTGCAGCGGAGTTGTTGCCAAGACCTACTGCAGCCTGAGGACAGAAATGAAACGGCATCAAATGTACTTTACAAAGGAGGAGCATGTTATCAAATGATTTAAATGCCATCGTTAAGGCAATTAAAAACATGTTGTTCCAACATCTTTCCCACACTTTGCAGTCACACCGGTACAGTGCAGTCATTGATCCATTCAAACAAAGATTTGTCATTGTCATGTAAAAAACATATTCCACTTTAAATCCATTCCCCTTAGACACCAAGAGTTATCTGTTTTGCAATTATCTAATCAGCCAATCATGTGGCAACAAAGTAATGTATCAAATCATGCAGATATGGGTCAGGAGCTTCAGTTAATGTTCACATCAATCATCAGAATGGGGAAAAAATGTGATCTCAGTGATTTGGAGCGTGACATGATTGTTGGTGCCAGACGGGCTGGTTTGAGTATTTCTGTAACTGCTGATCTCCTGGGATTTTCACACACAACAGTCTCTAGAATTTACTCTGAATGGTGCCAAAAACAAAAAACATCCAGTGAGCGGCAGTTCTGTGGATGGAAACGCCTTGTTGATGAGAGAGGTCAACAGAGAATGGCCAGATTGGTTCGAGCTGACAGAAAGGCAACTCGGTTACTCAGATAACCACTCTGTACAATTGTAGTGAGCAGAATAGCATCTCAGAATGCACAACACATCGAAACTTGAGGCGGATGGGTTACAACAACAGAAGACCACGTCGGGAACTTTATTAGGACCAGAGTGTTCTTAATAAAGTCCTCAGTGAGTGTATAATGACTTGACCTTACTTGCTCAGCAATATTCTCTTTAAACTGTTCCTCCATCATTTAAGAGTTGACTTAACAAACAACTCGCCCTAGAAGCAGAAAGATCATACTAATCTCGCTATAGCACCCCTTGTGGCAACTTGAGAATGCAGCAGATACTTGTGTTGAGTTATGAATTACAGTCTGACACATTTTGGAACGCAAGAACCACAAAATTGAGCTTTGTAGCTAGAAGCGTCTGCATTCATGTACTTGCGTAGACTATGTTCTGGTCTTAACAGGATTTTTCATTCGTCATAGAGATCAGTGACTCAGCAAGATAGACAGACTCTCCCAAACCTCCATTAATCACTTAAACAAGTAGATACAGAAAGATTGAACAAACCCTGTGTGATACAAATTTAGAATTTTCTATTCATCTTTTTGAAAGCCTCTCCATATACATTATCAATGTGATGAACTATTTAGCAATTTGCAGTCTTAAACGAAAGATCTCTTAATCAAATGATAATTAAAATTTTTACTAGAGCTCTATTTTTATTTCTTTGCGACAGTGATGCTCTGTATTGTGTTTCCTTGGGCGGGAAGTTCTATCAGCTCATCTGTAGCACTCGCAGTCGATCCCCTCCAGAGAGCTTAATTACAACATAGAAGCCTGAATGCTTAAGTCCTAATGGCTGAGGCAGAAATCAATACATATCACGGTCCTGTGGCCCCAAACTGTCTTCTAACCTCTCTATTGACCACAGAGCATTATCACACTATTATCTTGTAAATCATGCCTGAAAGGATGGTTTGGTTCTAGAACATCCTGAAGCTAATGGAGCTCTCTAGCTTTAAATCTCTGGTGGGCCGCTTGAGATGTTCAACCAAAAGACAAAAGCCCTTGCTAACATGGACACTATCTCTAGCATGGAATGTCCAAACTGATCTCACTGTGAATTTACCCTTTGCTAAACCCCACCCTAAAACCACTTCTGACCAATCCTATCCTAGCAACGGTTGCCATGCACCATTTCTCTGTAAGCCTTTACTTTTTTATAATGAGAGACATTGGAAAAAAATCATTGTTGCTGGGTCACTTGTAATAGTGGCACAATATCACTCTTCATTCAAGCCCACGTAAGAATATAATCAGTTTTGTTTATGAGAATATTTTGCCAAAAAATGTGCCATTTACGTCAATCTATGGGAAGTTCTGCAAAGCTTTTTAGTGCAAGCAGTGGTAACCAATGGGGGCGGAGCTTAGCAAAGGGTCGAAGAGTCAGTGACAGGGGGTCAAAAGTTGTGCTGCTGAAATCAGTCTGTGCTTAATGAAATTTGCATCACTTCTCTCAGTGGCTGAAGCTGGAAGCATTGCCGTAGAGAAATATCCACAGGGTGGCGCCAAATGCAAGTTGTATTTTTAGTTTCAAATGACGTAATACAGTCAACAGGAATGCATATTTTGTTAACTCTACTTCCTAACCCAAACCCCATCCCTAAACCTAACCGTCAGTGGAGTGGTAATTTTAGTACAAAAATGCAACCTCAGAATCATGCACACCACTGATTATGTGAACGTGACTACTTTCTGGTTTCAATAGGACCAGACCCTGTGTCTCAGAGTGAACATGATTAATTCCAGATCCAGAACCAGACCAGCACCCATGTTGCAGAAATTGTGCATGTAACATGCTATCAGTAGATTCACAGGTAAAAGTAAACATGTTTGAATTGATGTAAAAATGTCTTATGGGGATGCCGCTTGGAAGTAATTCACAGAATGGGGTTGACTTCAGGGTACATGAACATTCGGAAGCAGCATGTCCATTTTCTGTGTGATCATGCTGGAACCTCAGAGGTGACTGAATCGAAATGTTCTACAGTATACTGGCGGCAACTTCAAACTCTTTATTGGGTGATTCTCATGAAATCTGTCAAGAAAATGTCCGGGTTATATTTAACCCCAAATCAATCCAAAATTATAAGGTTAAGCACATTTTATTTCAATTTATACACAATTCTCATTACCATAAAGCATCCAGATATTTAACTTTTGCTATTCTCGTTGTTTTCAATGATGATTCTTATTACTGTAACACAGTCATTGTTTACTGTATTACAGTAAAAAACATGCTATTGTACAATGATTTTTAATTCAAATCAGTGAAAATGAACGGCAACTAGAATTGAGGGATAATGTCACATTGTAAATTCCCATTTTCTCCCTAATTTGGAATGCCCAATTCCCAGTGCGCTCTAAGTCCTTGTGGTGGCGTAGTGACTCGCCTCAATCCAGGTGGCGGAGGATGAATCTCAGTTGCCTCCGTGTCTGAGACCGTCAATCAGCGCATCTTATCATGTGACTTGTTGAGCGCGTTACCGAGGAGTCATAGCGCATGGAGGCTTCATGCTATTCTCCGCGGCATCCACGCTCAACTCACAACGTGCCCCACCGAGAGCGAGAACCACATTATAGCGACCACGAGGAGGTTACCCCATGTGACTCTACCCTCCTTAGCAACCGGGCCAATTTGGTTGCTTAGGAGACCTGGCTGGAGTCACTCACCACGCCCTGGATTCAAACGACTCCAGGGGTGGTAGTCAGCGTCTTTACTTGCTGAGCTACCAAGGCCCCCAGTCTTTATTTTCTTTATGCTAAATCAAATTTCTGATTTGTTTCTTTTAATTTTTTAGTAAAATAGGAGCAGGACATTTTTTTGACAGGTTTCGTGAGACTGCACAAGAGACACGACTAATGCTCAAGGTTGATTCCAGTACAATCTAATGTTAGCTTGTTGCTTATCAAAGCTAATGACGTGATACTCTAAAATGCAAAAAAGTACATAGGAAGGGGTTGTCTGCTTGACATGAGAAGCCACCAATAACAGTTCATTTTGTTTTAATTAACTATTCAGAGACAGTGTTTTCCTAATAAGTTGATGACTTACTAAACTCAACTTATTCAAACATTGCACAACAGTGTCAGTCCACAAGTAGCTGTACAGCCACCCAAATGTCTTTGCCCAAAATAATAATTCACAGATGTGACTCAAATAGAAAGCAGAATATGCTATTCTGTTCATTTATATGTTGTTAATGCCTCCAATAAAACTAATAAAAAAGATTTGTTGCCTCTAACCTTGCAAACTTTGGCAAATCCAACGAATAGTTCTTCCCCAACAGCACTTTTTGTATCAACTTGGTACCTTGTTAACATGAATTTCAAGAAGACTGATTACTCCCGGAAGTAGCGTAAAGCCGGCCAATCGGATAAGAGCTTGCTGAGTCTACTGAGAGAGGCTTAGACTGCTAAACGATGAGTCCAGCTTTGAAGACCTCTGTCTGTTGAATATATTTCACATGATGGCCTTGCCTGAGGGAGAAACTTTGGTTTTCTCAGTGCTGTGGAATGAAAGGAACGTCAGCTGCTGTTTATCTCCCAGGGCCTTGTGTGATTATTTTTCAACAGTGTATTTCTCTCTTTTTAAAAACTCAATCCTTGTCAAGGTGTAACACATCAGCCTATAATTATGAGTAAATGGTAACAGGTTTGCTCACACAATTTAATGTGGGAACTGTCCTGGGTCAAACCTGTTATTGGGTCAAAGATAGTTATTTGACAGGGCCCAAACAAAATGAGGGAAGTCTTACCAAATTTTCAGCTCATGTCACTTGCCATGGTTTTATTTCTTGATAATAAATAGGGACGTCAATAGATAAAAAAATGAAATAGCGATCAATCGCCCATTCAGATTAGATTTATTTGAACTAGTTTATACATTCTTGGAAGAAAGTGTGAGTGGTGCTTGTCCTCGCAAAACTTGCTGCCACGATGACCCTTACAAAAATCATGAGTTCATGGCAAATATGCTGCAAACTTGAGGCAAATTCACCACTGATTATTTTCACATGCAAATAAGCTTTGCGCATAACTTGCGGCAAATTGTCCATTGTTGCCAAAGGATTGCTGCAGGTTCATCACTACCAGTTAAGAGCTGGAAACTTCTGGCAAACATTTAAAAATAATGACAAATTTGCGGCAAATTTGTGGCAAGTTTCGGCTTGTTTTCTAGATTTTTTGTAAGGGGATAGGGCAGGGTTTGGATGTGATATCACGGCCCCTTACCACATCCTCCACAGTTTAGCAAAAAATGCATTGAGTAATTAATAATAAAAATTGTATATCCTTTCTTATGTTAAAATGAGAACTTTCCTGACCCATGACTTATATAAAAAAAAAAACTTTTATATATAAATACAATTATATTTTTTCAATTATCTTATTTATGTACACATTTTGGTTGGTTTAGAAGTATTTTACATTTTTTTATCATTTTTATTTATTTAATTTTTCCTTCACCTGTACTTCTTGTCTTTATGACTCAGTGATTGTATTCATACATTGTTCGATCTGTGTAATTTTGTACATCTTATTGAACATTTATATAGAAAAAAATCCACAGTTTTAGCACAATGTGTGGACTTTTCAGATGGTCCATACCAACCATAGGCAAAATTTCCAACTTGTATCAATGTTAAATTAGCGATCTAGAATGATTTCACTGTGATGCTATCTGATCAGCTTAAATAAGGGACAAATCACGCCCCATATTGATTCGATAGGGGACGCATCATTTCATCTTTAAATACGGGACGATCCCGTATTTTACGGGACGGGTGGCAACCCTAGTTGTGGGTAGTTACCAGGGCATTGCTATGTGGATCTTAAGGTGTTGCTGTGTGGTTAGGGTGTTCTGGATGGTTGCTAGGGCATTTCTGGATGGTTGCTAGGTTGGTATTGTTGGTTGCTATGGTGTTTCTCATGGTTGCCAAGATGGTTTGGACTAGCCCAAGTCAAAAAAGGTTGCTAGGGTGATTCTGGGTGGTTGCTAGGGTGTTTTTGGGTGGTTGGTAGGGTCTTTTTAGGGTGGTTGCTATGGTCTGGGCATTTGCTTCGGTGATTCTCGGTGGTTGCCAAGGTGGTCTGGATGTTTGCTTATTAGCCCAAGTCAAAAAGGACAGGTCTGGGTGGTTGCTAGGGCAATTCTGGGTGGTTGCTAGAGTGGTCTGGATCATTGCTATGGCCATTCTGGGTGGTTGCAAAGGTAGTCTTGAAAGTTGCATATTAGCCCAAGTCTCAATGATATTCTCGTCCCTAGATATGGCTTGTGTCCCTCCTTCAATGTACAGTTTTTTTTTTATTTTCTGCCAAGCAAAAATTTTAAGTCTGATTGCTTAACAAGCCACATTTATGTCTATAGCACAAATTTAGTTTTAATACTAAGGGTTAGATGTTTGTTCAAATTACTAACCGTAAGTATGAGCAATTTTAATATTGATGCTTTCAGATACAGGAGTGCTGGAAGCGTGATGATTAAAGGGATAGTTCACGAAAAAATTGAAATGATCTCATCATTTACTCACCCTCATGCCATCCGAGATGTGGATGACTTTCTTTCTTCTGCTGAACACAAACAAAGACTTTTAGAAGAATATTTTAGCTCTGTAGGTCCATACAATGCAAATGAATGGTGACCAGAACTTTGAAGCTCCAAAAAGACATAAAAGCAGCATAAAAGTAATCCATATGACTCAAGCGATGCGATAGGTGTGGGTGAGAAACAGATGAATATTTAAGTCCTTTTTTACTGTATTTCTCCTCTCTGCTCAGTAGGTGGCGATATGCACAACTAATGTGAATTGCCAAAAACAAAAGAAGAGGAGTGTGGAAGTGAAAGTTGAGATTTATAGTAAAAAATGACTTAAATATTAAACTGTTTCTCACCCACACCTATAAAATTACTTCAGAAGATATGGATTTAACCACTGGGGTCATATGGCTTACTTCTATGCTGTCTTTATGTGCTTTTTGGACCTTCAAAGTTTTGGTCACCATTCACTTGTATTGTATGGACCTACAGAGCTGAAATATTCATCTAAAAATCTTTGTGTTCAGCAGAAGAAAGAAAGTCATAAACATTTGGGATGGCATGAAGGTGAGTAAATGATGAGAGAATTTTCATTTTTGCATGTTTGATCCTGGGTATGAGCAGAAAATGAACTGCTGAGATAGTAATATCTTGATCGCTGTTGTGCCCTTGAGGAAGTCACTCAACCCTGGATTGCTTCAGAGGGACGATCCCTGCAATTACTGTTGCACAAGTTGCTATGAATTAGCTGTGAATTTAATGTTTTCCTAATGACTGGTATCAGGCTGTTGCACACTGGGAGTGTGGAAGTCATGTTAATAATCCATACCATATGCATCAACCTCTAAATGTGTATTTGTGTTCTACTGCATTGTGTTTAAATTATTTTAGTCAAGCCAGAACAGTTGATGTTAAAGTGAACATGAAATCATATTTGACCCTATGACCTCATGTATTTGTACTTGTGCTCGTAAAAATGATCTGATACCAAAAACCAATACCATCTGACATACGAATGTTATTATGTTCAGCGCACAAATCAAAATCACGTTATGTCCTAGTGAGATTATCTAACCACAAAAGCAGCAATTTAATGAGATAAATTTATTGTTTGCATGTGCTGCGCACTTCAAACATGATCGCTTGTGAATGTGTGGAGACAGTGTTGTGCCGACGCTGGCTGCTCATACCTTTTGGCTCATACAGGGAACACCGTCATGAGCATCAAGTGCTCTGTTTGTAGCAGATGATAGCGAGCATAATGAAAATTCACTTTGTAGCACGAGGCACATACAGAGTAAAAACTTATTTAATGAAATAGCAGCCTGTAACAAGTTCAAGGTGAAGGTGAAAAGAGGAAGCAGGAGACAAACAGCTGTTAGAGACAATCATTGACAGGAGATGATCCTTACAGTTCTCATCTCCCGATCTCGCTCTCCATTCACAAGCCGGCACTTGACCACGCCCCCACCACCACATACCCCCATCGCCCGACTCAGGCCGGGGAGACATCCGGCCTGCCCAGTACAACCCCCCCTCCCATTTCTGGAGAGGAAGTCTGCAACAGCCATCTGCGCTCCTGGCCTGTGGACCACCTCAACCTTAAACGGCTGAAGAGCCAGATACCAAAGGGTGATCCGTGCGTTGGTATCCTTCATGCGATGGAGCCACTGGAGCGGCCCATGGTCCGAACAGAGGGTGAAAGCCCATCCCAGGAGGTAGTACTGAAGGGTGAGGACTGCCCACTTGATGGCCAGACACTCCTTCTCAATGGTGATGTATCTCGCCTCTCTCACTGAAAGCTTCCGGCTGATGTAAAGCACCAGGTGTTCCTCCCCCTTGACCACCTGAGACAACATGACTCCCAACCCTCTGTCTGACGCGTCGATCTGTAAAACAAAAGAGAGAGCAAAATCAGGAGAATGTAACAACGTTCCGCCACAAAGCACAGCTTTCACCTGCATAAAAGCCTGTTGGCACGGCTCTGTCCACTGGACCGGGTCTGGGGCTCCTTTTCTAGTGAGAATAGTCAGCGGCTGGTGACGTCCGAATAATTAGGCACAAACGTTCTATAGTAGCCAGCCAGCCCCAAGAGCTGTCTCACCTCCTTCTTGGTCTTGGGTCTCAGGCAGGCTGCAATTGCTGTGTTCTTATCAATTTGGGGACGCACCTGCCCGTGGCCCAAGTGGAACCCCAGATACCGTACTTCCACCTGTCCAGTTGCGCACTTCTTAAGGTTTGCTGTGAGTCCCGTCCGTCGCAACGACCTCAGAATAGCCCTCAGATGTTGCATGTGCCGCTGCCAATCACTACTTTATATAATGATGTCATCCAGATTGGCAGCGGCGTAAGCAGAGTGTGGTCTGAGGACTCTGTCCATAAGGCGCTGAAACGTAGCCGGGGCCCCGAACAAATCGAAAGGAAGGGTCACGAATTGGTGTAAGCCAAACGTGTATAAAAGGCAGTTTTCTCACGGGACATTGGCAATAAGGGGATCTGCCAATAACCCTTTGTCAAATCCAGTGTCAAGTAAAAGCGAGCCACACCCAACTGATCGAGCAGTTTGTCAATGCGAGGCATTGGATATGCTTCAAATTTAGACACTGCATTGACTTTCCTATAATCCACAGAGAACCAGACCGAGCCACTAGAACGAATGGGCTGGCCCAATCACTGTGCGATACTTCTGTTACTCCCATAATGAGCATGGCCTTTAATTCTTCCCATACCACCTGTTTTTTGTGTTCGGGTAAGCGGTTGGGACGACTGCGTACCACTACCCCTGGGGTTGTCTCAGTGTGGTGTTCTGTGAGATTCATGCGACTGGGAAGAGGCAAGAACACGTCAGAGAATTATTTTTGCAAACTGGCAACCTCCGCGAGTTGGGGCGGTGAGAGGTGGTCTCCACAAGTGACCGAGGCGATTTGATTGTCTTTTAATCTATATATTTAAGCTATATATAATCTATAATGTGGCGTATGCCAAAATTGGGAAAAGTGCGTACGCACAGAAGTACGCCAGAACCTGCACAACTTCCCTTTATATATATCCCAGTAAACGGAAGATTGTGCGTACATGCACATGCTTTATTTCCCTCCCGGTCTTCTCCCCGAAATAACTATATATGGAGTGTACAACACCTGTTTTATTATTCATTAACTCATCTACACATTATTACCATATGCATATTGCAATTCAGATACGTGACACTACATCATTTACGGTACGAGAGACCTGGAAGCAGAAAATAATACAGACTGAAGCCTAAATGTTGCATATGAATAGACGCTGCTGCTAAAAATAACTTCTTAAACTTTGTCTTGTTTTAGTATAAAATATCTAAACATCCTTTAAACAAGATCAGTTTATCTGGAAAACATAACTGTATATTAAGACTTGTTAACAGAGAATATATCTTATTATATCTTGAGTACTGTATATCTTATATTATTTAGGTGTCTTTTTGTCACACCATTTGGAATACATTTTTCAGTGTATTAAGCATAAACCTAACCTAACTTATGATCATAAGCCAGTCATCATCATGGGCCAAAAAATCAGCACGGTCCCAAAAAACACGCTCCTCCCTGATGTGTCCTTGTGCCAAGTCTTCTAGAAGCGCTAATGCTTCCATTGTCATTCAGAGCTGCATTCATCCACATTCATTTATATCAACACGTTGATTTTGCGGACATAAGTATAATGCTTGTATCAATTATTCATGTTCAGTGTAACTACTGTGTGCAAACAATTGGCAAGTAATAATTAGGCTTCATTCAATTTCCACAATCCATCTGTAGTCAGAGGATGGCACATCTGCGACAGTGACAGACATGGAGGATCTCTCATTCTTAGTTTCACTCTTTTGCCAGTGGCGTCACTAATTGACTAAACACAGCAAAACAGTGTATACGCAAAGGGCTCACGTGGCGGTGTACACATTTTCACGTCAAGTTTACTTTTTATAAATCCCATCGTGAGCGTGAGAGGCAACATTTTTGTGCATATGCAACATTTATACATGAGACCCCAGGTTGGGCAAAACATAACTGTTAAATGCAAGCTTCAGTCGAGTGATGAGATTTCCAGATATCTCAAAAATGGTTTTAGCAGGACATTATGAGCCCAGAAGCATATTGTTTAACTGCCATACAGTTGGTGTTGATAACTGTTGGTCATAGTTAGGGTATATTTGACAGGGTATAGTTTGTTGAAGTGGCTTTTTATCGACCTACCTACCCTCTTAACCCTTCATAGACTGACAGCACATTCTCACCACATCACTGGATGTTCTGTAAATCTCACTGCTGTACTGTATACAAAGTCCATTGCTGGCTGACTGGAGAAAGCACATTGTGCTTAATAAGGAAACAAACCTTGAGGCTACATATTAAACCTAAAGGGCCAGTGTGTGTTAAAAGGCACAGAGAAAAAGAAAGCAACACAAAATAGTTTTATAAACTATAGAGCGAAAATATGCTATTGAGTTACACTAAGTGTAAAAAGCAACAAAAAGCATCTTCTTTGGACTTTGCTCTCCTAATTAAATACTAACATACAGTATAAGGGCATCGCTGTTTATTGTGTTTATTAAAGCCCTGGTATACTTCCATTTTGACATGAACGCTCAGCGTCTATGACAGTCGAACACAAGCCTGTCAAAATATACTCCATACAACGGTGTGCACAGGTGGTTGGTGCATGCGCGCTATGATACCAGACTTTCTCTTCAGGAGTTTAGACCCATAAAGATATCTTTATATTCCTGCAGACTCAAGTTATACAAATGCAGGTATCTCTGCACTCTTTACTTGCACGTCCACTGTTGTTGTTTTTACCTTAATCTCCTGATGTTTAGATTATGTCTTCTTGTAGCGCTTCTTCGTGACAGTAATGGCTTAAAATGTACGTGCTGCCCAGGGCTGAAACGATTAGTCGACGTTATCGACAATGTCGAAAATAAAAAATTGTCGACAAAAATGTTCGTTGTTGAATATTCGTTTCATCTCATTTAACGTAACATGAGATCAGATATGAAACTAATGATGGCGCACAAGAGCAGCACTGCAGCTCGCGCCTGACTGAGAAGAAGAAGAAAAAACAGCTCACAGTCCAGATGCACTCCAAACTTTCCAAACAGCTTCAGGTGATGTAGATCCGTGTGACGAGGAGGAGGGCGTGGCCGGGCCGTGACTACGCACAACCGTCCTGATTAGCCCAATTGTGGGCCGGGCGTGCGTAGTCACGGCCCGGCCCCGCCCTCCTCCTCATCACAATCCCAAAGTATAAGACAATTATACAAAAATACAAAATAACTAAATACAGAAGCACTCTCGTTGTGAAATACAGCGGAGCCGAACCTGCCGTTCCACTGAAGCAAAACTTGCATGTCAGAGCGTCTTTAAAGGAAACACCTCGTTGTTATATCTTTAATGCATCCTTTATTAAAGTTCAAATAATAAGGAAGCAGGTCATGTAAATAAGTATAAACTCGGAAACTGGCATATGTCTGTACGGTCAGCACCGCTTCTATGAGTCGCATGAAGTGACTCGTTCTAAGGGGGAGAGACTGAAACTGCACCTGACTGATGTACACTCTGGCGCAGGCGCGCTCGTCCCTCGCACATGCTCCAGTTAGATTATAACGTGATGGCTTGCCACGAAGTGAATCATTATAAATATGTGTTGCGGTGTATATTATCGTGCAGAAAATCGGCGATATGCAGCTCTATTAAGAAGAGTGAGTTTGTTGTTTGAGAGTTGGATCGATGTGAACAAAAAGGTGAGAGAGGGTGGTCTTTGCCCATTATCTACACTGCAACTAAATACTTTTTTGATTTGTTGTTTTGGCTTGTTTTCCAATATAAATATATAAAACTCCTTTAAAATAAAGTACATTTACTTTAGGAGCTATACTGCAGAAAACAAATTTGTTGTCTGAGAATGTTGAATTAAATATTAAATATTTAAATATTTTAAAATATCTAAAAATCCTTAAAACAAGATACATTTACCTGAAGCAACATATAATATATTTAAACTTGCTTTTAGAGAACAGATCTTAAATATAAGTATATTTTGTCTTTACTGCACTATGAGTATAAACAAGTGAAAAAATACACTTATACTTAAATACATTCTCTTAAAGCAAGTCTAAATATCTTATGTGTTGCTTCTCAACTAAATGTATCTTGTTTTAAGGATTTTTAGACAATTTTAAATGGAAATCAAGACAAACACACTTGATAACAATTAGATTTTTTGCAGTGAATTTCTTTACTGAATTAAACTTAATAAAAAAGTATTTTTTCCCTTTAATTCAGTGAATGTCATTTAGAGGTATTTTTAAAAGATGATTTTGTCCTCTATTGTTAGTAAGCACATTTATTACAACCTTCAAGTCAAAGTACAAGCTGAATAATCGGTTAAGAGCTAATGATTAATCATTGCAATAATCGCCCGAATAGTCGAATTATCAATCGAGTTAGATTAGTCGATTATCAAAATTATCGTTAGTTGCAACACTATTGTTGCCACCTTGTGGAACCACTAATTAGTGCAAATAACTCCAGGCACATGCATATTCTGCACTTTCAAAGACGCGTGGTTAGAAAAATAGTCCTGTACGCAGATGCTCAGCGTTTGCGTCTGATCGGAGCATACTTTGGGCTTAAGAGTCCCACAGACACCCTACACCAGGGGTGCTCACACTTCTATGGCATGAGATCTACTTTTTTATAATGCTATTATAGTAAGATCTACCATGTATTGTAGGCAGTGTTGGCACGATACCAAAATTTCAGTAGTTGGTACATGTGTACCAGTGAAATTTGACAATTCTCGATACCAAAACTAATACTAACTAATTTGTTCATTAGGTAAACATTGTTATAAGTTCTGAAGTAATTATTCAGAACAAGGAAACAACAGTAATACAATAAGAACAAAGAAAACAGTGCTTAAATTTTCTAACAGCAGTATCAATATGTATTCAAGAATATGTTCAGAAACTGAAAAAAATAAATCTAATTTACCATAAAACTTAATAGATCACAGGTTTTCATGGCATGATTAGAATACATTCATATTTTTAAAGCTACTGAAGTTATCCAGCCAAGAGCAATAAATAGTCTCGATTTCTTGTTATTGTAGTTTGATTAATATTAAAGTTTAATATTAATATGGGCAGGTCTATCAGGGTTGATAGTTACTTAACTGATTGTGTTTTAATTAATACCTCGTGCCAAGACAGGCATTTTACTGTTACTGCCACACAGTCACACTGGCGCGTATTCACCGTGAGCGCTCTTACTGCGCGCGCGCACACACACACACACACACATCAGCACACACAGAGAAAGAAGGCGTCTGTCAGTCAGGCGAATTTCCGAAACGTAGGATGGCAAGGGGATGGGTCCTTTATATTCATTAAGAAAGCGATACCTGATTGGTCAAAGAAACTATAACCCAACCCTAACCCTACCCATAAACCTAACGCTATCCAATCAGGTATCGTTTTCCTCATAAATATGAATGAGTCTTCTCTTGCCATCCTGCGTTTGGGAAATGTGTGCACAGGGGAGCCGAAATAAGGAAATAAAACGTGAAAGTAGTTTTGTAGTTTTTGGTTAAGAAGGTTTTGTGTAGTTTATATCCCTTTCCCTTTTTACCTGTTAATGAGATCGACCAATCGTGATCGAGGTAATGAGCACCCCTGCCCTATACCTACCACTATCTCTAAACCTAACCTTCTCTTACAAAAATTTACTTGTTATTTGCATCAAATATATGGTTTCCGTTAAAAAAAAAACATGGTTAATTTTACCAGAACCAAACTTTTCTCTCAACTCCCCGACCTTTGAGAGGAAATCAACCTTTATATTCATTTTTATTTATTGTTATAAGTAGTATTAAAACAAATATTAAGAGTGGAGACGGAAAACAGAATGTGAAAAAGTGGGACAAAAGGGGGATTAGAACCTGGGTCGTCCGCACAAAAAGAAGCACAATCACACCGTCATTACCCACTATACTACTGTTATGACAGAGATGGAGCAGTTTGTCTTCAATTTCAGTTTTTCCACCAGACTACATGAGTGCAAATAGCAGAGCTGTGTGGCAGGTGCTATTAAACCTTTCAAGACCGATCTATCAGCTCTGAGGTTGTCACTTAGTACATTTACATCCACTTTAAAATTTAGATTTCATCCAGACTAAAACAATAATTTGTCTTTTTATAATGTCATTTAAACGCTTTAGTCCAACTGAAATCGCACCTTTTTGCGGAGTTGGACTATATTCAGACCACAATTGATTGGCTTGGTATTTTGCACATACATGCTTAGAAAAACAGAGGTGATGTGCTACATGTATTTAAAACTTACTCATCTGATGTCCTTCCTTCAAATATGCGACCACTCAACAGATAAAGACTGATGTAGCTCGACTGTGCTAAACACTCCTTTTTTTTCCTTCTTCCCTTTAATACCCAATTTGGAATGCCCAATTCCCAATGCGCTCTAAGTCCTTGTGGTGGCGTAGTGACTCTCAGTTGCCTCCGTGTCTGAGACCATCAATCTGCGCATCTTATCACGTGGCTTGTTGAGCGCGTTACCGCAGAGACGTAGCGCGTGGAGGCTTCGCACTATTCTCCGCAGCATCCACGCACAACTCACCACGTGCCCCACCGAGAGCGAAAACCACATTATAGCGACCACGAGGAGGTTACCCCATGTGACTCTACCCTCCTGAGCAACCGAGCCAATTTGGTTGCTTAAGAGACCTGGCTGGAGTCACTCTGTGCTAAACACTCTTAAGCGCGATAATGACTGCGCATGTAAACATACTGATTGACCCATAAGTCAGTGTAGGTGTGATTTCAAATTCAATTTCATTTATAAAAAATCAATTTCAACTTTTTAAAAAATCATGTTTAATTTTTTAATTACCAGTTTAGAACTACATTACCCACAATCCCAAAGAGAGATCCTCCAATCAGAGAAGTTGCTGTCGACATGGAAATGGAAATGGCACATAATCGGTTTCCCTACATTCTCAAACCACTTGAATTGAATAATTTGCAGTGAACTTAAAAGATATTGTATTTACTTATTGTATAATATATTGTATATTGTAATAAGTAATTACATATTATCAATAGTTTTATGTTGTACATTCAATTAGGATTTAATTGCGTTATTTGCAATGCTTCATGGAATTTGTGGTTCATTTGCTCGTAAAAGACTTGAGTTTTTCAATCAACTAAGGCAGCCAGCAAAAAATTGGGTGGTTAATGTTGCGCTTTTCTCAGTTGGTTCGATATCAGTGTTGTGTACCACAGAGGAAAGAGAATAAGCGTTATTACGATTTTTCCTAAATTTAAGCCCTCATCCAAACCCAAACCCTAAAGGATATCTCAGGATATCTCAGCTGTCATCATATATCAATGTGCTCAGTTAACCACCTTTTTCTTTTCCTTGAAGAGTTCTTCTCTCTGAGGTCACCTGCTGGTCAAGTTAATATTACAGTATTTTCTTTTATCGGATCATACTTAACGGCATCTTTCTGTAACACTATCCTGGTCAAACATGTTGTGTCCTGACATTGAAGATTATTTTCAAAAGCTTTGCTGGATTGTGTAACTGGAATACTTATGGGCTTTGTTCAGACTAGATATCTTGCAGCTCATGCGATGTGGTATGCATGTCAGGCATTTCAAACAATCAGTATCATGCAGTTGTTACTTGTGTGAGCATCTCTGTAAGGTTTGTTTAGTGTCTAGTCAATCTCCCACCCTCGCAGAACATTAACAGTTTTGCGGTTCATGAGGAAAACTGCATCAATGGTTAATTTAAGTTCCTATACCAGAGACCTGTTTCAACCTTTTTATCCACCTGCTTTAACACTCTCATATACACACACCTACATCCCCACATATCCATAAAATTAAGGTGGAGACAGGAGAGATTACAGGAGACAGCTCATGCTCACCTTCCTCTGATTTATGAACCATAATGTGTTTATAAGTGTGGAGTGAGGTATCACAATAAAAGCTTAGTCATCATTATCTGATTATTATGTGTCGTCAGGCACACACTCATTTACTGTCATGAAGACATTTTATATAAACTGTCATAAGAATGTTGGGCTGTTAAATTAGCTATTTATGTGTGTGTGACTGAACTTTAACTGCAGTTCAGTCTGATAATAGCCCGGATAAGCTCATCTCCGTTTTATTAAATGTTGACTCATTGGAATTATGTAAAAGAATGCAATGATCAGAAAATCAAATTTTTTGAATCCTCAAGAGGGCACTGTTCTCTTTTTATTGCATTATTACATCATTCCTCAGGAAAATACTATTCTAGATTATGACTCAAGATGGTTACCATTATTCTTATTTAAATGCACAACCCACCTAAAACCTAAAATGTGTGTTTTATGTGGTAACATCTAAATTAACTGGTTTGATTAAACTCAGAAATATTAATTAACATCACTGAATAAACCTGGATACATTAGGTTGCACTAATAAAGCTAATTTTATGGGTTAGATCAGGTAGAAAAAACTTCTTAAAGCTGTAGTTTGTAACTTTTTTGGCTCCAGTCTGGTATAAGACCCTCTTGACACTAGGGCTGTGTTGAAACAATTAAATATCGATATATCGCGATACCTTTTTTTTGTATCGTGATATATTGTGATATTTTCAGTGCAGTCAGAGACACTTCTATGAGGTATGAAAGAGACAAACTGATCCTGCAGGATTCACGTTTCTCTCATGGATATGCTGGACCTCTCTCACGCGTTTGGATCTAGGGCCGGGCAAAAATATTGATTTTCTTCTTAATCTTCATTTGTACGATCCCAGTGTCGATTCTTAACATGCCAAGTTCACTTTTTCTTTCTATCTGCAATCCCCAACAATCAGATGTGCGTAAATACTTCCATTTGCTACAAAAATGTCTGTGATTATCCACTGGCTGGTGATTTTTTTAGATTTCACTCACCAGTGTTTGAGTGGTGTATTGGTAGAGAAGATCAGCACGAGATCTTTCCACTGCATGCTGAGAGTAAAAGTTTTGACTCTGTGTAATGTGAGTCCAAAGACTAGATCCAAGCAAACCATTTGTTTTAATATCCTTTCTGTTCTCTACAGTCAGTTATTTATCAAAAACAACAAAAGAAACATTTAATACTAATCACACATAACATGGATGCTGTAAAGTAGCCATTCGACCAAACAAACACTAGTGTCAAAGTCCCTGTCACAGGTCTTAGAGACAGCACCATTTTAGCACTTGCTGTACATATCTAAGTAAATACTTGTAAATAGTACAAATTAGGCATGTAAACAACAAACATGTATCAATATACTGTATATATGGAATCTAATATATGCAATTTCAATACACCATATTTATTGATGTAATACATGGATTACATTTAAAAAAAAAGCTAAAATGTCACCAAAATGTTATTTAACTGTTATATAACAAGTTAGAAGGTCCCCTTTATAATGAATAACAGCATTAGCTGAAGGAGAATGTCTTTCATGCTGTATGCAAGCAAAACGGATGTTATAACTGAACTATACCCAAATTAACTGAAATTAAAACCGAATGATATCGTGATGTATCATGATATATCGTATCGTGACGTGACTGGCGATACCCAGCCCTACTTGACACTATCCATTTAATTCATAATTGATATAATCAAGTGTTTTTTCTTGTTTCAACCGGAAATATGTTGCATTATGGAAGTAAAATGGGTTGCGAATGCCATTTTATGTTGATTTTAAGAACTAATGTTTAACAGTACATTTTGCTTTATGAAGAATATGAAACACTAAAAGACTGATGTCACTTATTTTATCTGTGGTGCTTCAGTGTTTTAAAAGATTATTGCATTTAGACATAGTTTCATGGATGACATTATAAAACATCCTCTATGCAACATCTTTAAATAGATTCAAGAGCTGTTCACTGAGTGATCACGAATCAAGTCATTTTGACCTTTGTTTTTCCACTTATTAAGAATTTCCTTGCCGTTTCAAACGCTCCACCATCATTCCTATCCCGAAGAAACCCAAAATCACAGGACTTAATGACTACAGACACGTCGCTCTGATGTCTGTGGTCATGAAGTCATTTGAGAGACTGGTGTTGGCCCACCTGAAAAACATCACTGGACCCTTTCTGGATCCCCATCAATTTGCCTATCAAGCAAACAGGTCTGTGGATGATGCAGTCAACATGGGATTGCATCATATCCTGCAACATCTGGACAGACCAGGGACACATGCAAGGATCCTTTTTGTGGACTTCAGTTCGGCTTTCAACACCATCATCCCAGCTATTCTCCAGACTAAATTACATCAACTCTCTGTTCCCATGTCTATCTGTCAGTGGATCAACAGCTTTCTTACGGACAGGCAGCAGCTAGTGAGACAGGGGAAACTCACTTCCAGCACCTGTACAATCAGCACTGGTGCCCCCCCAGGGATGTGTGCTCTCCCCACTACTCTTCTTTCTGTATACCAACAACTGCACTGCCAAGGACCCCTCTGTCAAGCTCCTGAAGTTTGCAGACAACACTACTGTCATTGGCCTCATCCAAGATGACGATGAGTCTGCATACAGAAGGGAGGTTGAACAGCGGCCTCACTGGTGCAGTCAAAACAACCTGGAGCTGAACACGCTCAAAACAGTGGAGATGATAGTGGATTTTAAGAGGAACACACCCACACTGACCCCCCTCACCATTCTAAACAGTACTGTGGCAGCAGTGGAGTCATTCAGGTTCCTGGGCACTACCATCTTACAGGACCTGAAGTGGGACACCCACATTGACTCTATTGTGAAAAAGGCCCAGCAGAGGTTGTACTTCCTTCGCCAGCTGAGGAAGTTCAACCTTCCACAGGCACTGCTGATACAGTTCTACTCAGCAGTCACTGAGTCTCTGCACTTCAATAACTGTCTAGTTTGGTTCAGCTACGAAATCGAACATCAGAAGACTACAAAGGATAGTTCGGACTGCTGAAAGGATAATTGGTTGCCCCCTGCCCTCACTTCAAGAACTGTACACTTCCAGAGTGAGGAAAAAGGCTGGAAAAATCACTCAGGACCCCACTCACCCAGCCCACTACCTTTTTGAACTGTTGCCTTCTGGACGACACTTCAGAGCTCTGAGCACCAGAATCATCAGGTAAAAGAACAGTTTTTCCCTCAGGCTATCCATCTCATGAACAGTTAAAACTGCCCCATTGAGCAATAATTATATGCAATACACAGCTTAGTCTATTTATATTTATCCAACATATCCTACCTCTTCTGCCATTACATTCCCTTGCATCTGTATATAACAGATTTGTATTTGTACACACACACACACACACACACACACACTATATATATATATATATATATATATATATATATATATATATATATATATATATATATATACACACAGTACTGTGCAAAAGTCTTAGGCACAAAAGATGTTTTACCAAAGCATCTGTCTTAAGATGGTTATTTATAACTTCAGCTTTAGTGTGTCAGTAGGAAATACACATTTTACACTTCCAAACATTCCTTTTATAAATAGAATAGAATAGAATAGAATAGAATAGAATAGAAGAACAAGGAACCTTGCAACAGATTTCATGGCACCCACAGAGCCCCCCACTGATCATCGAGTCAGTCCGAGATACATGAAGAGACAGAAGCAATTGAGACAGCCGAAATAGATAGAAGAACTGTGGCAATTGCTGCAAGAAGCTTGGAACATCCTATCTGCCAACAACCAAGAAAAACTGTGTCCAGGTGTACTTAGGAGAAATGGTGCTGTTCTGAAGGCAAAGGTTGTCACACCAAATACTGATTTAGTTTTCTTTAAGTTTACTGGACTTTGTATGATGTTTCTGACAAATTAAAATATTGATGGCATTATTTTTGAAGACATCCTTACTACGCAACATTTTTCACAATTCCTAAAACTTTTGCACAGTATTGTATATATATATATATACAACGTGAAAGAAGTTTGTTTGAAATCTTAAAAAATCACATGTACATAAGTATTCACAGCCTTTGCCATGACACTCAAAATTGAGCTCAGGTGCATCCTGTTTCCACTGATCATCCTTCAGATGTTTCTACAACTTGATTGGAGTCCACCTGTGGTAAATTCAGTTGATTGGACATGATTTGGAAAGGCACACACCTGTCTATATAAGGTCCCACAGTTAACAGTGCATGTCAGAGCACAAACCAAACCATGAAGTCCAAGGAATTGTCTGTAGACCTCCGAGACAGGATTGTATCGAGGCACAGATCTGGGGAAGGGTACAGAAAGATTTCTGCAGCATGGAAGGTCCCAATGGGCACAGTGGTCTCCATCATCCATAAATGGAATAAGTTTGGAACCACCAGGACTCTTCCTAGAGCTGCCGCCCGGCCAAACTGAGCGATCGGGGGAGAAGGGCCTTAGTCAGGGAGGTGACCAAGAACCCGATGGTCACTCTGACAGAGCTCCAGCGTTTCTCTGTGGAGAGAGGAGAACCTTCCAGAAGAACAACCATCTCTGCAGCACTCCACCAATCAGGCCTGTATGGTAGAGTGGCCAGACGGAAGCCACTCCTCAGTAAAAGGCACATGACAGCCCGCCTGGAGTTTGCCAAAAGGCACCTGAAGGACTCTCAGACCATGAGAAACAAAGATTGAACTCTTTGGCCTGAATGGCAAGCGTCATGTCTGGAGGAAACCAGGCACCACTCATCACCTGGCCAATACCATCCCTACAGTGAAGCATGGTGGTGGCAGCATCATGCTGTGGGGATGTTTTTCAGCGGCAGGGACTGGGAGACTAGTCAGGATTGAGGGAAAGATGAATGCAGCAATATACAGAGACATCCTTGATGAAAACCTGCTCCAGAGTGCTCTGGACCTCAGACTGGGGCAAAGGTTCATCTTCCAACAGGACAATGACCCTAAGCACACAGCCAAGATAACAAAGGAGTGGCTACGGGACAACTCTGTGAATGTCCTTGAGTGGCCCAGCCAGAGCCCAGACTTGAACCCGATTGAACATCTCTGGAGAGATCTGAAAATGGCTGTGCACCAATGCTCCCCATCCAACCTGATGGAGCTTGAGAGGTCCTGCAAAGAAGAATGGGAGAAACTGCCCAAAAATAGGTGTGCCAAGCTTGTAGCATCATACTTAAAAAGACTTGAGGCTGTAATTGGTGCCAAAGGTGCTTCAATACAGTATTGAGCAAAGGCTGTGAATACTTATGTACATGTGACTTTTTTAATTAAAAAAAAAAAAAACTTTTTATACATTTGCAAAGATTTCAAACAAACTACTTTCACGTTGTCATTATGGGGTATTGTTTGTAGAATTTTGAGGAAAATAATGAATTTAATCCATTTTGGAATAAGGCTGTAACATAACAAAATGTGGAAAAAGTGAAGCGCTGTGAATACTTTCCGGATGCACTGTATATATACACACACTGGTGGCCAGAAGTTTGGAATAATGTACAGATTTTGCTGTTTTGGAAAGAAATTGGTACTTTTATTCACCAAAGTGGCATTCAACTGATCACAAAGTATAGTCAGGACATTACTGATGTAAAAAACAGCACCATCACTATTTGAAAAAAGTCATTTTTTATCAAATTCAGACAGGCCCAATTTCCAGCAGCCATCACTCCAACACCTTATCCTTGAGTAATCATGCTAAATTGCTAATTGGGTGCTAGAAAATCACTTGCCATTATATCAAACACAGTTGAAAGCTATTTGGTTTGTTAAATGACGCTTAACATTGTCTTTGTGTTTGTTTTTGAGTTGCCACAGTATGCAATAGACTGGCATGTCTTAAGGTCAATATTAGGTCAAAAAGCTTTCTCTAGAAACTCATCAGTCAATCATTGTTTTGAGGAATGAAGGCTATACAATAATTTGAAATTATTGATTTGAAAACTTGAAATTGCCAAAAAACTGAAGATTTCACACAAAGGTGTACAATGTGTGTGTGTACAAATACAAATCTGTTATATACAGATGCAAGGGAATGTATGGCAGAATAAGTAGGATATGTTGGATAAATATAAAGTACATCATAGTCTCTAGTTTGAGAAATAGACGCCTCACATGTCCTCAGCTGACAGCTTCATTTAATTCTACCCGCTCAACACCAGTTTCATGTACAACAGTAAAGAGAAGACTCAGGGGTGCAGGCCTTATGGGAAGAATTGCAAAGAAAAAGCCATTTTTGAAACAGAAAAACAAAAAGAAAGGTTAGTGTGGGCAAAGAAACACAGACATTGGACAACAGATAATTGGAAAAGAGTGTTATGGATCTTAATCCCATTGAGCTTTTGTGGGATCAGCTAGACCGTAAGGTGTTTGAGAAGTGCCCGACAAGACAGCCACATCTATGGCAAGTGCTACAGGAAGTGTGGGGTGAAATGTCACCTGAGTATCTGGACAAACTGACAGCTAGAATGCCAAGGATCTGCAAAGCTGTCATTGCTGCACGTGGAGGATTTTTTGATGAGAACACTTTGAAGTAGTTTAAGAAGTTCTGAACATTTTTTTCAAATTGTAATAGTACTTTTTCACATTATTAATGTCCTGACTATACCTTGTGATCAGTTGAATGCCACTTTGGTGAATAAAAGTACCAATTTCTTTCCATAAGAGCAAAATCTGATTATTCCAAACTTTTGGCTGTCAGTGTGTGTGTGTGTGTGTGTGTGTGTGTGTGTGTATATATATATATATATATATATACACACACACACATATATATATATATATACATATATATATATATATATATATATATATATATATATATATATATATATATATATATATATATGTGTGTGTGTGTGTGTGTGTGTGTATGTATGTATGTGTATGTATGTATGTATATATGCCCGCCGAGGCTTGGACTCTACCAAACCACTTAAGGTCTGTGGTATTTGGCACCAAGACATTAGCAGCAGATCCTTCAAGTCCTGTAAGTTGCAAGGTGGATCAGACTTGTTGGTCCAGCACATCTCACAGATGCTCAATCAGATTGAGATCTTTGGAATTTGGAGGCCAGGGCCATTCCCCAACAATGTGTGCAGTGTGGCAGGGCACATTATCCTGCTAAAAGAGGCCACTGTCATCAGGGAATACCATTGCCATGAAGGGGCGTACCTGGTCTGCAACAATGTTTAGCTTGTTGGCACATGTCAAATTGACGTCCACATGAATGGCCGGACCCAGGTTTTCCCAGCAGAACACTGCCCAGAGCATCACAGTCCCTTCACCGGCTTGTCGTCTTCCCACAGTGCATCCTGGTGCCATCACTTCACCTTCTTCCACTGCTCCAAGGTCCAGTTCCTACGCTCGCATTCCCATTGTAGGTGTTTTCGGCGGTGGACAGGGGTCATCATGGGCAGTCTGACCGGTCTGCAGTTACACAACCCCATACACAGCAGGGTGCAATGCACTGTGTGTTGTGACACATTCCTCCCGTAACCATCGTTAACATTTTCTGTGACTTGTGCCACAGTAGACCTTCTGTCGGTTCGGACCAGACGGGATAGCCTTTGTTGCCCTCGTGTATCCATGAGTCTTGGGCGCCCAACACCCTGTCGCCGGCTTGTCCCTCCTCAGACCATTGTCGGTAGGTACTCACCATTGCTGACTGGGAGCAACCCACAAGCCTTGCCGTTTCAGAGATGCTCTTACCCAGTGGTCTGGCCATAACAATTTGGCCCTTGTTAAAGTTACTCTGATCTTTACTCCTGCACATTTCTCCTGCATTCAACACGTTGACTACGAGAACTGATTGTTTCCTTACCATCTAATCTACACAGACCTTGACATGTGACCTTGTTAGGAGATGATCAACGTTATTCGCTTCACCTGTGAGTGGTCATAATGCTTTGGCTCATCAGTGTATACTTAGGGTTCCTACGTATCCTGGAAAGCCTGGAATTTTGCAGTGCAGTTTTCCATTCATGGAAAAGTAATGGAAAACGAGAAAAATTCCTAAATATCCTGGAAAATCCGCCTGTATAAATCTGCTAGTATGAATACGTCCTGGAGTTCGCTTATACTGCGATTGCCACTTGAAGGGTCCTGTGATTTCCATGATGTGGAAAACAGGGACGGAATCACTGAATCCAATCATAAAAATGGCATTAGCTTTAAAATGTGGAGTGTCTCGGAATTTGACATATTTAGGACAAAAAAGAATGTTTGAATGCACAAATAATCTAATTAAAATGGCAGTATGTCCTAGTGTGATTATTAAACTGCAAATTAAGCTGAGATTTAATTAAATAAATATATAATCTGTATGTGCTGTGTGATTTAAAATGAATGTGTGTAATGAATTCAGAAAAAAAAATAACCATTCAATAACCACAATACATGAGCTCTCATGTTTTTTGCTTTTTAAGATTTTATCTTTCCTTTAGTGTGTAATATAGATCCTTGTGCATGTAAAAGGTCTGCAAAGTTACAAAGCACAAAGTCCACATAAAATGGGGTTATTCTCTCCCACAGACAACACTTCTCAAGAACTACAAGAAATGACTGGATTGTAGTCCAGCCATTTCTTCCATAAAGTATCTACGTCACTATGTAACACATTTGCATAATGCCAGTCTAAGGGCTACTTTGGCCCGCCCTCAAACAAATGTAGTTATAGCCGAGGCCAGGATGAGTTGGGTTAGTGTTGTCGCTATGTCGAGAAGACACTGTTTTCTTCACTGCGAAAGCAAAACCTCTTTGTTTGAACTTCCAAAGGCAGACGAATTGAAGTATCAGTGGTTAAAATGTATTTTTACCAATATTCCTCAGCAGTACAACCACAACCAGTGCCAGGTTTTCAAGACTGTTACTCCTGAAAGATGGTGCAGTTCTCACTTTGTTGGGACAATCTGGCACTTCAGAATCACAACCTGCAAGTATGCTTGATTATTTGAGGATTTATCTGCTACCGAGAGTTCAAATACGGAGTTTTGTGTTGTAGTTAGGCTAATGTTATTGTGGTGAAATAGTTTTGCTAATCAGCTGTGGGCCTACTTTTACCTACAATTGTGTAGAATTATGCAGATTGTTTGTTGTTCTTACTATCATGAATAGTGATCATGTGTGGAGATGGATTTATTTTTACAAACGATCATTTTACGTCTGCAATCCACGGTAGTGCTCAGCTAACTTGCTATGTAATGTTATTGTTTTGGTAAGGGTTTACTATTCAGCTGTGGGCTGGCTTTTACCTAAAACTGTGTAACAAAATGGTCGATCTCAAGAGTCTTATATAATTATATAATTACAAGCTGTAATGTTACGGCCGCTGTCCGTGGTAGTCCACAGCTAACTTGCTCACTAACTCTCTAATACACCCGGCAATGTCCAACCGGGAGTAAGCCTCTGTTCTCTGTTCATAGCTAGGGTGACAAAAGTTCGGCTACACCCATTCCACCAAAAGATGACTAACTTAGGTGCACTACGTGTCTTTTACTTGAAGCTTTGTTAGGTTCACAATAATCAACAGTGTACTTGTAAGAAAGCTACAAAATAAAAACGTACCACTGTGAAAAGTCCTGCTCAAGTCATGCTTGCGAAGGTGGTTCGGGTCGATCAGCTTGTTCTACCAAACTTTCATTATCGGACTCGGACACAAACTGGTATGGCAAAAACAGACGCCAGTGTTACTATAGTTACACAAGTGTTTACAGCTGTTAAGGAAGCCTGAAACTCAGTTATGGTAAGGGGCGTTACATTTCCAACACACGGTTGACCAAACACAACAGACTGGGCCAGCTGACCAATGAGAGCAGACTGGGCTTTTCGGAAAGGGGGGCTTTAAAGAGACAGGACTTAAATCAGCGTTTGAGCCAGAGGATGAAGAGAGAGGAAAATCAGTGTACAGTATGAGAAAAATAATGTGTTTTTTGAACATTAAAGCATGTAAACCTATTCTAGTAGACCCCAAAATAAAATTATGAACCTGTAAATTAGCATAATATGGGCTCTTTAAATATTACACCCGTTAGGCACATAAAATGTCCTGGAAATATCTTGGAAAATTGTGCCTTGAAAAGAGTGGGAACCCTAATACTGTATACCACCTACAATAAAAAAAACCCCATTGTGGAACAGTACACATTATGCAGCCATAAGCATTTCAAACAATAGTATGCTACAGCGTTGTCACGTGATCTCATCATGTTGCATGTGTAATTCAGTCAGTGGCATTCAGTTATCATCATCTTGGAAATAAATAGTCATTTTGCATTGTTAATCAAATTTTGTGTGAAGGTTATATAACTTTTGGAGGTCAGATCAAATTCGTCACTCTGAAAATGGAAGGTCAAGTTGGTAGTATTACATTGTGAGATACAGTATTGTGTGCAGTCAGTGTGCTCTGTTGTATACTACACATTTTGGCAAATGTAATACACTGTAAACCCTGAAGTTGTCATTACTGTAAAAATCAAGTTGTCTTAATTAAGTATTACTTGAAATGTCAAGTTTGGACTCATAATTCAAATATTTAAGTTCATTGAACTTATTTTTCTTAAAAATCCATAGACTTAAGATTTGAAGTGTTAATAACTCAAACTACTGAGTACAAAATTGAGGCTACGGGGAATACCCACAATCCCTTGCTGCTTGAATTATGTTTCCTTGGTCAGAGGGAACGGATTGGGGAATTTAAATAATTGTTATTAAGAATTCATAGATGTTTCAGCTCTTTTGTTGTATTATTTATGCTTTGTTGCAAATAGTTGTTTGGTGTAATGTCACCATTAGGGTGATCTGTGTCTCTTTGGTCAAGTTGGACCCTGGTCACACTATCTCAGTTCTCTTTGTGCATGTGCAGCTGAAGTGCATATATGCAGTTCTGTAAATAATTATTTAATAATTGACTTTATTTGAGCTTTGCTGTTGTTTGATCTAAAATTGAATCAATTCAATTAAAATGTACAACAGTAGAAACAACAATATTTAAATTCAAATCTGAGTTAAGTTTACTTGCATGTAGTTAACTCAACTTAAATAGTTAAGTTCACTCTACTTGAAAACCAAGTTAATTGAACTTAAATACTCAAGTTTTGGGAGACCCCATTACTCAATGGAATTGAGTCAATCAAATGAGTGCAAAGAACTTATTAGTGTTTTCAGCGTAGAGTAGTCATCGCTGTATTCCGTGCATATAGAAAATTTGCACTGTACTAAGAGTATGCCAGATCAGATTGGGAGACTAAATTTATCTGGATTTTCAGGAGCCTTGCAGCCCACTGAACAAAAGTTTCATCATAGATATCTATTATCTATATTATTATTATTGTTTAAATAGGCTTATAGCTACAAAGAAAACATGTTTAGTTATTTAGTAAACAAAAAAGTTTATGATTGGCAAAATTTGAAATCTTTTTTCTCCGTCTGTTTTTTAAAGGGATAGTTCACCCAAAAATGAAAATTCTCTCATCATTTACTCACCCTCATGCCATCTCAGATGTATATGACTTTCTTTCTTCTGCAGAACACGAATCAAGAGTTTTAGAAGAATATTTCAGCTCCGTAGGTCCTCACAGTGCAAATGAATGGGTACCAAAATGTTGAAGCTCCAAAATGCACATAAAGCCAGCATAAAAGTAATCCATATGTCTCCAGTGGTTAAATCTAAATGTTCAGAAGTGATATAAGTGTGGCTGAGAAAAAGATCAATATTTATGTCCATTTTTACCATAAATTCTCCTTCCTGCCAAGTAGGTGGCGATATGCATGGAGAATCCAAATTGCCAAGAACAAAAGAAGAAGAATGTGAAAGTGAAAGTGGAGATATATAGTCTCATGAGACTATGTTGGTATTTTGATGCTTTTAGATTAGCAAAATCAAAATCATTTGAAATGTATTGTGAGTACAAATGTAGGCAGTAGACAGTGAGACAGCTCACTAGGTTTTGTAAGCACAGACCTAATGTTGTTCATTGTGACTTTACAAAGGAGCAATATCTACAGAATGTCAGTGAAAATGTTGCTCTGCATAATCATATCCTGAGGAGTTTAGACAGCAGTCTTAGCATTTCTCACTGCAGTGTAGAAACAAATTGAGCTGTTCTTATGTAAACATTCACCATGTGGTGGAGCCTGTTGGAAAACCTGACGGGACTCGTTCTAGACAGTCATCAAGAAACAGAGATGTTAAAGCAAGGGAGTAGCTGCTGCCTGCGAGGCAGGCAAGTGGGGAAGCATACAGGAGTCCCACCTATCTGGTAAACACACACGCAGCGTCTAGAGCGGGGCTAACAGACATGCACGGCGTTCTGCTGAAGGCACCTGATCTGGGACCGTGTTGCCTGATGAGGGGAGATAGCCAGCGCAATGCACTCCTGGTGGCACTCATGTGCTGTATGGGTCAGTAGCTTTCATTAACTTCCTGAGATTGCTCCATAGGGTAGGAGCTGACGTGGTTTTGCGGAAAAGAGATTTTCCTTTTCTTTCTACTTGGTGTAATGCAGTTTGGGGCAGAGTTTAAGTCTGTTAATGTTTACGGGTCTAAAGTCCAGTGAAATGTTGATTGTGTGCTCTTACTTTCAGGTTGACTTGACCGGTTTGACAGTGGTTGTCTCTAGGGAATCAGATGTTAAGGACATTCATCTGTTTGGTTTGTTGTAATTTGTAGTGTTTGTTAAAGCAAGCATCACTATTTTTATTACTCTTAGTATTAAAACTTTGTGTTGCGGACATGAATGATACCTCAAACCGTGCAGCTGGTTGATTAATATTTAGTTATCAGACTTAATATTTTTGCGTGGTGAAAAAAAAAAGAAAAAAAAAATCCATAGACTTACATTGAAGGAGAGATCCATACAGGGTGTAAAATAAACACCGGCCACTAGTACTTTTTGCGCAGTGATGGGTAATTTCCAACCTGTTCACATAGAATCGCATTCCTATACCTACATTTTTTTCAAAATGATTTTTACAAGGCTCATTGTATGTGTTTACTGGTTAAATGAACACTAGCAGCGCTAAAACAATGACTTTTATTCACTTTCACACAAATCACGAGTAATACAGCAGATTATCAGTTCGTAAACACTTTATTCATAACACACAATTTTTGCCCTGTTCCTTATAAAATGCTATCTTATGACATCTAAACACTTCTACTATAGGCTGTAACTTGTAAGGCGATACATTTTAACGTTTGCTTTACATAACCAACAACATATTCAAGCTTGTTTGAGTATGATACAATTGCGGGGTAGCTCAACCGATACAGTGTTGCACATTGCGATTCAAAGAACTGGGGTACGAGTCCTGAAGTCAACACATGAGCCGAAAGTACCATAGAAGCACCACAAAATGCAATGCTTCAGCAACTGCATTTTTCATTTCACATTTGCTTTGGTTTAGGGTTTTTGATCAATACGGTGAACATTCCACCTGGGAACTGGCGTATACCTAGGCATGTCGCGATTATTAAATAATCATCTGATCGCGGTTATTTGACCTAACCACGGTTATTTGAGATAAACGCGATTATTGTGCACTTCAAATTTTAAACACATTTTAATGCCCAAATAAAGGCATTTTAAGCGAATATATAAATGGCATCAATGACACATTTGTGTGTAATACAGTTGAACTCCGAGCGACACTGAGCTGCACCGTGGATGTCAACCACAACAGCTCCTGTCCAGAACAGCTCGCAACGTCAGCAGAGGCTCGTGTCAAACTCCCACGAAAATATAAATGGACAAATATAAACTTTGATCGTGAACACAAAGTGCTCTGGCTTCACTATAAACGATCGTGTAATGGCAAATGTTCCTGGTCATTGCAAGTTCATATACGCAGTGTTAATGACATGCAGTGACACAGAGGAGGAGCTCGCACGCTTCATTTCTGTGAAGTGATTAAATGATGAAGCGAGAAATAGAGTTGTGGGTTTAATCATAGAGCATTAAAATAACGTGCGAAAGTGAAGAAATTAGGACAGAAATATTTTACTATTGCATAATATAATATAATATACTGTGTATTAAAATGTATATTTTATTTTGTATAAAAAAAATAATATAAATAAGTTCCAAAAAGAAGTGTGTAAATGTAAAATTGACCAAAGCTGAAGATAACCAAAAGGAGAGACATCATTTAAGTATTTAGAAATATTTTGACATTTAAAACATTATTGTTCATGCCATTCACACGTTTGTAAAGCCTTAAAAGGAAATCATATATCCCTGTTTTATTATTTGATTTATACATTTGAAGTTAAAAATGTAAAAATGAACTCTTAAGGTGAATGAAGCACATCTGCACCTTAAGAAATATGACAATTTAAATGACAATTAATTGTGAAAGCCCTAAAACAGACAATTAATTAGCATAATCGCAGTTATTTCTTTGATTATAATCATCAGCCAAATTGAAGGGAAGTCTGGCGGCTGTTCCCTGATCCTAGTGCCTGCCGCATGCAAGCTCAAGTCTGTTGCTTTTTAAGGGAAAATGACTGCTTGAGTACTGAAGAGGACCCTAAAAGCATTTATATTTCCATTATATTGCTGTTTATAAAAAGAAAGAAAAAAATAGTCGCAGGATGTCTGAGCTGAGTGTGATGCTGGCAGATCTGTTGTCATGGATACAGAAAACAAAATACAGTGGTTGGGAGCAGTGTGTAATGGAAGACTACACAGAGATTCAGTCTCTTTCTCTAATAAGCTCTCATATCCTGTCCAGGGTTCCAGAATACATGATGTTTAGCCAACGGTGGTATTTTTTGGAAAAGTTTAAGTCATGTCAAAACAAGGCTTCATTTTAAAGTACCAATTGCAGCATCTAAAAATATAAGCTTTCTCTTCAATCAATGAATAAATTTAACCTAAAATCCTGATGTTGAAAAAATAATTATTGCCCTTGTCCGTTTGTCAACTACTCAAATATACAGTAACAAGAACCCTTTAATGTAGAAAGTAATGGATTACTGTATTTGATGTCTGACTGTATGTTGGAAGTAATTCTAACATATTGCATTTTGTTTTTCAGATGAAAGAGACAGAGTCCAGAAAAAGACTTTTACTAAATGGATAAATCAGCACCTGTTAAAGGTAAGTTTGTTATTTTTCTCAATGAGATTGGAGATATACATCAGTATTCATGACATGAGCGAGGTGCATGTTGTTGGTGGTCAAAATATGTTGAGTTCCCAATATGTTGTGATGTAATCTCCTTTGAGAACCCGGAAGTTAATTTTTGTCCTCTGTAGAGAATTTTTTTCTGAGAATCATAGTTTGCCATAGTTTTAAGACGTCCTGGTATCTTAAAGACAATAAAATCCATCTATGTTTACTTATAGGAATATTCCGGGTTCAATTCAAGTTAAACTCAATCAACAGCATTTGTGGCATAATGCTGATTACCACAAAAAAAATAAAATAATAATATTTCGACTTGTTCCTCATTTTCTTTAAAAAAAAAGCAAAAATCGATGCTACAGTGAAGCACTTACAATGGAAGTGAATGGGGGCAAATTTTTGAACGTTACAATACTACATTTTTTAAAAGTATAACCACAAGGGGGCCTGGGTAGCTCAGCAAGTAAAGACTGACTACCACACCTGGAGTTGCAAGTTTGAATCCAGGGCGTGCTGAGTGACTCCAGCCAGATCTCCTAAGCAACAAGTTGGCCCGGTTGCTAGGGTGGGTAGAGTCACATGGGGTAACCTCCTCGTGGTCGCTATAATGTGGTTCTCGCTCTTGGTGGGGCGCGTGGTGAGTTGTGCGTGGATGCCGCGGAGAATAAGGTGAATCCTCCACACGCGCTATGTCCCCACGGTAGCACGCTTAAGATGTGCGGATTGACGGTCTCAGATGCAGAGGCAACTGGGATTCGTCCTCCGCCACCCGAATTGAGGTGAGTCATTAAACTGAATATTGAATATTAAACTGCAAAGAGCTGTGATCTAATCAAGCAAACTGTCCGCACATGTCACGCGCTGCTCTGCGGAGCTCTGTTCTGAGCACACGTGAGGTGGTTCTGTCTGTGCTCCCTCCACGAATCTCATCCACAGAATAACGGATGCGTTGCATTCAATTGTATTTACAGTGCTCTAAATTCACTTTAACTGGTCACTACAATTTACTATACAATTACAAATCGAACACCAGGTTTATTTGTGAGCAAAAAGTGGAGATGAGAGCATTTTACCATATTGGAGTTCACAGGCGTTTTGTTAATGGAATTTCACACAGAAAATTACTGCATTTTTTTTTAACCAGATCCCATAGCAATGCCACAAACAAATTAAGAAATTATTAGAGAAATATTACTTGTATAATAATAATTATAGGGTTGTTGTTATTAGTTATTATAATACATTTGTAATTAGGGCTCGACATTAATGCTAGTTTTTTATTTCGGCCGGACAAATAGCCTGATTAGAACTTCATTAACGAAAAAATAACCGGCTATATTTGTGATATTCTGTAGGCCTGTGCCACATATTACAAAGTTAATATTCATAATAATAATGCAATTATGCATAACTGTATATTCACTAGCGATCGGCTTATGTGTGTGATCTGAACATGCTCACGCTAATGCGCACCTGAACGGTCAAATACATTTCAAAATTCCGCCAAAATGCGCGTCTTGGTGAGGTATTTATGTAAACACAGAGAGTGATGTCTAAAGTGAGCGTAAACAGTGGGGAAAAAAGTGGATGTGTATCCACTAGTGTAGTGTGTCATTATAATAATCAAACAACCATAACAAGAAAAGGAGAAAACACTCACTGCTCTTGACTGAATAACTTTAGTAGCTTTAAAAAGTATGAATGTATTATTATCATACAGTGAAAACCAGTAGTAGTTTTATTTTGCATTTCATTCTGAATGTTTACTTGAATACTTGAAAATGCGGTTAAAAACTTTTTTATAGAATTTTCTTAATTTGTATTTTTTGTTCTATTATTTTTAATCTATTTCTATTCATTGCTGTTTTTTTATTGTTATATTATTACTGACTGTTTACTAGTCTTGAATAATTACTTGAAACCATTCTTCCATAATTAAAATATTAGTTAGTGTTATTTGTTGTTGTTTTGAAGCTGGTATTGAGAATCGTCAAATTTCACTACCGACTACTGAAATTTTGTGCATTTTGACAATGTATCATAAATACCGGAAAAGTAACTTTTTTACTTGGACAAGTGAATAACCAATTTACTTGTCTGAAGGACAGTCACATGACAATGCTTACTGAACTCACTGAATCAGTGTTGTTTAATGTTCAAATGACAGTGTAGCTAGCTACAGATACACTTTTGCAATATTTTTTTTAATAAATGTAAAAATTTAAATGTTACTTCTAGCCTATTGTAACAAAGTTTTTAGTTTTTGTGACAAGGGAGGAAGTGGCAGATGGCAAGATCCAAATCTAAAGGGCTTTATTTCCCTCAGCTTCACAGTCTATATATATATATTCCACATTTCAGTGGGAACAGTCAAATTAATGCTTTTCAGCAATACAAATCACACTCTGGAACACTCTGCTCCGTGCAGCTCTCTCCCTCTCTCTGTTGACTGGCTGACCATGTTTCCTGCTGCAAGAGCTGAAACACTGGTGTGTATTGCTTTCTCATGAAGTAAATACTGAGGGATCACCTGTAAAATGACTGATTGGGATCTGTAAACTCTCAGCAGCACCATACATGTTATACAGTACAAAAAGATAAACAGTATATAAAACATGCTAATTGTTTCAACAGATTTATTTGAAGACAAACAAACAAATTTAAGTTAGGTTTACTCAATTAATTTGGGTTTTTGCTACACAAAGTATTTGAGTAGAGCCTACATTTTAATTTCATGTTATATAAACTCATTTTCATTGTGTGGAACCAATGTCCACAATTAAATTAAGTTAAACCAACAAATGCTTTTTTTTTTTTTTTTTTCAGTGTACCAGAACATTCCATGATAATCAGAATATACTATTGTTTCTTACATAAAGAAACAAACATTATAGATACTGTCAGCAATGTGTCATACTGGGGCCGTGGTTTAGCATGGGGGGAAAACCCTGGTTACCATAATTAGCTATTCATTTCTTTGGGAAAAATAAAGTGATTTCCAATAGATATGATTATTTTTAGAAAAAAAAAAAAGAAGAAAAACAATCAAAAAGTTTGTTTGTGTTTTTTTGCCCTTGAAATCAAGGAGAAAAATAATAATGAATAAATAAATAAATAATAATAATAATAAAATCTCAGTCAGAACTGTTTGAGTATTAAAGCTATAAGAACACTTCTGTGAGTGAGTAGATAAGAGACGGACATGTGTGCGGGTCCTCTTTTCGGACATGAAACATCCACAATATATACTGTAGTCTTCAATCTCAGAACTCATTTTTTTTTTTATTATAGCTGTACTACTCATGTGCCAAGACTAATGTTTTACTTTAAGTATTTTCCCAAATTAAGTCTTCCTAGGCAACAAATCTACCAATCCAAGACAAGTAAGAGCATGCCTTACTTGTCATATTTTGAATCAACAGCAGCTCAACTTTCCATTCATTTAAAGTGCAGTCACTAATATTTACCCCTAAAGAAATTAATAGCTCTACTTTTGAAAAGTATTTAAAATCATACACACACACATGAGATGAAGAATCCATTCATTTCATATCTAATTAAAGTTGTTTAATTTGGCCTGGAGCGGGTCATGGAGGCCCTAACCCCATTCATTAACTTTGATTTAGGACATTGTGGAATCATACTAGTGGCTTTAGGAAGCCAGATAACCCAGGTGAAAGAAAACCAAGACAAGACACAACATGCTGAATAAATTTGGAACCTTGAAAATGATTATGGTTAACTTTGTGGAATGCATTACATTAATTCTGAATAAACATTTTAGGAGAGGCTTAATATTTATGGCAGCTATTGTCCATAAATTGTTTAATAGACTTCTGCCCTTTCTCAGTTTACTGATTGTAGGTTGATTGCTCTTATTTTGTGAGCATTAGTATTAAGGTTGGTATATACACACACACACACACACACATATATATATATATATATATATATATATATATATATATATATATAAAACATCTCATTAAAACTCAATTGGAATCTTTTTACAAGGCCTTCATTATTTATTTTGTTACTTTTCAAATGCTTTTTTATAGATTTTACTGTTTTAGTATTGTCCCACACCCAGACTTCCAATTTTTAACAATGAGAATCCATTATAAAAATACTAATTATTACATGTTTAAAACTATGATAATCTGAACAAAGAGTGAAATACACAGAAACCATTTCAGTATTTATTGTGTGAAAATGATTTTAATTTTTACATATATACATACTTGTTAACCGAGTCAACAAAAGTGTCAGTGAAGAGTATGCTTGAGATGAAATATAAGATGTTTGAAGAAAACAAAGAAAAAAAAAGTGACACCACTTGTGAGCAGAATATTTTTATTGGGCTTCATTTCCAAACAAGCTGAAATATTTTGTCAAAAAAACAAACAGGTATAAAAATGTGTTATTGTATTTATTTATATGCACCAATTGTACAGTAATAGACAGCAATATTTACCTACAGTAATTATATTTGTTTTTTTATTAAAACAATTCAAAGCCTGTACAATTCCACAAGGGGACTTCAAAGGCATTCACTGATTCAGAGATTTAGAAAAAAACTGATATGTGGAATAATTTTTTTTTTTTGGTACAGTTTTATTGAGCAGATTTCCAAATGACAATGTATGCGTGACCTATATGACAACCGACATTACAACCTGCCAATTTTTTTTTTTTTTTTTTTTTTACATCTATAGTTAAATGGATATAAAATTGTAAACAACCAGAACATCCCCATTACTATATGTGGAAATTAATCAAACTCTGTTGATTCCTTCAGGATTAAAACAGAGACACTAATAAAACATCTCGTACTAAGTGCAGAGTGTAATACTTATTGATTTGATGTAATTGTATTGTATGTAATTATATATTAAAAACATTCATTATATAGCCCAGCCCTATTGAATGAGAATGATAATATCAGCTTTTTTTAGAGAGAGATTTTACAGACAGGTGTCTTCCACAGTTTTCCTGCATAATTGGTGGTCACCTTTTTTGACTACTATTTCTTAGGCCTGGCACTGACTAGCAGCACATAGTAAAAAAAAGACTGACCCAGAACTGCAGTTAGAAGATCTATTTTAGTCGTGCAGCTGTGGTCGTTGGGGATTATGGACGAGAGGACCTGGGTGAAAGCAGGTCAGTAAGGCAGAGAGGTGACTTCAATGGCGTGGTATTCAGGGGGGTTAACGTAGCTAGTGTGGAGCAGAGGGAGAGCTGTAGAGGTGGAAGCTCTTCAGATAAGAGTTCTGTCATGAGCCTGCATGCGTCTCAAAGGGCTGTAGTGATTATTGAAGGGAATGACTAGAATGATGCATGTGTATGTGAGGCTTTAAACACAGATGAGAACTGTAATAAATTTAGATTCCATTAATGATTCTTTTCATATTTTTGAAAAAGAAATATTTGGAAATATGAAATGCAGTTCTTATTGCACTTAGAGTCTGATCTCATGAAAAACAATGTGACTTTGGTGACATTTTCGCAAAATGAAATTATGTAGCTCCTTGCACTTATCGCGGCAATTTTGAAGTGAAATATCCACTGTGTGGCGCTAAAAAGCCTGTTAAATGTTCTCTCATTCAGATGAGTTAATGCTCTATCAAGTTTTAAATCAACAAAACTGACCTCCCTACCCTAAACCTTTAACATAATCGATAGTGTCATTAAAAACAAATTGCTGAAGCAGCCATGTCATTTGTGGTGCTTATACTTTCGGCTCACTTGTGACTATTATAGGGCCCTGTGAAATAAGTTTAGCTTTTTTCCTAATTCCATTAGATTATTTTTCGGAATTCTGTGTTTTAAAAAACTGTCATTAAGATAATTTCATAGAATTTTAATCAAATGAAAAACAAAACAATACTTTTTTAACATACCATTAAATACTATTTTTATCAAATGAAGTGCTTCTATACAGATCATCACAGCACAATCCAAAACACGATATTGGAGTTATTTTGTTGTTGTTTTTAAATACAATGCTGCACAGCAGAGCATCACAGTATTAATTAAATAATTGATCAAAACTTTTATTCAGTACAAAAGACCTCTTGCTTGTGAGATGTTGCTTAAATATAATGTAATTATTATTATTATCATTATTATTATGTGACGAGGAGGAGGGCGGGGCGGGGCCGTGAGGACTCACAGCCGGCCCTGAATCAGGCTAATCAGCCAGGAGGGGGATAAAGACGAGCCAGAGGTGTCAGTTCGAGAGAGAGAGACACATGCGGCTGCGTTGTGCGTGTGTCTGTGTGTCTTTTATGTTTTAAGTTGTTTTAAGTTCATTTATATAATTAAACTTTACGTTGACTGTTCAGCCGGTTCCCGCCTCCTCCTTCCCCATCCCTTACCGCATTACACTGGTGCCGAAACCCGGGAGGGAGGAGGGATGTGCCGTCGCAGAGTCCTCGCCAATGCAGTCTGCCAAAGGAGCAGCTGCGGCCGTCTGCCTGGGGACGGAGGTGTCGCTGCCGCTGCTGTCCACCGAGAAGGGGAGGAGTGAGCTGTCATCCGCAGTTGAGGACCAGGCGACAGCGTGTCCGGAAACCGGCGAGCAAGTTTTTCTCTCTCTCTCTCTCTGTCGCTCCGCCTCACTCTTTCCCTCCCCTCGTCACTCCCTGGGCTCCAGAAAGGCGGGGAAGACTTGGCCGGAAGGGCGAACACCCAGGAAGGGAGGGGAGGGGAGCCGACCTGAGTCGGGTGATGGAGGAGTGTGACGAGGAGGAGGGTGGGGCCCTGAATCGGGCTAATCAGCCGGGAGGGGGATAAAGATGAGCCAGAGGCGCCAGTTCAAGAGAAAGACACACGTGGCTGTGTTGTGTGTCTGTGTTTGTTTATGTTTGTTTAAGCTGAGTTTACATTCAACTTTATGTTGACTGTTCAGCTGGTTCCTGCCTCCTCCTTGCCCGTCCTTTATCTGTTACATATTACTACATTGAATATTACATATTATTATTTCTGTTGCAATTTCTTCAGTTTCACGCATCTAGTTAAATTGAGCTTTTATTTTGCCGGAAAGCCAAATTAAGCAATTCGGGTTTGTATGTTTTTGATGACCGCTTCACACCTCCGGATATCAGTTTACTATGTGGCTTAAATGTGCTCATTAAACCACAAAAGGCTGCTATTTGATTATATTAATATATAGTCTGCATGTGCTGCGTGCTTCAAGCTTAATGCTCTCTCTGCTGTCTGTAATCTTACAAACATGACTGGATTCCGTGATTCCGTCCTTGTTTTCCACATCACGGAAATCATAGGGCCATCCTCATACCCCTGTCCTTTGCATTGCAATTGAGCTTCCGTGCAAACTTTATCATGCAGTAACAAGGTTTTAAATGGAGTTGGCTATGTAAACGCAAATGTAGCGTGTGGAGGCTTCATGCTATTCTCCTCGCCATCCATGCACAACTCACCACGCGCCTCACAGAGAGCGAGAACCACGTTATAGTGACAACGAAGAGTTTACCCTTGTGACTCTACCCTCCCTAGCAAAGGGGTGGTAGTCAGCGTCAATACTCGCTGAGCTACCCAGGCCCCCTTGCTTGTGTTTCTTTTAAAAGACACCAGTATCTAGCAGTGACTAATGACTAAAACACCAAAGATATAAAGAGATAAACCACAGTGGGGGAGTGGTTTATCTCTTTATATCTTTGGTGTTTTAGTCATTAGTCACTGGATAATGATTCCCTTTGAAATGATCCCCTGCAAGTCTTAAAAGGAAATGATGGAATTGTAACATGGGACTGATAAGATGACGCAAGTGGGTCTATGCAGTTTGCACAATTAAAAACAAAAATAATTATTTGAAATAGATCTCAAACAGTTTATTTGTCATTTGAGTGAATTATGTGCAAATTTGGTACAAGTGTGGACATTTTTACTCAGAGAAGACCATGCCAGAGCACACTTTTGCTTATTACTCGGTCTACTCTATTTAATCTAAAATCATGTCATGCAATTTTCATAATTGGTAGGCTATTATTAGTTCTTTATTTCTACAGTGTGTGTGATGAAGCTTAAGGTACCCCTTAGAGGACAGGGAGGGAATTTATTATCTGAAATAGTTTTGCATTCCCTGAAAGTAATAGTTCAACCAAAAATTATAATTCTTTCATCATTTACTCACCCTCATGCCGTCTCGAACTTGTATAACTTTCTTTCTTCTGTGGAACATAAATGAAGATTTTTTTGAGCAATGTATGAGGTGTTTTGTCCATACAATGTAAGTCAATGGAGTCTAAAACTTTCAAGGTCTGAAAAGGACAAAGGCAGCATTAAAGTAAGCTGTACAATACGATCAGTTTGGGTGAGAAACAAAGCAAAAATGATGTCCTTATTCACCAAAAGTTTCCCTCCCAGCTCTCAAATGCACATTTATAAGAGAAACACGTTCATGCTTCCTCATGCTTGATGTATGTGCCCTTGCATGTTCACGTGAGAACTTCCGGTTGTATCACACATGCATCAGTTATCACGTGAACATGCAAGCACAAGGACATGCATCAAGCACAAGGACACGTGAATGTGCTTCTCTCACGCAAACACTAACTATTACGATGGAATGTAAACTTACCGTGAAGGAACACAGACTATTGAGAGGCAATGAAACATTTTGTGAGGGAACACAAAACAATTTAGAAGGGAATGCAAAAATTATTGTGAAAGAATGCAAACTAATGTGAGGAAGGCAAAAAGGGAAAGCTAAACTTATTGCGGGAACGCAAAACTTTTCGTGAAAGAAAACAAAACGTATTGTGAAGGATTGCAAACTATTGTGAGGTATCACAAAGCTTATTTTGAAGGAACGCAAACCATTGTGAAGGAACACAAAACTATTGCGAGTTAGCTCAAAGCTTATTGTGAGGATTGCAAACTACTGCGTGGGAACACAAAACTATTGCGAGGTAGCGCAAAGCTTATTTTGAGAGAACACAAACCATTGTGAGGAACACAAAACTTCTGCGAGGTAGCTCAAAGCTTATTGTGAGGAACACAAAACTATTGTGAGGTAGTTCAAAGCTTTTTGTGAGAGAACACAAACCATTGTGAGGAACACAAAACTTCTGCGATGTAGCTCAAAGCTTATTGTGAGGATTGCAAACTACTGCGTGGGAACACAAAACTATTGCGAGGTAGCGCAAAGCTTATTGTGAGAGAACACAAACCATTGTGAGGAACACAAAACTTCTGCGAGGTAGCTCAAAGCTTATTGTGAGGAATGCAAACTATTGCGTAGGAACACAAAACTATTGTGAGGTAACGCAAAGCTTTTTTGTGAAGGAACTCAAAACTTATTGTGAAGGAACACAAAACTATTGTGAGGTAGTTCAAAGCTTATTGTGAGGAATGCAAACTATTGCGTGGGAACACAAAACTGTTGTGAGGTAGCGCAAAGCTTTTTTGTGAAGGAACGCAAAACTTATTGTGAAGGAACACAGAACTACTGTGAGGTAGTTCAAAGCTTATTGTGAGAGAACGCAAACCATTGTGAAGGAACACAAAACTATTGCGAGGTAGCTCAAAGCTTATTGTGAGGAACACAAAACTATTGTGAGGTAGTTCAAAGCTTATTTTGAGGAACGCAAACTATTGCGTGGGAACGCAAAACCTTTTTTAGAGAATGCAAAACTATTGCGAGGTAGCGCAGAGCTTTTTTTGAAGGAACGCAAACCATTGTGAAGGAACACAAAACTATTGCGAAGTAGCTCAAAGTTTATTGTGAGGTACACAAAACTATTGTGAGGTAGTTCAAAGCTTATTGTGAGGAACGCAAACTATTGCGTGGGAACAGCTATTTTTAGAGAATGCAAAACTATTGCGAGGTAGCGCAAAGCTTTTTTTGAAGGAATGCTAACCATTGTGAAGGAACACAAAACTATTGCGAGGTAGTTCAGAGTTTATTGGAGGAACACCAAACTATTGTGAGGTAGTTCAAAGCTTATTGTGAGGAATGCAAACTATTGCGTGGGAACGCAAAACTTTTTTTAGAGAATGCAAAACTATTGCAAGGTAATGTAAAGCTTTTTTGTGAAGGAACGCAAACCATTCTGAAGGAACACAAAACTATTGCGAGGCAGCACAAAGCTTATTGTATGGAATGAAAACTAATGCGAGGGAATGCAAAACTTACTTGTTGAGGGAATGCTAACTATTGCAAGGGAACGCAAAACTTTTTAAGAGAGAACACAAAACTATTGCGAGGGAATGCAAAACCTATTTTTAGGGAATTTAAAACGTATTGTGAAGGAACACAAGCTGTTGTGAGAGAACACAAATGAAACGCAATGTACAAAATGAAAAGACGAAGTTGCCAGTTATGACATTTATTCATCAACAACAACAAAACGAGGCCAAATGAGCTGTGAAATGTGCAATTAGAACACACTAATTCTGTTCATTATACTGGAGAACTTCCTACTTGGTACAATGTGAAATAAATAAATCATCATCAAAATCACATTTTGTTTTTTATTTAGTACTGCCCTGATTAAGCTTTTTGACATAACAGATATATAGACATATTCCACGAGACAAAATAATAACTGAATTTACACAGATGATCCTGTTCATTAGTTTACATCCCCGTGATTCTTAATATGGTGTGTTGCTTCCTCGATGATCAATGACTGTTTGTATGTTTTGTGATAGTTGTTTAAGAGTGCCTACTTTGTCCTGAGCAGTGAAACAGCCTACTGTTCTTAAGAAAAATCCTCATGGTACTGCATGTTCTTTGGTTTCCCATCATCTTCTGCACATTTAAGTTCTTCCCAACAGTGGCTATATGATTTCAAAAAAAGCGAAGTAACCATGGCACTCTTAATAAATTAAAAAGCCTTTATATACACATGACTATTATAACAAGTTAAAATACTCTCCTGAACGTTTTGGCATGGGCCTTCCTCTGGGAGAGTCTCACAAACAAACTTCCCACAGGTGAGAATAATAACACTCATCTAGTAAGTCACATGATCACCTTGTTAACCCTAGTGTTCAACATTCACCATTACTACTTGTTTCTATAGTCAAGAATTAAAAAGACGATGAGCTTAAAGGGATAGTTCACCCAAAAATGAAAATTCTCTCATCATTTACCTTCATGCCATCCCAGATGTGTATGACTTTTCCTCTGCTGAACACAAATGAAGATTTTTAGAAGAATATTTCTGTTCTGTAGGTCAATACAATGCAAGTCAACAGTGATCACGCCTTTGAAGTTCCAAAGAGCATATAAAGTCAGCATAAAAGTAATCCACACAGCTTACAAAATACAGTATAACTCCTTTTTCACTATACATCTTGACAGCAGTCTTTTGGCACGGTCATGATTTCAAGCTCAGTTACACTTTCTAGAGCACCATCTTGCGCTCTTCACAGGCGTCAAGCACTAGAAAGTGTAATCGAGCTTGATCTGTCTCTGATACACAGGACAGTTTAAATGAGACATTGTTGTACGCTGGTTTATTATTGTAGAAACATGATGGCACATAACAACAAAATACACTTTGATTGGTCGTTTATGTCTCAGACGGCTCCTTCACATGCAAGCAGGCGATTCCCGGCGCCCTCGTGGCTTGAGAAACGAATCGGCCAAGGTCAAAATGTTTATTTTTTTGGGAAAATTCTGAATATCAACAGATTTATCCGTCTCGATATTATTGGAATTCGTCTATCAAAGTTCACCAAACTTGAACTCCACTCTTTGCCATCGGAAATCCATCGCACAAAATTCACAATCGCACGGAATCTCGTTGAGATGACTATTTCGCCTGCGGAATTTCGCTGTGCAAAAGTAAATGTGACCACGGCTTAAGAGAACAGATCAATATAGTTCAATTCCTGTTTTTTAACAAACTGATAATCAGTATACTTTAAAATAGGTTCAATCATTTCCACTAATCACTGGTCTACCGAGAGAATTTTCCAAATTCTTGTAAATTTTGGGGGTATATAGAATGAGGCTACTCATGTGGTTTTATTAAATAGAAATTGAAATTCATTATCAGAAATCCAACCACTGTCTAGAGCCTGTTTTAAAGGGACACAACACCCCCCTAGTTGAGGCGTTTTCACACCTCAGACTGGAAAACAACTCTCGAAATAGGTGGGAAAATATGTAAATAGGTGGGCGGGTATTGTTTGCGGGAAGAGGGAAAATGGGAGGAGGCCAAGAGCTTCTTCCAAAAACACACAAACAGAGGTGGCTGAACCTCACATTATGTGTGGAGATGATAACAAGAGTTTGTTGCTGTAAAATAATCTTGGGGCAAAAAGTATGAAGAGTTGAGGCAATAGAAGCTTGCAAATCTGTAAAAAGATTTAGATATTTTGTTCAAACTTTTAAGAATGAAGTGAGAACATCACTCAGGTCAGACATTACCATCAAAACCAGCGATGCTTTAATACTTTACAATAATGAATAGATATTTATTCTTACATTAAGTGTTTCAGGATTAATACAAGTTAAACTCTGTTGACAGTGTTTGTGACATAATGTTAATTTGTCTTTTTCTAAAGAATAAAATCGTGCAGTAGGGCACATACAATGAAAGTAAACAGGTCTGATACGCAAAAAATATACACACTGTTTTAACAGTATAGCCACAATACTTATGCATAATACGCTTTAACATGACTCTAGTGTGATCAGAAATAGAGTTGACATGACTTTGAGTTTTCAGTTTTCATCATTGTCTTCTTTTTGTAAGCAAGCCGTAGTGTTATCCTGTTTATGTTCAGACGCATGGCGAGAAGACACGATTGGCGCCGTCTAAACAGATCAGCCTCCCCAAATAAACCTGGAATACACCACTGCTTTATGTTTGAAGCACGACAGCGGCCAGCCAACAAACATGAACAAATGCTCGCTTTGGTGTGGTTATGGAGTGCACTGTGGTCCATTCTTATGTGTGATTTCAATCTTATCATGTCCATGATCCAACACATGGAGAATAAGCGATGGAATCAGCAGTTTTTATAACAGTCCTTTCTCATAAACAGTGAGTTTGGGCACGGATAGCATAACTGCAGCCAAGAAATGCTCGCGCTGGTCCAGTTGAAGTCTCACGCCTGCGGAACAGCGGTAACATACTTGAGTTTGAATTCTCCACTGTGGTTGTAATGTGAACTCATTCATGAGGCAGCGCTGTGATTGGATGGAGCCGATCCTTCTGATAAATAATGTAAAGAAAGCTATTTTGCAATGTTTGGACTAATGTGAACCCTTGATCTTAGAGCGACTTAAGTTTAAACCCCACTTTTAGAGCACTCTCTATTGTTGGACATTGTTTAAGTAGTGGCTATATGATGTTGAGATCCAGCTTTTGACACTTAGGTCAATTGTAAAACTCATACACAACTATTACAAAAGGTGACAACATTCATTGAACCTCTAGAGGGCAACACACAACACACATATTGTTTTTTTCATGGGTCTATTCTGAATTAATTTTTCGTTTTTCCCCTTAAAGTTGATAGGACAAAATTTTACTCAACCATTTATCAGCTTTTCCCCAATGGATGGATGAATGGATGGATAATGATATTTTTTACCTTATGTTCTCTTCTCACTCTGTTGCAGGTACGAAAGCATGTGAATGACTTGTATGAGGATTTGCGAGATGGACATAACCTGATCTCCCTTCTGGAGGTGTTGTCTGGTGAGACACTGGTGAGCATTGTTCTGTCTGTCTTCACTTTTGTAGTCTCGTAGTCTGAAACATTCTTGAGAAGTGTGTAAAACATTTAAGCAGTCTTGAAGCGGAATACTTGAACACATGTACAGTCAGTTCATGCTGCAACCTCACTTTTTAAGGGGGCATCTTAGATTCACCATCCACCCCAGTCCACATCTGTACGTGTGTATGTTTGTGTGTTACTAATGAAGCAGGCCAATTAAACATGCAACACTTGCACACTGATAAACTTTGCTAATCTAGTTATGTACGTAACTGATACCTGCACAATTATGCTTTACTGCAGCTAAGAGCTAACACATCAGTGCTAATAGTCTAATTGGTTCAAATGTATGGTTATTTACACACTACTGTACAATGAATCATTCATAGTCCATACAAGCAGTATTTCCACTTCAGTCAGGTTTATGTGAAGAAAGCATCCTTTAACTCTGATCCTCTTTGTTTTTTGCCTGTTCTGCTGTAAAATTATATATTTCTATCATAATGTGAGGAATACATCTTTCTCACTCTTTGTGTTGTGAAAGCTCAAATTATTTCACAGATCTGGTATTCCTGGTGATGTATTTCAAAAAGATACTATGAAATTATAATTGGAGTTTTGTGGCTTTTAGCCAATGTCTGTTGAGGCTGACATCTATATGCTATAGTATTCCTAAAAATATTGTATATATACACTGGTGGCCAAAAGTTTGGAATAATGTACAGATTTTGCTGTTTCGGAAGGAAATTGGTACTTTAATTCACCAAAGTGGCATTCAACTGATCACAGAGTATAGTCAGGACATTACTGATGTAAAAAACAGCACCATCACTATTTGAAAAAAGTCATTTTTGATCAAATCTAGACAGCAGCCATCACTCCAACACCTTATCCTTGAGTAATCATGCTAAATTGATCATTTGATACTAGAAAATCACTTGCCATTATATCAAACACAGCTGAAAGCTATTTGGTTCATTAAATGAAGCTTAACATTGTCTTTGTGTTTGTTTTTGAGTTGCCACAGTATGCAATAGACTGGCACGTCTTAAGGTCAATATTAGATCAAAAATGGCAAAAAAGAAACAGCTTTCTCTAGAAACTCTTCAGTCAATCATTGTTTTGAGGAATGAAGGCTATACAATGCTTGAAATTGCCAAAAAACTGAAGATTTCATACAAAGGTGTACACTACAGTCTTCAAAGACAAAGGACAACTGGCTCTAACAAGGACAGAAAGAGATGTGGAAGACCAGATGTACAACTAAACAAGAGGATAAGTACATCAGAGTCTCTAGGTTGAGAAATTGACGCCTCACATGTTGTCAGCTGACAGCTTCATTGAATTCTACTCGCTCAACACCAGTTTCATGTACAACAGTAAAGAGAAGACTCAGGGGTGCAGGCCTTATGGGAAGAATTGCAAAGAAAAAGCCACTTTTGAAACAGAAAAACAAAAAGAAAAGGTTAGAGTGGGCAAAGAAACACATACATTGGACAACAGATAATTGGAAAAGAGTGTTCTGGATCTTAACCCCATTGAGCTTTTGTGGGATCAGCTAGACTGTAAGGTGTTTGAGAAGTGCCCGACAAGACAGCCACATCTATGACAAGTGCTACAGGAAGCGTGGGGTGAAATGTCACCTGAGTATCTGGACAAACTGACAGCTAGAATGCCAAGGATCTGCAAAGCTGTCATTGCTGCATGTGGAGGATTTTTGAGGAGAACTCTTTGAAGTAGTTTAAGAAGTTCTGAACATTTTATTCAAATTGTAATAGTAATTTTTCATGTTATTAATGTCCTGACTATACATTGTGATCAGTTGAATGCCACTTTGGTGAATAAAAGTACCAATTTCTTTCCATAAGAGCAAAATCTGTAAAAAGTAAAAATATAAGTATTAAGCCAATTCAAGTTGTGCTGCAATACTGAATCAATAATTTTTATTTACTTTTCAAACCAAATCATGTTCAGAGTAAGGTTCATAGTGAAATATTATTTTGTGATTACATTTTGAAATTAATGGTAATTTTATGGCATCAAGCTAGGGGTGTTGTCATTAATATAGCAATGTTCAATTTTGAATACCATTTTAAAAAAACAACATGGATATGGAAAAAAATACATTTTATTAATTATTTTACAACTGGTCATACCTCACGCACTGAATAAGATGACCAGCATGTTACCTAAATTGGAATATTGATTTCTTACAAAATGAAAACTGTATTACCAAATACATTTTATGATTATGATTATAATTTTTATTTTTTTAGAGATGGGTATGAGGTATGAACAATTCATTAGTTTTAACCTGGATCAAATTATTTTTAATGACATTACAGTCACATTTATTCATTCTGATCAAATTAAATCAGTTCAGATAAAATGAATTCAGTTAAAATTAAATCAAACAAATTAGTTCAGTTCAAATCAAATAAATTTAGTTCAAATCAAACCATTCAGTTAAAATCAAATCAAACAAATAAAATAAATTCAGTTCAAAGTAGTTCAAATCATGTCCATTCAAATGCAATCAAATCAGTTCAAATCTAATCATTTTAATTCAAATTAATTAAATTCAAATCAATTTAGTTCAAATCAAATCACTCAGTTCAAACAAGTCAGTTCAAATGAGTTCAGTTCAAATCAAATCATACATTTATTAATTTTGAAGACATTTATCCAAAGTGATTTCAACAATCAGGCACTCTTAAACAACAGATCGATTTAGATTCATTTAATTGAGAATTCCTCCAAAGCTTTCAATGTTTCGTCCTGTCATTTTCTTTGCATTATGAGTTTAAGAATCAGTCTAATTTGACTAGCTTCCTGAAGTGATCTGTAAAGGGCTTTCTCATCATTGTACTTTTACTTGCTCCCTTTCTTTTCTTTAAACCCTCTCTCTTCTCCTCCGTGTCTTCTGTCCTTCTCATTTTCCTCTTCTATCATCTCATGTGTCCACCTGTCTCTGTGTTTGTATGTGTGTGTCTCTCTCTCTCTCTCTCTCTCTCGCTCTCATTCCCGTGGGTAAGCCAAGGGAGCGTGATTTTCTGAAGACGTTACGGTTGGTGAGTGCGGCCGAAGCATGCACGGTTAAGCGGCATGGACGTGCACAGGATGATGATGATGATGATGATGATGAAGATAGGGGGGTAGGTTTGGACATGTTCCCTACTGCCCCCTACGTAACAGGACTAATGTAGAGTGTGACGTGGATATTAACTTTCTCAGGGATTGTGCCAAACCCTGAGAAACATGGCTTCTCCTCAGTGGACTGTAGACATGTAGAAGTGTACAGATCTTTGCAAGATCACCAGCTAGTGAGGTTAAGATCTAAGGGATGGGTCAGTTCTATGTGCCATTGCAAAATTTTGCCTCAGGGGGGTGCTGTGGAGTGCTCTAGAATGCTAGCTTGGTCATTTATCAAGATACACAAGCTTGAGCTCTAAACCAAAAGTCTGATTCAAGTTCATTTCGCTTCAAGAGTGTGTTGAAGAACTGGCTTTTAGGGCATGACTGCTAGCTTTAACCCTTAAGTGCATGAGTGTTTCGCCGAACATTAATATATGCAATACCTCGGGTCTTAAGCGACCCCGGCACATACAGTATATCTGTCACAAATGGATCTACAAAATGTCCTGATAGTGTAATATATGTTATATTTTTATGTTTTATTTCTCATATTTCAAAGAGATGATGCAGCAAATAATAGAACAGGATTAATTACTTCCACGCTGAAATTTTTTGAGATTTAACTGGCTGTCAAACACATATTGAGCTACACATAACACATAAACTACACATAAGCCACACATATGTATTTTCTCAGGCATTGATTGAGTCTAAATAGACGTACAATTTACAGAATTTCAGTCATACCCCTAAATGACAATAGTCATATCATACTGTTCATGTGTTGAACTTGCTATAGTTTACTTCCAAGTTGCTTCTTCATCACATAGCAATGTCAAATGTAAATCAAGTCAATCACTAAAACAACAGCGCCACATTTAGTAACAAATAAAGTGTATAAAATGTATGTATGGAAAAGGTAAAGGGGGTGGAATGTGTTACCGGGCCACTAAAGACCCGAGGTATGCATTTAAGTGTAAGAGTACACTTTAACACTGTAAAACTATTATCAGATAGATGCATGCAAAATGTACAGTCTTTCTCTAATGGGACAATTGGCCACAAATATTGATAACTCATCTTGTTCACAGGGGTTTATATACTAATTTTTGTCAAATAAAATGCCCTGTAGAATGAGAATGTCCCTCCCCCTAATACCACTTGCCACCGACTAGCAAATGCCAATTACAAATGATGGTTTTTGGTGGCATGTCTTAAGCTAAAGGCTAGTGGCTATATTTAAACTAACTGTTTCAATAGAGAGCAACAGAGCCAATCTTGGTACTTTAAGTGTTTTTTCTAATCAGTTTTTTCCATTAGGATTTCAAAAATATTTCTGAGTTCTGAAATGAATCTCTAAATTGCAAACTTTGATGTAAAGCAAAAAGTATTTAAGTATTTGAAAATTGGAAGATTACGAGGAAATGTATCACTCATCCCATCCCTGACTATAAATCTACTGAATATAAGTTATCATTACAAGTATAAAATAACATATATTTTAAGTTTATTGTACAATGTTCAAATATATACAAATATACATGTAATTTCAGATTGTAGGGAGACTCGATTATGTAATTCGCAATGCTTTATGGAAGTCGGCACTTGCTGCTGAGCTCTTCTACAGCGATTACTGTTTCTGCGGTAACATGGACTTCTCTGATTGGTGGATCTCTCTACAGGATTATGGGTAGTGTAGTTCTTTGGTGGGAATTCAACACCTAAATACATTTTTTTAAAATTGTAAATCACAGTTTTGCTTGTGGCTTCTACATACTTCACAACCTCTAAGATCATGGTAGATCTGTCTTGAATTGTTGACATCATCACTAAAATGAATGGGATTTATACATCCAGAACCAGACTGCACTGTATAGGAAATATGTATTAGTCAAACCATTTCATGGGGTCTTAAAAAATTCATCATGCTTACAATACGTCACATATACTTTTATTACATTTAAAAATCACATATCATTTTCAAATTTGTCTTTCATGGAACAAGAGTGAATTCCCTGAGTTGGAAACCTCTTGGATTTGATAATACACCTTCTTTTGTAATTTCCCCTTGTTATTTTACAATCAAAACACATGGAACTCACATCAGTCCTTTATTTCTAGCCCTACAGTACTGTTACATTATATGGCAACACATTGTGAAAGCTGCTTGATTTTTGCGTAAGTCATCCATCATCTGCTCAACTGTGGCCATTTCTCCTCAAGTGTATCCACAACACTGTATTGTATTTTTAAACTTGATACAGTAAGTGCCATTGAGAAAATGCACATCAAAAAACACCTTTTTTCCATTAAGGGAGTGAATGGAGTATTTTGGGGGATTTGTACCCACCAGAAAATATTCCCTCTCTTTCTAAATCTGCTTTATTCCCATCTCATCTCTTTACTCCACATCTTTGTCTTTTTGCTCTTTAGCGTTAATCTGCTATCAACATCTGTGAAGTTAGGAAGCTAGGTCTTTCTTGTTCTTAAAAGTGATCTTCAGTTTAATAGAATAGTTTACTTAAATATTCTGTTATGATTTACTCACCCTCATGTTGTTCTTGTAAATGTTGTATGCATTTTTTTTTTTTTTTCCTGTGGTACACAAAAGGATAATTTTTGAAGAACCTTTTACAGCTTTTTTCAGACAATTACAGTTTATAGTGATCAAATCTGTCAAGCGCCAAAATGGGCAAAACATAAAAGTAGTACATATGTGCTCTATATATGTCAAATCTCATTCTCTGTTTTGCATATTCGAACTGGCGCATCACATTTACTTACAACACATTCAATTTTCAGTGAATAACACCCTAAATTTCAGTCTGTTCCTCACACAAAGCTATTGAATAGCTTTCAGCTTTGGAGTTGAATGGACTACTTTTATGGTTCCTATGATGTTTACTTTCCCTTTTTGAATCTTGACAACCATGGTCACTATGAACCGTCGTTATACAGTATGTAAAAATATTTTAAAGAATTTTCCTTTTGTGTCCCACAGCATACAGGTTTGGAATGACATGAGGATGAGAACTACTTTCACTTCTATACTGTAGCTGTTTCTTGTAAACTGATAACCAGCACAAGTCAATCTGTCCCACACTGACAATCAAGACTTTAACTTTTGCCATGTTAGCTTCGCCTGTAACATTCAACAAGGAGATTTTCTTCTACTGATTAGCAGTAGTTCAGATTTGCAGCACCACAGGGTGGCGGTAGATTTCTCTCCCTGCAGGCAGAGCTGCTGATGGTATGTGGAGTGTCTAGTGCCGAGAGCTCGGCTGTGTCAGATGAAATGTACACTGACCTCTCCTGTCTCTCCTCCCCTCACAGCCGCGGGAGAAGGGCCGCATGCGCTTCCATAGACTCCAGAATGTACAGATTGCACTGGACTACTTAAAAAGGCGACAGGTGAGACCAATGGAAAACAATACTACACAAAGCAAACTGATCTCACATGGACACATTAAATGGGAAACAGTATCTTGACTTTTCTTTAGCTGAAATTGGTCTGTGCTTACGGAAATTCGAAACACTGCCCCCGGTGGACAAAACGGTAAGTGTTCTTGGGCATATGGGCATGTGTGAGCTCCATTTTCCTGGTGAAATGTCCACAGAGGGGCGCCAAAAGCGAGTTGTGAAGCGAGTTGTTTTCAGCTATACAGGATGTAGTACAGTGAAGATGAATGCATATTTTATAAAATGAACACCCACCCCAACCCAAACGCAAACCCAAACCCAAAACCTAAACCTAACCATCAGTGGAGTAAAAATGTAATGTTAGAGGGAAAAATGCAACAGTCTTATGCAAATGCGACTATGCAATTTGGGTTCTGAACCCGGGTCTTTGACACTGCTGACGCAACACAGGGGAAGGTAAACACACTGGAGCAGATGCAAATATGTCTGATAATAGATGCCTCAAGTCGGTGAATCGGCATAATGTGTCCAAACCTAGAGTACTGGAACTTTCAGAAACAACATGCCGACTCTTGTTGCACAAAGGTAGTATGGATTATTATTTATTTATTTATTTATTTTTTTATTTTTTAAGGCTTTTAAATAGGGTTACCAAAGTAAACACATTAGCGTTTGAGATTAATTCAGTACACCTTGTTTGATCACATGACTGGACTCGGAGTCCAGTCGGAGCCACCTTAATTATACCCAGAGATATATAATGCCGATAAGAAAAAAAGTTAATTTTTGGCTCAATTTTTTGGTGATTTTTTTTTCCAGCACTTTCTTAGACTGAGAGTCATAGAATGTATCATAATCTATATCATTAAAAAATTTGAAAAGTTTTCTTTACAATGATACCAAACTCTTGTCCCTCATTTTTATTTATTTATTTATTTATTGTCGAGTTAAAAGCCTTTAATTTTGGGTATGCCACTGAAACAGGAAATCTTTAAAGACACCTTCAGAGCTTAAAGGGTTAATATCTTTCAAGATAACAGGGAGGAGTAGGGCTCATTAAGTGAGCAATGCAGGATTGTGTATTGATGTACAGTTAGAGCATTGTGACATCATAAATCATTTGCAAAAACAATGCTGCCGTAAATTACATTTGCCATTCAAAATTGTGCTGACTAGTTCGTACAGAGATATTTGACTGTTTCATCCTATAAATGTCCATGTCAACTAAGTGATGGTAAATTGCACTCGAGTTCGGCTGCATCAGTAACAGACACATGACGTCAAAAGGGATGAACAATACACTAATGTTGTGTCCAGTGCATTTGACTGCAGAATGCAACGATTGACCGATCACAGTTGGCTCATCAAAGAATACGCATGTGTGAAAGAGTTATGTCTGATTATTTTGTTACACATACTGCACATAACCCACAATTTTTGTTTTGGTAATACACGTATGACAACAATTATGCCCCTGTAAACATTCTGTTATCTTGTGCCCTCTTGTGGTAAACCACTGATAATGTTACATAACTGCCATAAACAGCACAATATTTGTTTGCATGATTGCTGGTACAATTACGTTTCTAATTTAGAATTAAACGGCTCTGTAAATTATTTCAGGAAGACAAGTGCACTTTATTAACACTATAACATTATAAAAAGACTTAAGAATGTTTATGTGATCATGTGACTTTTTGTGCTAACATTTGTTAATAAGGTGTGAAGTATACATACACACATTATTCCTTCTGTGGAAATTATAAGTAATATAATATTCCTTCAAGTACTTATGATCTCATGTGCAGCTGGATTACATTTAGAATAAAATCTTTATTAATTAGGCAACTGAATCAGATTTAAAGTATTCTGAATCCCAAACAACTAGCCTTGCATGTCGTTATATATTAATGGGATTAGGTTTTGTTGATTATGTAAATTACATGTTATATGCAATTAGCGTTTTTGCCTACATGTTATGATTGCAGAAAACTGCATGGTCGTATTATAATGTCACTCATCTTATCTACTGTTGTGTTAACAGGTGAAACTAGTGAACATCAGAAATGATGACATCACGGACGGCAATCCAAAACTGACATTGGGTTTAATATGGACCATAATTCTGCACTTTCAAGTGAGTCAATGTGATCTCATAACAACAAAACATCGTTTATTTCATGTACTTCAAGTGCTAATTCACAACATCAGTCACGCAATGTGATGCAACAGTGATGATTGGCCAATATTTGCTGGTTTTGTTGTTGATTTGTGTGAAATATACAAAATCTCTATTGCAGCTTACTTGTTGCACCAGTTATTCATGACTTGCATTCTTGTCCTGCATTTTAGTTTTACATGGGAAGTTAGGAACATGAGATAATATTGAAACTTCTTTCATTTTGTTGTTCATTCTCCGATCACTAGAGGTCAGACCTGACTTATGGATATGAATGTGCAGAACCACATTAGCTGATGTTGTGTACAGCTTCTATAAAAACACCAATGCTTATGATTTAAATGTTCATACCATATCTGCTTTGATTTGTTTCACTGCTCTATTTCAGTTTTTCTGACATTACAGAGGATATAAATTGTACTGTAAAAGGCGCCAAATTGTAGGAATGACCCAAATTTAAATGTCTGATTTTATAGAGGGTTAAGAGGACAAACAGTAATTATGTTGGCTTGACAAAGCAAACATACTGTTATTGTACAAACTTGGTTAAATCCCTAACCTGAGACCAAAAGTTTTAAGTGTTATTCCTCCCAGAGCTTTCAAGCCACAATTAGGGTTGCCACCCGTCCCATAAAATACAGGATCGTCTCGTATTTAAAGATTAATTAATGCGTTCCTTATCGAATCTATACGGGACATGATTTGTCCCATATTTAAGCTGGTCCGATGATGAACGGTTAAATCATTCAAGATCATTAATTTAACCTAGATATCTGTTGGAAATTTAGCCTATGGTGGGTAAGGTACCATCTGAAAAGTCCACACATTGTGCTAAAACATGCTAAAACTGTGGAGGGTGTGGTAAGGGGCCGTCTGAAAACGTCAGCCATCAAATTAGCAACCCTAGCTACATTACTCACTGACAGTTTATGGTAACAGACAATCAAAACAATACAAAACCATCGCAACCACCTAGCAACCACCCATAATACCCTAGCAACTGCCTAGCAACCTTCCAGAACACCCTATCAACCGCATATCACACCTTAGTAACCACCTTGCAATGCCCTAGCAACCACATAAAACACCTTAGCAACTGCTAGCAGCACCCTAGCAACCACTCTTAGCTAGCTGTACAACTTAAAATCTCTTTTCAAACTGTACGCACAAGTATGCACACTATATAAGGCCTACATCTTCAGACTGCTTTGTCAAGTCAACATTTAAAGTTTGTCATGATTCACTTTTCTAATATAATCTATGTTGAGTTATCTGGTGGTTATGAAAGATACTTTAATAACAACTCAACACAGATTATACTAGAAAAGTGAATCATGAGAAACTTTGAATGTGTGAGTTTGTGCTCTCATGCAGGAACATTTCACAGCTTTGAATGAAATACTGAGATGTGCCAGTCTCTTTAATCATGTGATTTTCCCCAGTAACTACACTGCATGATTGATTGGGCATAATCGTGGAATATACATGTAGCAGCTGAACCTGGGAAATAGTTTTCATTGCATAAACAGGATCTGTCTTGGATGTTTTCCACAATTATTCACCACTTTATAAAATATAAATATTAAATATAATATAGAAATATAAAAATGCTTTATATTTTTATCAGCTGGGGTTTTCTTTTCTTTTTTTTTTTTTTTTTTTTTTTGTGACAGTATGCACTTGTTGCCATTCACAGTTGATGCCATTCTACTTACAGCAAAGTTTTTCTTAGTCATTGAATTATAACGTAAAAGTTAAAAAAGTGAGAGACAGGTTTCTGCTTTTTGGTTTTGCTACCACTCTGTCACGTGATAGTCCTGCGGTATTTTTGCAGACTGCAGGGGTTCAGTGATCCAGAGAGAATTTGTGCTTTAGCTGTCATACGCAGAGGTCATGCAGAGGTCACACAGAGGTATTGCTGCAGCTGCAATTTGGCAGGTTTGAGCTTGTGAGATGTGCCCTACATCAAATGTACAGTATATAAGACTGAGGTGCAGAGGAGTGCAGTCTAAAGAGTGTTCACACTGGATGTGCTCTGTTCCGTTTGCACTGTTTTGAATAGTCTGTGTACACACAAGATGCTGTGTAATGTTACTAGTGAAATGTGTGGGATTTTTCCGATGCTAAAATACTTTCTTCTATCCCATCTTAAAATGCAGAGTCAACTTTAAGACTTTAAGACATAGGTTGTAAACACCATAGCTTGGCGGATCTTTTCATAAGCATCCCAACCAGCCCGACAAGGCAACAGTGCCTCAACCAATGGTGTGAGTTTGAGGCGGGACTAACTCTTAGTAAGACCAATGGCAGGTGGGAGGAGGGTGTGGAAAATTATTATTTTTATTTGCAATTCTGTTTAGTGGCTAGGGTTGGGAACTGACGAATTTCTTTTTTTTTTTATATAACGTTTTTAAGACTTTCCGCAAACAGTTTTCGAATGTGCATTCTTCCGGCAGTGTGGAAACACTTCTAGAATACTCAGTGTTTCCTGTGCTACCATTTAGCAGCACTACAAAACCTCTATTGAAGCAGTGTGAGACATACAGCTTGAACAGTGTAGTCCAATTCCTGATCGAATGACTCTTATGAATCTACAGCACGCAACATACTATACGTATGGCATGACCAGCGTAGTCCGATTCCTAAATGAATAACTGTTATGAGCCGGTCCTTTTGAATCTACAGTGTGAAACATACATCCTGACCAGTGTAGTCCGATTCCCAAACAAATGACTCTTTTGAGCCAGTTGTTTTTAATCTACAGCACACAACATACCATACAGTGTGATCAGCGTAGTCCGATTCCCAAATGAATAACTGTTATGAGCTTTTGAATCTATAGTGTGAAACATACAGAAAACAGTGTAGTCTGATTCCCAAAAGAATGACTCTTATGTGCCATTTCTTTTGAATCAGCAGCACAACCACTGCAATCTGATTCCCAAATAAATCTTGCTCTTACTCTATGAGTCGGTTCTTTTGCAAGAATATGTTCTTTTAAAATATTAAATGTATTTCAAGTATTTGTTCCTCAAAAGTACTTAAAGAATCGTTAATGGAGTTGGAATTGTTTGGAGGAATCGGTATCAGAATAATTAAATTCCTTATAATTCCCATCCTTATTGTTGGCACTAGTGGTGCAGAGAAATGACACACCTCACCATTTAAGGTTTTGAACATTAGAAAACATTCTGTGTGAACAACCCCTTTTCTAGAGTGAACAGACTGTCCCACCTCCACCACAGAAGATTATTAATATCTTTGACTCCGGATGCATGTTCGGTTCGAGGTGATGTTATGAGTGAAGAATGTAAGCCGCAGCCTGTCGCAGTAGGGCACAGTGAAGTCAACTGAAGCCTTTATAAGAAATGAAACCAGCACTGCTCTTCCTAATTCACATCTCCAGCATAGCCAGCAGCCATATCACCCTGTAGCTCAAGACCGGTTGCTCACTGAAACTCAGCAAGGATGAGCCTGGTCAGTACCTGGATGGGAGACCTCCAGGGGAAAGCTAAGGTTGCTGCTGGAAGAGGTATTATGGAGGCCAGCAGGGGGTGCTCAGCCTGCGGACTGTGTAGGTCCTAATGACCCAGTATAGTGATGGGTACACTATACTGTAAAAAGGCACCATCTTTCAGATGAGATGTAAACTGAGGTCCTGACTCTCTGTGGTCATTAAAAATCCCAGGGCACTTCTTGTAAAGAGTAGTGGTGTAACCCTGTTGTCCTAGCCAAATTCCCCCCATTGGCCCTTATCAATCATGGCTTCCTAATAATCCCCATCCATTAATTGGCTCTATCACTCTACTCTCTTCTCTCCACCAATGGCTGGTGTGTGGTGAGAGTACTGGTGCATTATGGCTGCCATCGCAACATCCAGGTGGATGCTGCACACTGGTGGTGGTTGAGGAGAGTCCCCTGTTCACTGTGTAAAGTGCTTTGAGTGTAGTGTCAGAAATGCGCTATATAAATGTAACGTTCATTCATTCAGTCAGCGAGCAGGATTGCAAGAACAGCATGCTCCAAACAACAACACCATCATCGTTCTGGCAAACCACACTGACCCAGTCTTTCTAACGGCCCACAAACGATCTACAAGGGCTCCCAAAACAAGTAAAAAAAATTGCTAAATGGGGCAAAGCAAAAGAACGTGTTAAATAATGCTTGGGTTCATAAAACTTGCTGACAGGTAGCGTGGGGATGTGCAGTAGCACCTGCCGCTGTCACTCTCAAGTAAGCCGTTGGGCATGTGGCACTAGTGCATGTGGGCCTGTTCCCTCATGATCTGCAGTTGGAGAGTACATGGAGTTGTTTTTGATGGCTCTGTCCAGACATTAGCCTTTCGGGGCTGATTTTAGAACAGTGTTATGTATTTATTTTGAACCCCGTGGGCTCTTCTTGGGAAGTATCCAGTTTTGAATAGGTTTCCAACAAATTAAATATTGCAATTAAATTTACATCTGCTTTTTTTTTATTTACAAATTGTTTGCAACTCTGTGAGAAAAAACTTGTAGTACATTTTGCAGAACCTATTGACTCATCATACAATATCCACAGCTGGCATCTGAATACTGTCTATTCGAACATTTAAATTAAAGACATTTTCTGTTAACTCTCAGTCAAGCAAACATTAGCCTTTATGTGGTTTCAAAAGCTTTTGGCTGTCATTTTTGTCTGGTAAACATGCTTTGAAGTCCAAGATTGAAGGGTGAATAAAGGGTGTATGAAAAGGTACTGTATATGAAAATTGCCTCAAGGCACATTATGCAACAGCATGATATTTGATCTCTCCTTTACTATTTTTTTGGGGAAAAGATTATGATGTAGGTTTTTTTTTTAAAATGAGAGTGGTGTTTGTCATTGCAAAAGGCGGTGCCATGTTGCTAGAGTGTCCTGGGTCATGTTATGCGGTTGCTAAGGTGTTTGGAGTAGTTTTTAGCACATTTCTATGCGGTTGCTATGGTGTTCTGGGTGGTTGCTAGTGTACTTCTAGGTGGTTTCTAGGGCGTCCTGCATGGTTTCTAGGTGGTTACTTACTGGCCAAAGTCAAAAAAGCCCACCCCCAAGTCTCTTATGTTATTCTGGTGTTGAGATATGGTTGGGACACTTTGCTGTGTGTTAGCTGGGGTGTTTTTGGTGGTTGCTAAGAGGTTGCTATGCGGTTACTAAGGTGTTCTGAGTGCTTTGCAGCATGTTGCTGCGCAGTTGCTATGATGTTCTCTGATTGACTACTAGGGCACTGTATAGTAGCTGGTTGCTAGGTTTTCCTGTGTGGTTGCTAGGGTGTTGCTAGTTCCTAAGAGTTCCTAAGAGTGTTTTGGAGCATGTTGCTATGGGATTGCTATAGTGTTCTGGGTGGTTGCTAGGGGGCTGCTAGTTGTTTTCTAGGGTGTCCTGCATGAATGCTAGGATGTTGACATGCTGTTGCTAAGGTGTTTGGACTGTTTTGTAGCATGTTGCCACGTGCTTACTATGGTGTTTTGGGTGGTTACTACTGCTACAGTAGGCAGTTCCTAAGGTGTTCGGAGTGTTTTTAGCACATTGCTATGTGGTTGCTTAGGTAGTCTGGGTGTTTTGCAGTATGTTGCTATGGGTTGCTGTGGTGTTCTGGGTGGCAACTAGGGCACTGCTGCAGTATGGGGTTGCTAGGGTGTCGCTTTGCAGTTCCTAAGGTTTTCTGAGTGTTTTGTAGTATGTTGCTATAGGGTTGCTTTAGTATTCTGGGTGGTTGCTAGGGGATTGCTAGGTGGTTTCTAGGGTGTCCTGCTTTGTTGCTAGGGTGTTTTCATGCAGTTCCTAAGGTGTTCTAGGTGGTTACTAGATCACTGCTACAGTAAGTGGTTCCTAAGCTGTTCTGAGTGTTTTTTAGCACATTGCTATGGGGTTGCTATAGTGTTCTGGGTGGTTGCTAGGGGGCTGCTACGTGGTTTCATGGGTGTCCTGCATGAATGCTAGGATGTTGCCATAAGGTTCCTAAAGTATTCTGAGTGTTTTGCAGCATGTTGCTATTGGTTGCCATGGTGTTCTGGGTGGCTACTAGGGCACTGCTACAGTAGGTGGTTGCTAGGGTGTCCTGTGTGGTTGATTGGGTGTTGCTTTGCTGTTCCTAAGGTTTTCTGAGTGTTTTGTAGCACATTGCTATATGATTGCTATAGTGTTCTGGGTGGTTGCTGGGGCACTGCTAGGTGGTTTCTTTGGTGTTCTGTGTGAATGCTAGGATGTTGCCATGCAGTTCCTAAAGTATTCTAAGTGTTTTGCAGCATGTTGCTATTGGTTGCTATGGTTTTCTGGGTGGCTGCTAGGGCACTGCTACAGTAGGTGGTTGCTAGGGTGTCCTGTGTGGTTACTAGGGTGTTGCTTTGCTGTTCCTGTTTCTGAGTGTTTTGTAGCACATTGCTATGTGGTTGCTATAGTGTTCTGGGTGGTTGCTAGGGCACTGCTAGGTGGTTTCTGTGGTGTCCTGCGTGAATGCTAGGATGTTGCCATGCAGTTCTTAAGGTATTTGGAATGTTTTGTAGCATGTTACTATGGGTGTAGTTGCTGAAGTGTTCTGGGTGATTGCTAGGTGGTTTCGAGAGTGACCTGTGAATGCTAGGATGTTGCTATGTGGTTCCTAAGGTTTTTCTTAGCATTTTGCTATGCGCTTACTATGGTGTTCTGGGTGGTTACAAAGGAATTTCTACAGTAGGCAGTTCCTAAAGTATTCTGAGTGTTTTTTTTTTTTAGCACGTTGCTATGTGGTTGCTAATGTTTTTCTTAGCATTTTGCTATGCGCTTACTAAGGTGTTCTGGGTGGTTACAAAGGAATTGCTACAGTAGGCAATTCCTAAGGTATTCTGAGTGTTTGTTTGTTTTTTTTGTTTTTTAGCACATTGCTATGTGGTTGCTAAGATGTTCTGAGTGTTTTGTAGCATGTTGCCATGCGCTTACTATGGTGTTCTGGGTGGTTACTAGGGTACTGCTACAGCAAGCGGTTCCTAAGGTGTTCTGAGTGTTTTCTAGCACATTGCTGTGCGGTTGCTATGGTGTTCTAGGTGGTTGCTAGGGCACTGCTAGGTGGATTCTATGGTGTCCTACTTGGTTTCTATGTGGTTATTGACTGCTTAAACGAGCCTCTATGATATTCTTGTGAAGAGATTTGGCTGGTGGTTGCTAGGGTTTTCTAGGTTGTTGTCAGAGTGTTCTGCGTTGTTTCCAGAGCATTTCTAGGTGGTGGTTTACTGGTCCCAATCAAAAAAGGCCACCCCCAAAGTCTCTTGTGATATTGTGGTCCATGATCTGTGGGATTTTTTTGACCCATTTTATCAGCTTCCAGGTGAAAATAAATCTGATCACTTATAAAAGAGCACACCTCTCCTCAATAAGCCTAAATGTTTTGATGTATAATTCATGTCTGTAGCTCAAGCGATGCAGGGGTTACATTTCAAAGTTTAAGACTACTATTAACCTCCAATTAACTTAAAATAAACACCACCAGGTTTAGATTAACATACGTTATAACGATACAATTGAGATATATGATATGATATGCCCTGTTGTGATTAAGCAAGTTCATATCTCTAATATAATTTATCTTCCTCCATCCATATCAATGAGTTCCACTGGTAATCTTTGTGTGTTTGAAGCACTGGACTTAAACCCTTCCAGAGGCTTTGCTCTAGATTTGAAACAGATTAAAAAGTAAAGATAGAGCTTTGTGGTATGGGGCAGCACAGTTTGCCCTGTATTTGTCGAGTCAGCCACGCTGTCCTGTTATTTTTAAAGCCCACATGATAGGCTATGACTCTCTCAGCCTGGTACGTTCCATTTGAATGGCTCAACTTGCTGAGCAGAGCTTTCACACGGGGCACACAATTACCAGAAGCCCTCGGATGAGAATCTATCCCACTCCCCTCCCCTTCCCTTCCCTCGCTCTCTTCTGTCTCTGACCACAAAGTCAGTCTCTGGAAACTCAACACCAGCAGGGGTCTGGCGGTGGCTGTGTTTACACATCATATGAGGGCTGTGATGTGACCTCAGCTGTGACAGAGCAACCTACAGCTGTGTTAGTTTTTGTCACTTGCTAGGCATCTCAACCTGCACAGTGTTTGTTGTGAAGTATCAGGGCAAAGGGTGCTGTATCAAAGGTCACAGAGATTCCACCGTGTTGGCAGCATGAGACGAAAGGGCCAGGCTGTGCAACGAGACTGACGAACGTGAGAGACAGGAAACAGAAACGTGTTTTGAGCATCTTGGTCTCCCAGTGGGAATCACATCTTCTGCTTTTGATGTTTGGGACTGCTTTTGGATTATCTGACGTCACCACTGTACCTCAACTCAAGTAGGGATGGCTGCTTCCCACTGGGATAGAAGAGCTCTTGAACTTGTTGAACTTGTTTAGAGCTTGCAGACAGGAGGGACACATTTGTTTGATGTGCAGTGTCAGTAGCATGAGCGCCCGTCATGGGTAATATGTGTGGTTGTGTTAGGGGCTCCAAGGAGGAATGTTACGTCGATCCCACAAAAGCCCCAATCAGCCCCGCTTCCAAAGAGCTCAGTGGTCACCGGTACTTTCAAAGGAGGAAGAAGAGGAAATCTACCAATTATTCTCTGAGGGATAGCTGCAGAAATGACACCCTGGATAATGGTTCAACATGTAGGCATTCTCTTAATGTGATCGATAATTTGAACTCAAACCAAGATGAGGTTTCAAGACCAATGCAGGATAGGATCAGCCAAGGGGTCTACGTTGGAGAAATCCCAGTTCTCCGAGGTAAAACTTGTGGAAGACCTGGTACCCATTGGATTGACAAGGACAAAAGCCGACCCACTGTGGAGCGCAATCTACATGGCGTCACCAAGAGCTCCAGATGCATTGCTTCAAAGGATGGGCTTTTGGAGAAGAAAATTCTGCGGAGACAGTTGAGGAGGGCATTGAGTTTCGGGGCGGTTGAACATATGCTCCAGACTTTGAGAGGACATGGCTCCTGGAGGAGCAGCATGGATCAGCGGCTGGAGAACGTGGATGGGCTTGCCAAAATTATATGGGACACTCAAGTGCACAGGAAACGAAGGAGGGCCCTTAGTTGCTCGGGAGGTTTAGTTTCCCAGGCTTCTATGGAAAATGTCCAGCAAGATCTTTACCATGCTTCTGCTAAACACCAGGAGGTAATGCAAGCATCCATCAAAATATTTGACATCGTTTATGATGTGACAATGCAGTTTGAAAGAGGAATAATGGTCCATTAGGCTTAGAATGTGAAACATATTTTGGTAGTAATTTTACTTACATCACATGTTTTTTTTCTGTTGAACACAAAAGGAAGAATTTTTTAAGTAATGGGTGATTCTCATGAAAGCTGTCAAGAAAATTTCCTGATCCTTTATTACTCCAAAAGCATTAAAAACAAATAAGAAATTCTATTTTGCATATAGAAAATGAAGCCTGTTTTTAGTCCAGTAGTATTTTTAACACTGTCATTTTTATTATAGTTATGGATTCTAATTACCACAATGCAAAAAAACAAAAACAAACAAAAAAAAGAAGTTGAAGAAGAAAAAAAAAAAAGATGGTCATTATAATATTCTCATTACCATAATGTAAAAAATACATTATATCTAATTTAAATGGTAAAGTATTTATACATCTTAGTAGTGCTCCCTTGGTACTGCCTTTCGTTTCCACTGATTATATTTGAAAAAATCATTGTACAACATTTTATATATATATATATATATATATATATATATATATATATATATATATATATATATATATATATATATAAATGCAAAGTTAAACTAGCTTCCCAAAAATATACCAGGAACACTTTTGCATATCAATTTTAACTGCATATGAATTATTTTTAAATGCATTTGGAAATTAATTATTACTTTGTCATCAATAAACAAATTTATAACCCCTTAACAAAGGGAACTTTAATGTAAAGTGTTATCATTATTACAAGTAGAACTGTAATTATATTTCAGATCAACAGTTATTTCATTTAGGACCTTTATTACATTTAGAACCAAATGTTATTACACTTAAGTTCTTTATTACATTTAGGGCCAATTATTACTTATGTGCCCTCTACACAACAACATCTTTTTGCTTTAATACAATGTTATGGTGATTAGAATCATCATTCAATTACCATAATTAATTAAATCATCATAATAGTAAAAGTAAAATGTCCGGACGTGTTACGGTAATGAGAACTGGGAATAAAAAAATAAAAAATAAAAATAAAAATAAATAAATATATATATATATATATATATATATATATATATATATATATATATATATATATATGTATATATACACACAAAGTACTGTGCAAAAGTTTTAGGCACTTAAGATGTTTCACAGAAACATCTGTCTTAAGATGGTTATTTATATCTTCAGCTTTAGTGTGTCAATAGGAAATATAAATGTTAGACTCCCAAACATTACTTTTGCAAATAGAAAAGACTAGATAGAAGAACAGGGAGCCCTGCAACAGATGTCATGGCCCCCACAGAGCCCCCCACTGAACATCGTGTCAGTCTGAGATTACAATAAAGAGACAGAAGCAATTGAGACAGCCGAAATAGATAGAAGGACTGTGGAGAATTCTCCAAGAAGCTTGGAACATCCTATCTGCCAAAAACCAAGAAAAACTGTGTCCAGGTGTACATAGGAGAATTGGTGCTGTTTTAAAGGCAAAGGTGGTCACACCGAATATTGATTTAGCTTTTTTATGTTTACTGGACTTTGGATGATGTTAATTGATAAATGAAAACTATCTATGGCATTATTTTTGAAGACATCCTCACAATGCAACACGTTTCACAAGTGCCTAAAACTTTTGCACAGTACTGTATATAAATATATATATATATATATATATATATATATATATATATATATATATATATATATATATATATATATATATATATGTACTGATGTAGAATTATAATGGATTTCCTCAATATTTTCATTCGTCTTACTTGAGAGTATTGCCGGTAGTGTTTAGTCACAGTTGACATGTTTTGGTGTGTTTGGTTCTTGGCTCAGTGTTTCCATACCCGCAGTTTAAACAACATGTGCTTTACTCCCTTCTGACGATCTATAATTATCCTGTGGCCGGGCGGCAGATTCCTTTAAGTTTACTTCACTGTCAGCATGTGCGCTATGGGCTTATTATCCACTTCAGAAACTGTGAATGATTGTTAAGCTGTTGGCTTTAATATGTGATGGTGCAGTATAATGCTTTTCTTTGAATTAGTAGGTATTGTTTGGCTTTTCCTCCAAATCCTTCTTAGCAGTGTAAAGCCTTGCGAGAAGATCTCTATTGGTCAGTGGACACAGACCATTACCAGTCACTGTTCATTAGTCACCATCGGTGTACTTCACTGCAATATTCCAAATACTTAATGTTATTTATTGCCAACATAGAGACATCTATAAATAGCTTTGGTAAATCAATGATCAAATGTCATGTGAATCAGCTCCTGGCTATTTGCACCAGCTGAACTTCAGTGCTGAGACAGCAAAATATAGCCTAATATATATATATATATATATATATATACACACACACACAGGCAGCCAAAAGTTTGGAATAATGTTCAGATTTTGCTCTTATGGAACGAAATTGGAACTTTTATTCACCAAAGTGGCAGTCAACTGATCACAATGTATAGTCAGGGCATTAATAATGTGAAAAATTACTATTACAATTTGAAAAAAATGTTTAGAACTTCTTAAACTACTTCAAAGTGTTCTCATCAAAAAATCCTCCACGTGCAGCAATGACAGCTTTGCATATCCTTGGCATTCTAGCTGTCAGTTTGTCCAGATACTCAGGTGACATTTCACCCCACACTTCCTGTAGCACTTGCCATAGATGTGGCTGTCTTGTCAGGCACTTCTCACGCACCTTACAGTCTAGCTGATCCCACAAAAGCTCAATGGGGTGAAGATCCATAACACTCTTTTCCAATTATCTGTTGTCCAATGTATGTGTTTCTTTGCCCAGTCTAACCTTTTCTTTTTGTTTTCCTGTTTCAAAAGTGGCATTTTCTTTGCAATTCTTCCCATAAGGCCTGCACCCCTGAGTCTTCTCTTTACTGTTGTACATGAAACTGGTGTTGAGTGGGTAGAATTCAATGAAGCTGTCAGCTGAGGACATGTGAGGCGTCTATTTCTCAAACTAGAGACTCTGATGTACTTATCCTCTTGTTTAGTTGTACATCTGGCCTTCCACATCTCTTTCTGTCCTTGTTAGAGTCAGTTGTCCTTTGTCTTTGAAGACTGTAGTGTACACCTTTGTATGAAATCTTCAGTTTTTTGGCAATTTCAAGCATTGTATAGCCTTCATTCCTCAAAACAATGATTGACTGAAGAGTTTCTAGAGAAAGCTGTTTCTTTTTTGCCATTTTGGACCTAATATTGACCTTAAAGAGCCCATATTATGCTAATTTACAGGTTCACAATTTTATTTTGGGGTTCTACTAGAATAGGTTTACATGCTTTGATGTTCAGAAAACACATTCTTTTTCTTATACTGTACATTTCTTTACCCCTCTCTTCATCCTCTGTCACAAATGTTGTGATTTAATGTAGTCTCTTTAAAGCCCCCCTTTCCGAAAAGCCCTGATTGGTCAGCTGGCCTAGTCTGTTGTGATTGGTCAACTGTGTAGAGCGTGTGTTGGAAATGTAACGGCCCTTACCATAACCGAGTTTCAGCTCCCGAGTCTTCCTGGGCAGCTCTGTAAACACTGCTGTAACTATGGTAACAGCGGCGTCGTTTTTTTGCCGTACCAGCTCTAGCCCGAGTCCGATAATGAAAGTTTGGTAGAACAAGCTGATTAACTGGAACCACCTTCGCAAGCACGACTTGAGCAGGACGTTTCACAGTGGTACGTTTTTATTTTGTAGCTTTCTTACAAGTACACTGTTGATTATTGTGAACCTAACAAAGCTTCAAGTAAAAGACACGTAGTGCATCTAAGTTAGTCATCTTTTGCTGGAATGGGTGTAGCCGAACTTTTGTCGCCAAGCTATGAACAGAGAACAGAGGCTTACTCCCGGTTGGACATTACCGGGGGTATTAGAGAGTTAGTGAGCAAGTTAGCCGTGGACTACCACGGACAGCGGCCGTAACATTACAGCTTGTAATTATATAATTATATAAGACTCTTGAGATCGACCATTTTGTTACACAGTTTTAGGTAAAAGCCAGCCCACAGCTGAATAGTAAACCCTTACCAAAACAATAACATTACATAGCAAGTTAGCTGAGCACTACCGTGGATTGCAGACGTAAAATGACCGTTTGTAAAAATAAATCCATCTCCACACATGATCACTATTCATGATAGTAAGAACGACAAACAATCTGCATAATTCTACACAATTGTAGGTAAAAGTAGCCCGCAGCTGATTAGCAAAACTATTTCACCACAATAACATTAGCTATCAGGTTAGCAGAGGCCTACAGCTGTGCACTGGGTGTACACCGTAACTACAACACAAAACTCCGTATTTGAACTCTCGGTTGCAGATAAATCCACAAATAATCAAGCATAATTGCAGGTTGTGATTCTGAAGTGCCAGATTGTCCCAACAAAGTGGGAACTGCACCATCTTTCAGGAGTAACCGTCTTGAAAATCTGGCACTGGTTGTGGTTGTACTGCTGAGGAATATTGGTAAAAATACATTTTAACCACTGATACTTCAATTCATCTGCCTTTGGAAGTCCAAACAAAGAGGTTTTGCTTTCGCAGTGAAGAAAACAGTGTCTTCTCGACATAGCGACAACACTAACCCAACTCATCCTGGCCTCGGCTATAACTACATTTGTTTGAGGGCGGGCCAAAGTAGCCCTTAGACTGGCATTATGCAAATATGTTACATAGTGACGTAGATACTTTATGGAAGAAATGGCTCGACTACAATCCAGCCGTTTCTTGTAGTTCTTGAGAAGTGTTGTCTGTGGAAGAGAATAACTCCATTTTACTTGGACTTTGTAACTTTGCAGACCTTTTACATGCACAAGGATCTATATTACACTCTAAAGGATAGATAAAATCTTAAAAAGCGTAATAGGGCCTCTTTAAGACATGCCAGTCTATTGCATACTGTGGCAACTCAAAAACAAACACAAAGACAATGTTAAGCTTCATTTAATGAACCAAATAGCTTTCAGCTGTGTTTGATATAATGGCAAGTGATTTTCTAGTATCAAATGATCAATTTAGCATGATTACTCAAGGATAAGGTGTTGGAGTGATGGCTGCTGTCTAGATTTGATCAAAAATGACTTTTTTCAAATAGTGATGGTGCTGTTTTTTACATCAGTAATGTCCTGACTATACTTTGTGATCAGTTGAATGCCACTTTGGTGAACTTTTGGCCGCCAGTATATATATATATATATATATATATATATATATATATATATATATATATATATATATATATATAATTATTATTATTATTATTATTATTATTAATTTTTTTTTTTAAAGGCCAAATTACAATATTTGTTAAAGAGGACTAATGATGCATTGTGTTTTTTTGCACTAATTGAACAAAATATTTGTAGGGAAAATGCATTGTGTAGTAATGTGCACAGGCTGCTCACACATTTACACTAGTAATCCAATTTTTTAATACTGCTGTGCTGTTATCCAAACCCCTTTTCACCATTGTCTGCCTACAAATTGCAAATTTTCTCAATTAACAGAATTATTAACAATTAATTACAAATTCTGATTATGAATCTTGATGGATTGATTCAAAATTGTTTGAGAAAGAATCGCGACATATCAATGAATCATTTTTTCCCCTCCAACTCTGATAATTTTAGATATGTTTATACTGAGTAAAATAAACTTATACAGTATAACAGTATAGTTCTGTGCAACCATGTTCGTTTTGCTTTTCTATATGAACACGATAATTTATATGTAATTTTTATATAAACCCTTCATCTGGGAAATTTGGTATATAGCCTACTTAACTTTAGAGCATTGTAATGGAGCCAAATCTCAGACATTTCAAAATAAGTCCCCAATGTGTTTCAGGGCACCAAATCCTATTTTATTTATTTTTTGTCTTTTTTTCCTGTATGTTATTGGGATTTTAGTTAAACAATAAATCTGTGATTTTAGTAATTTTGGACTTTTGTAGTGTCTATGTCTTTGCCTGTCACATTAAGGAAAGACTAAGATTTTATTTTAAAGGTGCGCTCAGTAATATTTTCCTCGTTAAAAAAAGATTTACTCTGAAAGAAATGAATTGTAATTTTGATACATATGCATAAAATCATGACCTCTCACACAAGAAGATGACTGTAGTCATATCAGTAACCTTATAAAAGCTGTTTAGTGAATAGTGAATTTCTACAATGGCATCTGAAAAGTATTGATTTTGAATAATGCTGCATCCATGCTGCTAGATGTCACTTGTAAGTCCAAATGACACAAACAAAAAAGCTACTTGTTACTCAAAATGCATTTATTTCCATCTTAGGAAAGAAAACAAAACAAAATGTAACAATATAATGCTTTATTAACATTTTTCCAAACAAAGTCTTCCACAGTATAAAGATAGAAATGCACTAAAATAGCACCAATTCAAATAACATTAAATGTTTCACAAAGTCTAACTGGGAGTTTGACTAATTGAAAGAACTAGTCTCCCCATAGGTTACATTTTCATTGCAATGGGCATTAAATCTCTTAAACTCTCATCCTCCACAATATTAATCTGCCAGTAGACTATTGCTATCCGCTTTCCTACAGTTATCGTGAAGCTGCGTTCATGATTTGTGTCAGGGCATCAACGCCAGCGTCAAATGGTGCTTTGAACTCCACATGAAGACAAAAATGTCTCATTCTGCATTTTGGTGATAGTTAAGACTTGACGAGCTTCTGCTGTAATTAAAATGCACATTACATAGGCTGAAAAATACTTCATTTCAATCACAATTTCCATCTGGGCTTGTTTTGTACATCAAATAGCGTTAAGAGGCTCATTTAATCACAGAAGCGCTGTTGTGTGTGTGTGTGTGTGTGCAGAGATTATTTTATTTACTGAGATAGCAACCTCCATGGCTCTATCATAGGAGAAAGGGTAACGGTCAACTAGTGTGTTACGACAGTAATAGAATGCTCATAGAATGTCTATGTGACCACCATGTTATGCTAATTTATGCTAAGTTTGTAGGCTCATCTTGGTAGAAGGGCTCTGCTGTGTGTGTGTTGTGAAGTGTGCATCAGTGTAATGACTCAGGGTGGACACATTACAAAGGTTCTGCCCTTCCAACAAGTGTTTTTGCTGGTTTACGTATGTTGTATTAACAGTAAATGTGTTAATCGTGATTAAGAAAAATTAACATGTTAAACTTTTTAATTAATTGCATGCATTAGCATGTTAATTCTGACTGCTCAAATTTTTACATATTGTTTTATTTTCTAAGAAGGAACTAAATGCATTTTGACAGGAAAAGATGTATATATAGTGAAATTTAAGCATTTTCAAAATCTACGATTAATCACGATTAACTATGAAAAATCATGCGATTAAATCACGATTCACTATATTAAGCGACTGACAGCATTAATATTTATATAATTTATTCTTATCTTTTGAAGTTGTGTGAAATGCAAATTTATTTGTTGCTGGATTATTTTCAGAACAGTCCGATTTGAATTTGGTATTATAGCAGAAACTGTGAGATTATGTCATTTGAACTGTGATTGGGTCAGCAAACAAAGGAATGAATCAATGTAAGGAAGGAAGGAAGAATACATGACAAAGAAGGATAATTTCTGCTATAATACAAAGAACTTAAAAAAACAACAAAAAAGTTTATGTATGAATTAATTTATCTGCTGATTATGACCAATATATATTTACAAAATAGATTTGAATGACAAACATGAATAATATGATCATTTGAAATGATGAGCCATACTATTCTTATACTGTTCTTAACAGTATTAACTGAAGAATTTTGTCTCTCCTCTCTGCAGATCTCAGACATCCATGTGACAGGAGAGTCCGAGGACATGACGGCTAAAGAGAGACTTCTGCTGTGGTCCAAGCAGATGACTGAAGGCTATGTAGGGGTCCGCTGTGACAACTTCACTACCTCCTGGAGGGATGGACGACTGTTCAACGCTATTATTCATAAGTACAGGTAACATCCCAGTTTATTTAGCTTTGTTCAAAACCTAGTGAGCCACCTTGCTTTCTGCTGCCTTGCTCCACAAAACTCTGTGGCTACTTGCCCGGTGCAATTAACATTGCGCTATTACCGCCCGAGAAAAGCAGGCGGTAAACATAGTTTTATTTCAACGAGATGCTTGTGTACATTTTCTATTGATCGTGGCAGCAGTAATTCATCTAATAATAATCATATCCAAATGCAGTGCCATCCATATCCAGTGTAGTCAAGCACACTTTCGGCATGTTAAAGAGATGATTCAGGTGTCTGGATCACAGTAGTGGAGTGATGTTGTGCAGTCCAGAAAGTGGTGGTCTGCTGCATCCTACGCTATATAGTGCTCCGAACAGGCCCACAAGATCGGAATTGTGCCGTGCAAATTGCATTCAGGGCAGATTTAGTGGCAGCATTTGCACTGTTGCCCGATCTGCCTAGTTCCCTATAGCAAATGGGGCGGTTAACCAGCATAGAAAGTGTGTAAAAATAAACAGAACTTTTACAGGGCGCAAATCTTTCTTAGTGAATTCATCCCTGTATCTTAGTAGGCAGCATAATGGTGTGTAATCTTTTATCATTAACTTGTTTTGCCTCTGAAACGACTTCCCTTTTCAGCTGACGTCACAAATCTCCACCCCCCCCCCCCCCCCCCTTTAACCACTTGGCTTCATACTGGTGTGTAAAACACACTTTTCACGATCTAATCGATTCCAAATAAGTCATGCAATTTTTTTTCTTATTATTGAATATCCTATTTAGCTAGGAAATACGTCACATTACAAAGTAAAAAAGTGTTACAAAAGTGATTAATGTTGATTTTAAAAAGCTGTCCAGGTGGATAGCTTATATTTTTAGTGTATGTAAACTTATTTCTCATCTCTGTTTTTGGAATAATCTCTTAGTTTTGCCTCTTAGTCATAACCTGCCTCTCAAAGTTTGATGAAATGTCATTTTAAATATATTTTGCACAGACACAGTCTTCAGATGACCTACATTTTGAAAAAATTAAGTTATTTCTGGCAATCACTATTCCTGTCAGTCAGGGAACGTTTTGTAGAGCTAATGATCCTAATGGGTGAAACTCACAAAACCTGCCAAGAACATGTCCAGGTTATATTTCACCCCAAAATCAAAAGAAAGAATTAAGAAATTATATTTTACTTCAAGAAATTATGCCTATTTTTTTGGAATATTTTTGTGTTGTCACACTTCAGTTCTAATTACCGAAATATAAATCAATCTCATTCTCAGTCCTGTAATGCAAAACAACAACAACAATAAAAATGGTAAAGTATTTATACATTATTGTAGTGTTTTTGTACTGCCTAAAAAATTACTTTATTACAGCAATTAGAATCTTATCAGAATCACCATAGAGAATAATGCTATTTATCATATGTTGTTTTAACATAGTGCGACCCCACGTACACATGCATGGACGTTGTATTTTGGATTCGCTATACGTAACACATCATTTTATTTCTTTTAAACCGACTGATCTCAGTTCAGGAGACTAGTCATGTGACAAAACAACATGGCGCTGACCACAGCGGAGTTTGTCTTTGGGAGAAACGCCACCAAAACTATGTCTGGTGAGAAACTTAATTAAGTTTTTACATTCAAACCTGTTTGAGTCAATAGACTAGAGCCTGTTGTTTCATCCGATTTTCCATTATTAAAATTTTAGCGATTTTTCGTGAAACAACACGTTGCTAAACACAATGTACACTAATGTGTACTTTAGAGCATTTTCCTTAAAAATCCTATATTTACTGTGAATTATCACATTGAGAACCAATGGTTCATCCAAAAGCTGAAAAATGTTGCTTTCAGAGGCTTTATATGGAGTTAGGATGAAAATAAGGTGCATTTCAAACTGTTCTGAGACCAGTGAAGACAGACAGCACACTGGAGGTTAAGTCACTCACTAAATAGGGAGCAAGGGAGCATCCTGTATCTCTTATACAGCTAAGTGCATACACCAAAAGTTCAGTTTCAGGCTGCAGATGATGTTTGGATCACTCAACATGTTTGGCAGATATGGGACAATGATAATCAGTACATAGATTCAGATTTTTGTAATTCAACATTTTATTTTAACATGATTGGCAGTTACTTTGAATTAATTATGCTAATTTCTGATGTAATGTCTGTAACGTCTCAAAAACATGAAAAACCAACACTCCTGGAAACATAACAATTTGATGAAAAAAATCTGACTTTCTATAGCCTGATATTATTTAAAATTTCATTTTTCAAATTTATTTTTGGAAGGCAAAAGATTTTCCATGTGACCTGGACATGTTTTCTTGGGATTTACCCTTATGCTGTTGAATTACATCTCTTAAGTGAGTTGGCTACATGTTTCGTCTTTGACACTGATTTCCTTTGGGGATTTACATAAACCCAATGTTATACCAAGGTCAGTTTACTTAAATTAAAATGTCTGTCAACATCAATCGAACACTGGTTAAAATGAAAACTCCTAGCTCAGTTACATTGTATACATGTAATGGTGTGTCATACACTGTAAACAATGTGTTTGTCGGGTAACCTAAAAATGTGCTGTAAGTGGTAACGTCTAAAATAACTGGTTTTATTCGAGTCAATCTGATTAAATTAGGTTAAGCTTTTTTAAGGGTTAGCTCAAGTAGAAATAGCTCTTTAAGGTAGCAATGGCAGGTAACCACTTCTTATGGTGTTTCAGATATGTAAAGTTTGTGGAATAAGATGGTATCATCACTATTCTCTTTTAATTTAGGCCTGACCTGGTGGATATGAGCCTGGTATCAACACAGAGCAGCAGATCAAACTTAGAACAAGCGTTCTGTGTGGCCGAGCAGCTTGGTGTGGCACGATTACTCGACCCAGAGGGTGAGTGTCAACGTCATACATCTTAATCAACTCACTGATGCTAAACAAACACCTCAATCCATACTGAACTGGACGAACAACTTTTTGTGTGTGTAACAATATTTCATCTCTAGGCTGGTTTAAGCTGTGTTTTTTTTTTCAGCAGAGGATGAAGGTGGAACTGTTACACTGACAATCATATATTAGTTTTATCACTATGCTACTTGAGCTAACACATATTGCATCTAAACATTATATTATGGGTTTTGTAGTTTTGTAATAGTTAACACAGCTCTACCAGATTTCTGAGCTGACTGAACAATGATTCAACTTTGACATTTTTTTATGCAGTACAATGCATTGCTCTAAACAATGAGTCACCATTATGTTTTTGAGACTGAGCTACAGTCAGAACGCTTGTTCTAGAACACTTGTTCTAAGTCAGATATTTCACCTCGTGTTTCATGTTCATCTGTAAAACAACACTAGGAGTTAAGAATAGTATCCAATGTGCAAAAGCTAGCACTATCCTCACTTTATTCTGACTGCAGACTAAACATTGAATTCAGCACTTTATAGAAATGGTAAACTATTTTGTCTGTAGAATGTAGTTTTTAGAGGAATGGTTATGTTTGTTGCAAAGACGTTTTATAAATGTGCATTCTAAGTGAAATGTTTGCCCTTTTGAACAGACGTGGACGTGTCTTCTCCGGATGAGAAGTCAGTCATTACTTACGTATCAACGTTATATGATGTCTTTCCCAAAGCACCAGAAGGTATGGAGGGTGTCAATGCAAATGTAAGTACCATCACACATCTAGGAAATAACAATGACATTGAAAGTGCTTGTCTAGACTAATCACTTCAATTGAATATACTGGGTTAAATAAAGTTAAGCTCAATCATTTCATCTTAGCCATCAAAAGAAAAAGAAAAACATTACAGTAATAGAGTAGGGCAATAATATAGGGTAATATAGCACAATATATCAATATACAGTACTGTGCAAAAGTCTTCGGCACATAAGATGTTTCACAAAAGCATTTGTCTTAAGATGGTTATTTATATCTTCAGCTTTAGTGTGTCAATAGGAAATATAAATGTTAGACTCCCAAACATTACTTTTGCAAATAGAAAAGACTAGAATAGAAGAACAGGGAGCCCTGCAACAGATGTCATGGCCCCCACAAAGTCCCCACTGAACATCGTTTTGAAGACATCCTCACTATGCAACATTTTTCACAAGTACCTAAAACTTTTGCACAGTACTTGAAGGCTTAAAATAGTGTGTGTAAATATATATATACATTCTTATGAGGGACTAAACAGGAAATAATTCTATAATTTATAACAATATAATAAGGATTTATATTTATATATTCAGATTTATAACTATTAATTCAGACTTATAACAATATATTTAGGATTTATAACAATATATTATTAGATTTACAACTATATATTCTGATTTATAACTAAATATTCTGAATTTATATGTGTATTACATACAGTATACTGTATATTAGGGCTGTCAATTGATTAAACTTTTTAAACAAATTAATTACATGATTCGTCGATTAATTAATTAAATTAATTGCTTATCAATATTTACTGAGAAATGCACCTAAATAAAGATAATTTAGTATATAAGAATAAAAATAATCATAAATATAATATATAATAAATATTATAATTGTGATTTTTCAAATACATCATAAACATACTGTAAATTAAGCCTTTTTAGACAATACAAAAAGTGGCTTTTAAAGTAAAAATATTGTTTGTTTTATTTCCATATCATTGAACATAACCCTATTATTGGCCTATTTCCCTCTGGGCTATTTTTTTTTCTCCCCTTTTCTCCCCAATTTGGAATGCCCAATTCCCAATGCACTCTAAGTCCTTGTGGTGATGTAGTGACTCGCCTCAATCCGGGTGGCGGAGGACGAATCTCATTTGCCTCTGCGTCTGAGACCGTCAATCTACGCATCTTATCACGCGGCTTATTGAGCGCATTACCGCGGAGACATAGTGCGTGTGGAGGTTTCACGCTATTCTCTGTGGCATCCATGCACAACTCACCACTCGCCCCACCGAGAGTGAGAACCACATTATAGCGACCACGAGGAGGTTACCCCATGTGACTCTTCCCTCCCTAGCAACTGGGCCAATTTGGTTGCTTAGGAGACCTGTCTGGAGTCACTCAGCACACCCTGGATTCAAACTTGCGACTCCAGGGGTGGTCTCTGGGCTATTTTCTAATTGGTGGTCTATGTCATACCTGCCAACACTCCCGATTTTAACAGGTTTCTCCCATTTTTCCACCCCTCCTCCTGCTGTACTCCCGATTTACAATTTCTCCCGATAAACTCCCGATTTTCTGCATCCACACTTTGCTCATGATAATGTATTAGACCTCCAGGTATGGCTGATTGCCACCCATCCTGTAAAATATGGGATTGACCTTTATTTAAATCTGAAATGATGTGTCCCTTATCGAATCAATACGGAAAGCGATTTGTCCCTTAAGCTGGTCAGATGGCGTCACGGCAAAATTGTTCCAGATCGTTAATTTAACATTGATATAAATTTGAAGTTTTCATACATGAGTAAGGGGTCGTCTGAAAAGTCCACACATTCTGCTGGAACGTGCTAATACTGTGAAAGGTGTGGGAAGGGACCATCTGAAAAGTCCACACATTGTGCTAAAACGGTGGATATTTTTATTGAAAAACAGAAGGATAAATGTTAAATAAGATGTACAAAATTAAACAGATCCAACGATGTGTGAATACAATCACTGCGTCATAAAGACAAGAAGTACAGGTGAAGGAAAAAAATAATATAAAAATACATATAAACCAACACAGGTGTATATATAAATAAGATAAATAATCGAAAGAAATAAAAATTATTGTATTTTTTTTTTTTATAAGTCATGGGTCAGGAAAGTTCTCAACATAGAAGAAAGGATATACACTTTTTATTATTAAAAACTCAAAAAGCATTTATTGCTTAACTGTCAACGATATGATAAGGGACTATCTGAATACATTTCTTAGTATTAATTATCTTCAATGTGGTATTACTTACCGGTACTGCCGCTCCTTATACACATGTTACACAATCTGTGTAGTGCACCTACTCCCTACGGGGGCACTACCTTACCTCAGGGGTGCACCAGAAACTCTGCTGGCTGCCGTTCCTCGTACATACAAACCACGTACCACACCTCAAAATCTCCCTATTTTTCACAATCCGATGTTGGCAGGTATGGTCTATGTACTCATGCGTCCATCTTTTGGACCATCTTACTTTGGTTGCATCACATCTCACTAGTTTTCAGCGCCTCCAGTCACAAGCGCTGTGTAAACTTTGAAGAATGCGTCTCGAGATCCCTGCATTCTGTTGCGCTCGGTCCAGCTGTCTTTGAATGCAAAAGTGCATCTGTGGAAGGCTGAGCTGCCTTTGACAGGCGTGTTGCCTGTACAGCTGGACTGCTTACTGCCCCCTACTGCCACATGAAAGTACTACATCAAGCTTGAATTGGCCCAATGGTAGGAACACTCCTTATTACAGAATTTATGTAGAGGTTAAGGGCATGATTAATTGCACTGATTTTTTAAACGCATTATTTTTCATATCATTAATTGCACTAAATTAACAGGTTCAAAATTGACAGCCCTAATATTTGAATCGATTATTTGAAACAGTAACAGAAATTAAACTAACAAACTCTTTAACAGCCTTTTCCTACTGAAGTTTAAAGTTCTCATACTTGTGAATCATGAGACAATTCATAAAACTAGACTGAATTACACAGTATGTAGGAAACTTTTAACTTTTATATCAAAATCATTGCAAAGATATTGTGAATATTCAATATATTGCCTAAGCCTGCTGTCGATAGGACTTAAGTTGTATTTAACTCAGGATATTTCTTTGTAATATGGTACACTATGTAGATATGAGACAGAGCTGTGTGTGTGTGTGGTGGCAGTGTGCTTTTAGTGACGACACTATAAAAGCATGTCTCTAGTCTAGTCTAGTGATTGTCCTCGCTCTCTCTCTACTGCCTGTTTATGACTAATACACAAAAATATGTTTGTTTTAGCCATGTCTCTGTTCTGAGGATATACACTGCTATTAGATAAACAGCTCAGTGGATGATATTAGTTAGCTGACATACTGTAGCGACTGTTTGTTAGCTGAGTGGCTTGGTGAATTTGTCTTGGTCTATGCAAATAAACATTGTGTTTAAATGTTCCCATTACATAAGCAGTCCCTTTCCTTTTTAAGGATTGTTATGCGAACATAAAACAAGTTGAAAGCTTTTAGGGATTCTCTTGATTCTTTGGAGTAATTCCCAGAACAGGACAGAATGCTGCCTGAGGAAGAGTCTCAGTATACAGTTTGAATGCAGCTTGTGCTGTTTCTGGCTGTATGTAGCGCCTGCTGCTCTGCATGTCCTTCTGAAGGATCCGTTTGTTAGAAACAAGGGGCTGAAGTTCATTTTTAAAACTGGTGGTGGCGCTAAAGAGTTTGTCCTAGAGTTCCCAAATTTGCTATGGGGACTGTTCATCCCCACCCCTATCAGTGTGCCAAATTTAATCATTTTCCTATGCACGGTTCTATGGGCTGCCGAAGACTCCCACTGGGGAGGAAGAATAATAATAATACTAACGGATACAGTAGATTTTCAGTTGGATCTTAACAGTTTGTGTGGCGGATTTCAGCGCAGATCGTTTTATAAATCTGTCACAATATAATGCAGCTTTACAAAGAGGCTGTTATTGAAAAACTAGCAAAAACTAAAATATGACTATTTTTGCCACAATGAATAATTTATGGATGATATGATCCCTTTAAGACACACTGATATTCATTTTGAAAATCCGAGTCCCAAAAATGCTTAACATTCTTGAATAAATGAGCAAACAAATAAAATATATATATAAAAAAAAAAAAAAAAAAAAAAATTTGAGCCAAATAATCAAATAAAATATAACCGTGTTAACATTTCATTTACTGAAATGACATTGTTCTTGAAACAGGATGTGGATATTAAATGGGTGGAATATCAGAACATGGTGAAGTACCTCAGCCAGTGGATTAAACACAATGTGACTGTGATGTCAGACAGAAATTTCCCCAGCAATCCTGCGGAACTAAAGGTGAGATGCCACACATCTTCATGAAGCCACACATGCAGTGAGTGTGTAAACCTGCTACAGTATATGAAGCTACAAAATGGACATCTCCCAATCTTCCAGTGAAATGTTCATGTTGTTTTTCCACCTTAAAATTAAAAGAAATAAACAAGAAATTGTATTTATTAAAATTTTCATGTGGAAAATGAAGCCTTTTTGGGGCTTGAAAGGAATAGTTCACCCAAAAGTAAAAATTATCTCATCATTTACTCACCCTCATGCCATCCCATATGTGTATGATTTTCTTTATTCTGCTGAACACAGATTAAGATTTTTAGAAGAATATCTCAGCTCTGTAGGTTCATACAATGCAAGTGAATGGATACCAACATTTTAAAGCTCCAAATGCATATAAAGGCAGCATAAAAGTAATCCATTACACTCCAGTGTTTAAATCCATGTCTTCAGAAGCAATATGACAGGTGTGTGTGAGAAACAAATAATTATTTAAGTCCTTTTTACCCTAAATCTCCACTTTCATTTTCAGATGTGAAAGTGAAAGTGGATATTTATAGGGGAAAAAAAGTCTTAAATATTGATCTGTTTCTCACCCACACTTATCATATCACTTCAGAAGACATGGATTCAACCATTGGAGTCTTTGGATTACTTTTAGGTTTCCTTTATGTGATTTTTTGAGCTTCAAAGTTTTGGACCTTGTTGACTTGAAATATTCATATGCAAATCTTTGTTTGTTTTCAGCAGAAAAAAGAAAGTCATACACATCTGAGATGGCATGAGGGTGAATAAATGACGAGAGAATTTTCATTTTTGGGTGAACTATCCCTTTAAGATTTTTGTGCATTGTTTTCATGACAGTTTTTTTCAGGACAAGTACATTTCCCCCTAAATTCTCAGTACCGTAATGCATTTATTGTGTTGTAATTAAAGGCAGTACAACAAATGCAACTATGACGTTTAATTACTTCACAGTTCAAATAGTATGCAAATGTGTGTTTTTTTTAAGTGCATTCCCCCACAATTTTTCATTACTATAATGTGAAAAAATCTTGTAATACGTTTTTATTTATTTATTTATTGTTAAAATCAGCATAAATTAAATTCAGGACAAATATTGCCATTATCTCTTATTACAACTGCTCTTTACAAAATGTATCTTACAATTTAAAAATATTGTACCATTGTTATTTATTTATTTATTGCATTGCAGTAATGAGAAAGATAATTTTTTGTGTTACGGTGATGCGAATTTGTGTGAAGGAAATTAGAGAAATTGTCTGTATGTTTTTTTTTTTTACTTGGTTTTATTAAATCCTTTTTTTTACATTTACAGGCACTTTATACACAGTATCTGCAGTTTAAAGAGAATGAAATACCGGTGAAAGAGAATGACAAGGCCAAAATCAAACATCTCTACAAAATGCTAGAGGTTTGCGTCAATGAAGATTATTTGATTTCCTTTTTTTTTATCATTCTGTGGCATATGCACATTACGTCTACTTCACACATGTAAAACTGTGCTGTATGTTGGGATGTAGATGTGGATTGAGTTTGGTCGCATCCAGCTCCCTCAGGGTTGTCATCCTAATGATGTGGAGAAGGAATGGGGCAAACTGATCGTGGCCATGTTGGAGAGAGAGAAGAGCCTGAGGCCTGAGCTGGACAGGTATGAGAGACTTGATTTACACATGCTATCTCTACATCACTATTTCTTAATGAAAGAATATGGGCGTGGTGCATTTACATTTCACCACTGAGGAATTCACTGAATTCTCTCTTTTTTTTTTTTACATTTGTTATCATTGAGAGAAGATAGCAGTGATAGGAATTTTGACATTTGAGAAGTTTGACCAAGATGAGGATACAGTATAGCTACTTTTCATTAATTTGTAGAGCTCAAGACTCATTTTTTGTAATGACCTAACAGTGGGTCTGCACTAGGGCTGGGTGATATATTGAATATTCACGATTCTGTATTTTTGTGATAATTTTGCAGGTGAAAACTAGTTTTCCTATCTTTTCTTTTTTCACAACTTAAGACAGAGATGTTTTAATAGCATCTCTTATTTAAACTTCAGTAGCAAAAATGGAATTACATTTTCTAAGTTAGATTCATTTTTGCAAATAAGTTTAAACTGTCTGTTTCAATCAATTCAAAACTCTGATTCATAGATTGTTTTTGAGCCGTCACTCAAATATGTTTACTGGAGTATCCATGTACTGTAGAATTTTTCATATATATTATTATTGGAGTTTGGTGATGCTAGTGGTGCACAAATAACACCTTCATATACTAACATATAATTGTATATTTTAGTATATAATGTATTATTATATTTTATTATATTATAAAAAAATAATACAAATATTATTAAATAAAAATGATATTATATATTATAATAAATATATATTTATTTATATATAATAAATTAAACACTTCCCTCTCAAAATGTTTCAGCAAAAATAAATAATATATAAATATATTTTATTATTTTATAAAGAAATATATATTATTAAATAATATTATATGTTATTCTAAATATATTATTTATATATTTTATTATTTCCCTCTCAAAATGTTTTTAGCAAAAATATAATATATTAATGTATTTTATTATTTATTTATTATTTAAATATTTTAAATAATATATATATATATATATATATATATATATATATATATATATATATATATATGTATGTATACTGTATATATGTATGTAATTTATATATATATATATATATATATATATATATATATATATACAGTACTGTGCAAAAGTTTTAGGCACTTGTGAAACGTGTTGCATTGTGAGGATGTCTTCAAATATAATGCCATAAATAGTTTTCATTTATCAATTAATGTCATACAAAGTCCAGTAAACATAAAAAAGCTAAATCAATATTAAGTGTGACCACATTTGCCTTCAAAACAGCACCAATTCTCCTAGGGACACCTGGACACAGTTTTTCTTGATTGTTGGCAGATAGGATGTTCCAAGCTTCTTGGAGAATTCACCACAGTCCTTCTATATATATATATATATATATATATATATATATATATATATATATATATATATATATATATATATTATATATATATATAGGATTTCAGTGTTTCCCCTATATGCATCCACTGCTGAATTATGAGCACGGCTGTTGGGATTTCACATGGTTAATTTAATATTCATGATGCAACATAACACTTGCCTGCCCCAGTCAGCTGTGCGCTTTCTACACTGTGAAAGAGACCCCACCACATACACACACAAATACACGCACTTACAGTGACATCACCGCATAACAACACGTGTCAAAATTGCTTCATTTCAAGTGGCCCACAAGCTCTTTTCTGAAACATAGGATGGCAGGGGATCGTAATGTTTCACTGAACAATCAGTTAGCGCTTTCCTCATGAATATAAATGAGCCTTACCTGTCATCTGTATGTTTTGGAGCATATTTTACTCACTTCAAAAGTGGAATGAAACAGCGCTACATGGATCAATTATCAATACAGCTTAATCATAGCAGCACAAGGGCAGAGCAAGTGCGGTAATTTGCAGACAGATCTCAGCCGCACAGACTATTTTAAATGTGCTTGTGAACCAGTAATATGCGCTGCGGAGATTGTGAAACCCATTTGAATGCGATACAGAATTGTCTGTTGCAAAACTCTTATGTCTCGGTGATGAAACTATAGTTAAAACAAACAGCCCCCACATTCTAAGTGGCACTGACAAAGAAAACGCCTCGTTACATATGTAATATCGGTTCCCTGAGATGAACCGAGACGGCGGGACAGCGACCGACATGAATATGCCGCAAGTGAATGACCCACATGGTGAGCCAGGAGAAGAACAGTCAGAATGGATATATGAATGTGGCAAGCAGGGTGGGGCCGATAGCCATGGGAACAGAGCGAGGCCGCTGGCGTGATTGCTAATGAGCGTCACCTGCGTGCCGTACTGGCCTCGTGTCTCACGGAGGAGCTCCGGGAGGATAAAAGGAGGAGTGACGATAGTGAAGGACGAGGGAGGACCAGGCCTGGACTATTTACGTTGTGTTTTGTTGTCGTCTGTGAGGGGCTGCCGCTTTACTTTCGTTTTGTGTTTATTTTATAATTAAAGTATGTTTGAATGTTCGCCGGTTCCCGCCTCCTTCTTCCCTGAACTACTAACCTTGTTACACTGGTGCCAAAACCCTGGATGGAAGGAGGGACACGCTGTCGGAGAGCACTCGCTGCTGAGGAGGTCAGGCAGCACGAGGGAGTGGCGACCGCCAGGCAATTCACACCCTGCAACTCATAAGCCTGGGTGATCACATCAATGTTCCATTGAGAAAGTCTTTGCTTGGAGACAGACATTCCTTTTGTGTGCCCTCCATATCACACAAAGAGCTGGTCAGACAGTCTGAACTGGCGGGTGCGCTCAATGTATGTGTGTAGTGCTCACACAGGGCATAACAAATGCAAGGACTGTTCCTCATCCGAATTAAATGGAGGAGGTAAAAAGGCTTGAAGGTGAACCACCTGAGCTCTTAAAGGTGTGGATAAAACCTTAGGCACATAGCCTTTTCTGGGTTTGACAGTGGCTTTTGAAAGACCCGGACCAAACTCCAGACATGAATTGTTGACTGATAGTGCTTGCAAATCACCGACCCGTTTTACTGAGGCCAGAGCCAGCAGTAATGCAGTCTTAAGACAAAGCACAAGCAAATCAACAGAGATCAGAGGCACGAAGGGGGGGCCACGAGCACTTTTAGGACCAAAGTTAGGTTCCAAGTTGGGACTGTTGCCAGGCGAGGGGGATTTAGGTGCATGATACGCAGAGATAGTCGCTACATACAGTGGTGTGAAAAAGTGTTTGCCCCCTTCCTGATTTCTTATTTTTTTGCATGTTTGTCACACTTAAATGTTTCAGATCATCAAACAAGTTTAAATATTAGTCAAAGATAACACAAGTAAACACAAAATGCAGTTTTTAAATGAAGGTTGTTATTATTAAGGGAAAACAAAATCCAAACCTACATGGCCCTGTGTGAAAAAGTGTTTGCCCCACCTGTTAAAACATAACTGTGGTTTATCACACCTGAGTTCAATTTCTCTAGCCACACCCAGGCCTGATTACCGCCACACCTGTTCTCAATCAAGAAATCACTTAAATAGGACCTGTCTGACAAAGTGAAGTAGACCAAAAGATCTTCAAAAGCTAGACATCATGCCGAGATCCAAAGAAATTCAGGAACAAATGAGAAAGAAAGTAATTGAGATCTATCAGTCTGGAAAAGGTTATAAAGCCATTTCTAAAGCTTTGGGACTCCAGAGAACCACAGTGAGAGCCATTATCCACAAATGGCGAAAACATGGAACAGTGGTGAACCTTCCCAGGAGTGGCCGGCCGACCACAATTACCCCAAGAGCGCAGCGACGACTCATCCAAGAGGTCACAAAAGACCCACAGCAACATCCAAAGAACTGCAGGCCTCACTTGCCTCAGTTAAGGTCAGTGTTCATGACTCCACCATAAGAAAGAGACTGGGCAAAAATGGCGAAAAATTTCGAGTTCCAAGACGAAAACCACTGCTGAGCAAAAAGAACATTAAGGCTTGTCTCATTTTTGCCAGAAAACATCTTGATGATCCCCAAGACTTTTGGGAAAATACTCTGTGGACTGACGAGACAAAAGTTGAACTTTTTGGAAGGTGTGTGTCCTATTACATCTGGCGTAAAAGTAACACCGCATTTCAGAAAAAGAACATTATACCAACGGTAAAATATATGTGATGGTCTGGAGCTGTTTTGCTGCTTCAGGACCTGGAAGACTTGCTGTGATAAATGGAACCATGAATTCTGCTGACTACCAAAAAATCCTGAAGGAGAATGTCCGGCCATCTGTTCGTGACCTCAAGCTGAAGCGAACTTGGGTTCTGCAGCAGGACAATGATCCAAAACACACCAGCAAGTCCACCTCTGAATGGCTGAAGAAAAACAAAATGAAGACTTTGGAGTGGCCTAGTCAAAGTCCTGACCTGAATCCTATTGAGATGCTGTGGCATGACCTTAAAAAGGCAGTTCATGCTCGAAAACCCTCCAATGTGGCTGAATTACAACAATTCTGCAAAGATGAGTGGGCCAAAATTCCTCCACAGCGCTGTAAAAGACTCATTGTAAGTTATCGCAAACACTTGATTGCAGTTGTTGCTGCTAAGGGTGGCCCAACCAGTTATTAGGTTTAGGGGGCAATCACTTTTTCACACAGGGCCATGTAGGTTTGGATTTTGTTTTCCCTTAATAATAACAACAACCTTCATTTAAAAACTGCATTTTGTGTTTACTTGTGTTATATTTGACTAATATTTAAACTTGTTTGATGATCTGAAACATTTAAGTGTGACAAACATGCAAAAAAATAAGAAATCAGGAAGGGGGCAAACACTTTTTCACACCACTGTAAGCATTGACGGAGTGACCCCTGCATCCAGTCGCTCTTGAAGAAATGTAAGAATTTCATGTATGGGGCAGTTCACTGGGTCTTTGCCCTGTGAAAAGCATAAATTAGTGAACACATTCCATTTCAGTGCGTAAAGGCGTCTCGTAGACTGCGCTTTAGCCTGTAAAATGGTGTTCATAACCTACTGAGTAAATTCTGGTATGTTTAGCGCACTCTATTCAGGGGCTACACATGCATGTTCCATAACTTGGGCTGAGAATGCCAGATTGTGCCCTGTGCTTGAGAGAGGAAATCCCTCCTCAGCGGTATTTCCAATGGAGGGCCATCCAGAATCTCTATCATTTCTGGAAACTAGAACTGATTGGGCCACTTCGGCACAACCAGTAGAATCATGTCTTTGTCCTCTCTGGCTTTGCATATGACAGAGTGAAGGAGGCACATTTGGGGAAATGCGTATTTGCGTTTTGCAGGCCATTTGTGGGCCATTGCATCCACTCCTAGTGGATCTTGGGACTTGGAGTACCAGAGGGGACAGTGGCCGTTCTCCGCAGAGGCAAATAGATCGATCTCCGTTTTGCCGAATATTTCCCAAATCCACAGGACAGTCTGAGGATGAAGTTTCCATTCATCCAGCATCGCTCCTTGACGTGACAACAGGTCCGCACCGTAATTCAAATGGCCTGGGACACATGTCGCCCACAGGGAGAGGAGATGGCGCTCCTAAACACACCTCAAGTGTGATTAGTAAATATTAATTTCCCCACCTAGTGAATTCGGGAGGGAAGATTCATTTCAAACTGGGAGGGAGGTGGACGGCGTATGAACTGAATAGTGTAGCTGTGTGGACCCGCCATGCATCCGTGGAGTGGGATAATGGGCGCGTCGTCTCGCTCGCTAGATGAGACTGAGTGCCGCTCTCCACCGGGAAACGGCTGTGCACAGTACTCATCATTTTAGGAGGGAATCACTCGAGACAGAGCGACAACATCCTCCGTGGACCACTCGCAGTCTCTAATGCTGCAAGGGACATGGCATCATCTTCATCGTCAGAACAGCCAAACGTAATGAGGTCCCATGCTCCAACGAAGGACCAGCGCTTATCATACATATAATATATAGTCAAAGCCGCTTCAAGAGAAGATCGAGGGGCTCGCAGGGCTTGCGCCAGCACGAGATCCACCTCTGATTCATCTAGCTCAGCCTCTCGGCCCTGCCGTGCCCCCTCGTGTGATCCCTCGGGAGTCACAGAAGGGGCAAGTGGGAGAGCACGTGAGGCGGAATCGTCCCTCAGAACGGGGTCGATCTGAGAGCAAAGGGTCTTGAGACTCATGCTCTCACAGTGAGGGCAGTCTGTCTCCATGAGAGCTGCTTCGGAGTGGCTGCGGCCCAAGCAATGAACACAGCTCTCATTATCACACTCTGACGACTGGATGTGGCGCTTGGAACACTTGCGGAATGACGTCTTTAAAAAGATGCGTACACGCAATCGACCCTTTTGTGATATATATATATATATATATATATATATATATATATACACACACACACACACAATGTCAACAATAAGCTTATAAGGATACAAAACTCCTGCCTAAGCGCTATGGGGAATCAGGATGCTGAAGCGGCCCGTTCACCAGTGAAGCGTCAAGCGGCAAAGTGGAGTTAATGTTCGCCGGAACACTGCAGGGGAGTGGAGAGTCTTCTTGTTGCCGTGAAGATCCTGCCCGCTGACTCATGAATGCCGACGGCAAAGTTGTAGAGGGCTTCTAGACGAGAGAGATGCTTGTAGTATTGAAGGAAGAAAATTCTGAGGAATTGCGTTTGCGCACCTGCTTTTATACCAGACAGCTTCGCGCCTAAAAAGGTGGGGCTTAAACACCATAGCCAATCTTAGAATTGGCATTATTGTAGAAGGTTTTCAACTAGGTCGTGTAGAAGGACACTCCACTAGCATCAGCTTAGTGACACAATGTCAAGTGAACTGAATTGTAAGGGAACAGAAGAAAACATAAATTATAAGGCTTTCCAATTCTCAGATCACAATGCTTACAAAACTTTACCATGGATTTACTGTAGTAACACTAACTGTACTATATTACCTATGGTAGTTGTGGCAGAAAAACTTTCTAAATGTATTTAGACTGCTGTTTTTTCATTACACAAATGCCATTGTTCTTTATATAGAAACCATAGTTACTAACCATGGAAGTGAAGAGCCATGCATGGTTTTATGGTTACCATGAACTATTACAAATATCATTGTTAAAACTATGGATACTATGGAAGAAATATGGTGGATTTTCATAATTATGGACCAAGCTATCAGTTTTCCATCTGTGTAAAATCTGTACTCTTTTAATGCTCTCTGATTGTAAGAAATTATAAGTTGTTTTGTTTGCCTTCAGAAATTCCAAGACATGACTGTAGTTTAATTAGAAGGAGCCTGATGAAAGGAATCTGTAAAGGAGACCCTACTTATTCACACTGTCAGAGTATTTCAATTTAGCCATATAAAAATTTGGCATTTTTTTCACAGATGTTACTGTTGTTAATATCATAATTTTCATCTGCATCCCAACCTCAAAATCAATGCTGTACTGTGAAATGTGCATTTCAATGCATATAAAATGTAATATTATTTGCATGGGTGCTACCAAAGCAGGTGCTTTTGCCACATTTTTAAAGGGCCCTTTGAGGGCACAAATAAACCTTGATGTGGCCCAGGCTGAAATTGATTTTGACACCTGTTTTAATCTGTTCTTTGGCCAACACCGTTCATATGTGTCCGGCGTTGCGGGCTTGTGGACGCCCGCACAACAGCACCACTGCTGAAAAAAATCCTAGGGGAAACACTGGATTTTAAAATATTGATATATAAATGTTATGATTTCATTTAGGGAAAGCATGCTTTGATTATTTTTAACTTGATTACTTTTAATTCCAGTTGGTGATGCTAATAGTGCAGAAATTACACTTTTTTTTTTACATATTATAAATATAATAATAAATATATTATTAAATAATATATACAGTTGAAGTTAGAAGTTTACATACACTTAGGTTGAAGTCACTAAAACTCATTTTTTAACCATTCCACAGATTTCATATTAGCAAACTATAGATTTGGCAAGTCATTTAGGATATCTACTTTGTGTATGACATGAGTCATTTTTTTCAACAATTGTTTACAGACAGATATTTTCACTTTTAATTGACTGTATCACAATTCTAGTGGGTCAGAAGTTTACATACAATAAGTTAACTGTGCCTTTTTACAGCTTGGAAATTTCCAGAAAATGATGTCAGGCCTTTAGGCAATTAGCCAATTAGCTTTTGATAGGCTAATTGGCTAATTGGAGTCAATTGGAGGTGTACCTGTGGATGTATTTTAAGGCCTACCATCAAACTCAGTGCCTCTTTGCTTGATATCACGGGAAAATCAAAAGAAATCAGCCAAGACCTCAGAAACAAAAACTGTGGACCTCCACAAGTCTGGTTCATCCTTGGGAGCAATTTCCAAACACCTGAAGGTACCACGTTCATCTGTACAAACAATAGTATGCAAGTATAAATGCTATGGGACCACGCAGCCATCATACCGCTCAGGAAGGAGATGCATTCTGTCTCCTAGAGATGAACGTAGTTTGGTGCAAAAAGTGCAAATCAATCCCAGAACAACAGCAAGGACCTTGTGAAGATGCTGGAGGAAACAGGTAGACAAGTATCTATATCCACAGTAAAACGAGTCCTATATCGACATAGCCTGAAATGCTGCTCAGCAAGGAAGAAGCCACTGCTCCAAAATCGCCATAAAAGAGCCAGACTACAGTTTGCAAGTGCCATGGGGACAAAGATCTTACTTTTTGGAGAAATGTCCTCTGATCTGATGAAACAAAATTGAACTGTTTGGCCATAATGACCATCATTATGTTTAGAGGAAAAAGGGTGAGGCTTGAAAGCCGAATAACACTATTCCAACCGTGAAGCATGGGGGTGGCAGCATCATGTTGTGGGGGTGGTTTGCTGCAGGAGAGACTGGTGCACTTCACAAAATAGATGGCATCATGAGGAAGGAAAATGATGTGGATATATTGAAGCAACATCTCAAAACATCAGCCAGGAAGTTTATGCTCAGTGCAAATGGGTCTTCCAAATGGACAATGACCCCAAGCATACTTCCTCCAGAGTTGTGACAAAATGGCTTAAGGATAACAAAGTCAAGGTACTGGAATGACCATCACAAAGCCCTGACTTCAGTCCGATTGAAAAAGCGTGTGCGAGCAAGGAGGTCTACTAACCTGACTCAGTTACACCAGTTCTGTCTGGAGGAATGGGCAAAGATTCCAGCAACTTATTGTGAGAGGCTTGTGGAAGGTTACCCAAAACATTTGAGCCAAATTAATCAATTTAAAGGCAATGCTACCAAATACTAACGAAGTGTATGTAAACTTCTGACCCACTGGGAATGTGATGAAACAAATAAAAGCTGAAATAAATCATTCTCTCTACTATTATTCTGACATTTTACAGTCTTAAAATAAAGTATCCTAACTGACCTAAGACAGGGAATGTTTTCTATGATTAAATGTGAGGAATTGTGAAAAGCAGTTTGAATGTATTTGGCTAAGGTGTTTGTAAACTTTGACTTATCACAATATATATATATATATATATATATATATATATATATATATATATATATATATATATATATATATATTATTTATATGTAATATTCTAATATAATTATATATACATACAGTATATTGGGACCCACTTTATAATGGGTGGCCTTTACTACTTTGTACTTAACCATTTGATACAATGTACTTATTATGAACGTACATGTTGTTGCATTGTAATTACATTCAAAGTACTTGCATTTAATTACATTTGTAGTTACACTGTTAACTTTACCCCTAACCCAACCCTTACCCCAAAACCTAACTCTAACCCCTAATCCTAACCCTAACCCACCCTTACTCCTAAACCGTACCTCAACCTCATTTTGTAGCAAATGTGGGAATTTTGCAGAACAAATTGTAGTTATACAGTAAATACATAGTCTTGTATGTATTTAATGTTAGTACATAGTAGTTAAGGCCACCTAATATAAAGTGTGACCGTATATTGTGTTCATTTAGTGAAAAAAACATGCTTTCATTATTTTTAACTAGATTACTTTTAATTCCGTTTGCTGATGCTAGTGGTGCAGAAGTAATAATAATAATAATTCCTATATACTAGACACTCAAAGCACTTTATATAGTATAGGGGGAATCTCCTCAACCACCACCAGTGTGCAGCGTCCACCTGGATGCCATAGTGCGCCAGAGTGCCCACCACACACTAACTGTTGATGGAGAGGAGAGTAGAGTGATGTAGCCAATTCAGGGATGGAGATTATTAGGAGGCCATTATAGATAAGGGCCAATGGGGGGAATTTTGGCTAGAACACTGTGGTTATACCCCTACACTTTTCACTCTTTAAATGTTTTAGAAAAAATATGTTTATATATTTTTTATATATTTATATATTTTTTATATTATAAATATAATACATATATTTATAATAATATATTATATATGTAATATTTTAAAATATGTATGTATAAATAAATTACATTAATTTAGTAAAAAAGTATGCTTTGATTATTTTTAACTAGATTATTTGTAATTCTGTTTGGTTACTCTAGTGGTGCAGAAATTACACTTTTTATTCTAGAAATATTGAAGCAAAATGTATTTATAATTTTTTTATATACTAATATATTTATTCTATTATAAATATAATAATAAATATATTATATATTATTATAAATATATTGTTCATTTAATTAAAAAAAATATGCTTTGATTATTTTTAACTTAAAGTTTTTACTGTTTTCACCTTGCATTGAACATTTTGAATTTACTTGGCAATAATGTTTTTTGTTTTTTTATGGATGAAATTATGTGTCCTCTGATTAACAAAAACAAAATCACTCTTTTTTGCCATTTTGCAGCAAACAAAAATAAAAATAAAATAAAAAATAGAAATAAATGTCCAAATTCGTCAAAAGGCTGAAAAAGTTCTAGGTTTTTTTGCTATTTTGGCAAGTTCTAGTGTGTACCTAAGTTTGGATTATATACAAATAATATTGTCAGCCTTGTGCAATTAACAACTGTATTAATCATTATAATGTTTAGATGAAAACCGATCATCAAAATGATTTTGGAAATCACCTATCCTGTAAATATATGGAAATCACCCATCATATTGATATTTATTAACACTGTCATTAGATAATAACTGCTCTCTCGTTCATTTAAATGGGTAAATCATTCTATAGAGTCACATGACCGTTTAGTAGGGTGAGGAATGTGATGCCTAAAGTGACACACCAACGTTTCTCAAATAATAACTGTCTGAACCTGCGGTGGATCATCTGTCTTACATGAAAGAATGCTCAGTGTTTCACCTGGAGGGGTTGTTATCAGGGGCTGGCGTTTCTGCCACCAGTATGAGCCTATAAATAGCAGTTGCTGGAAACGTGTGCCATCAGAAGAGTTTTGCGCATGAGTGTGGGGTAGTAGATGGGGTGCGGGGTCACTGTTGCTGATGGAGGGGTGGTGAACGCCATTCTCTGGGTTTGATATGATGCACAGCAACCTGGTTTACTGCAGTAGCACCTCATCTGTGAGTGACAGCACTCTAACCAGCCTGGGCTCCACCGAAAACCTGCTCTACGGAGCGCACGAGCCTCTGTCCAGCACGCCACTTTATCTCAGTAACAACTCTGTGTATGGACTGAGGTGAGGGAGCCATGCAAGAGTGCAAGCAGAGGATGGTTTTGGTTTTCTCCGAGGAAGTTTTCTACAAATTGTGACTTGATGTTTGATTTTGCTCAATTTTGACTGTGATCTCTTCTTTGTTCTTAGACTTGAAATGCTGCAGCAAATTGCAAACAGAGTCCAGCGAGACTGTGTTACTGGAGAGGACAAATTAGCCTTAGCGCGGACTGCTCTGCAGTCGGTAAGTTTGGCCATAACACCAATCATACTTTTCCAAAGGTAAACCACCAGGTAAAAGTTTGGACACACCTGACTAAGTTAAAGTTTCTTATGATCTTAAAATCTTTTGATCTGAAGGCTTATGATTAAATGCTTGTAATTAGTTTTCTAGACAATAATATTTGTGCCTATGTTTGAATTTCTTTACTATATATATGGATGAGATTATTAGTTTGATTTACTTGACATTTGATTACTTTTGATATCTTGTTTGTAAAGTGTTCTTGAGCATTAGAAATGTACTATAAATGGGTATTTCTTCAACTTTGAGCACTTGTCAACCTCCCTAAATAACTTCAAACACAGATTGAGGATCATCCTGATGAACCCAGTCACTCTGTTAAGTTTTATACTCTTACACTCAAACTCTCCGAATTCCTGCTTAAGGTCAATATTAGGTCAAAAATGGCAACAAAAAAAGAAAAGAAAAAAAGAAACCGCTTTCTCTAGAAACTTGCCATTCAATCATTGTTTTGAGGAATGAAAGCTATACAGCGCTTGAAACTGCCAAAAAACTGAAGATTTCATACAAAGGTGTACACTACAGTCTTCAAAGACAAAGAACAACTGGCTCTAACAAGGACAGAAAGAGATGTGGAAGGCCAGATGTACAACTAAACAAGAGGATAAGTACATCAGAGTCCCTAGTTTGAGAAATAGACGCCTCACATGTCCTCAGCTGACAGCTTCATTGAATTCTACCTGCTCAACACCAGTTTCATGTACAACAGTAAAGAGAAGACTCAGGGGTGCAGGCCTTATGGGAAGAATTGCAAAGAAAAAGCCACTTTTGAAACAGAAAATCAAAAAGAAAATGTTAGAGTGGGCAAGGAAACACAGACATTGGACAACAGATAATTGGAAAAGAGTGTTATGGATCTTAACCCCATTGAGCTTTTATGGGAGCAGCTAGACTGTAAGGTGTTTGAGAAGTGCCCGACAAGACAGCCACATCTATGGCAAGTGCTACAGGAAGTGTAGAGTGAAATGTCACCTGAGTATCTGGACAAACTGACAGCTAGAATGCCAAGGATCTGCAAAGCTGTCATTGCTGCACATGGAGGATTTTTTGATGAGAACTCTTTGAAATAATTTAAGAACTTCTGAATTTTTTTTTTCAAATTGTAGTTGTAATTTTTGCCAGTGTGTGTATATATATATATATATATATATATATATATATTACAAAGATTCCGCCCTTCACACCAGTGTTTATGCTGTATTAACGGTAAATGCGTTAAACGCGATTAAGAAAAATGAACGTGTTAAACTTTTTTAATTAATCGTATGTGTTAACGCTTTAATTCTGACAGCAATATATATATAGCTGTCAGAATTAAAGCATTAACACATACGATTAATTAAAAAAGTTTAACACGTTCATTTTTCTTAATCGCGTTTAACACATTTACCGTTAATACAGCATAAACACTGGTGTGAAGGGCGGAATCTTTGTAATGTGTCCACCCAGAGTCAGTACACTGACGCACACGCCACAAACAGACAACAGTGCCAGAGCACTTCTACCATGTAGAGCCTAAAAGCTTAGCATAAAATAGCATAACGCGGCAGTCCCATAGACATTCTATGGGTGAAACACGCTCTTAACGTGCTAGTTGACCGTTACGCTCTCTCCTATGATAGAGCCGCGGAGGTTGTTATCTCATTAAATGAAAATAACTGACAGCGCCACCCTGTCAGTGATAAAATGATGGAGAAAGGACCTCTTAACGCTTGATATACAAAACAAGCCCAGATGGGACTTGTGATAGAAACCACAATTTTCAGCCTATGTAAGGCACATTTTAATTACCTCTGAAGCACGTCAAGTCTTGACTAATACCAAAATGCAGAATGTGACGTTTTTGTGTGCAAGCGCTTTTCATGGTGAGTTCAAAGCAACACTGGATGCTGGCGTTGGCGCTTTGACGCGAATCATGAACGCAGCATCACGATTGCTGTGGGAAAGATGATAGTCACAGTCTACTGGCAGATTAATATTGTGGAGGATGAGATTTTAAGAGATTTAATGCTCATTACAATGAATATGCAACCTATATGGGGACTAGTTTTTTCAAACTCCCACTTAGACTTTGAGAAACGTTTAATGTTACTTGAATTGGTGCTATTTTAGTCCATTTCTATCTTTATATTGTGTGCTTTGTTTGGAAAATGTTAATAAAGCATTATATTGCTACATATTGTTTTGTTTTCTTTCCTAATAAGGAAATAAATTAATTTTTGACAAGAAAAGAACACAGATGCACAGGTAGCTGTAATAACCTGCAACCAGGGTTCTATATGTCATAATACCTTGACACAACCATACACCCCAGCTCGTTAGCCAACTGGAACCGAGATGCATACTCAGTGCCCTACTGGCACCATATCTCTCGGTTACCCAGTGCCACTACCTCAGCACAAGCCCTCACCACATATCACCCAGGTTCCCTATTCCTCAGTTTCCTGCTTCTGAACCCCCCACTTTTTGTCCTTCCTTTTTAACAATAGCCAGAAACTCCCTTTCTCAGCTTCTGCTGCCAATTCCTTCAGAGACTTTTTTAAAGCTGCTCCCATGATTCCATTGTCTCTAAATAGGTTCTGCACTGATGTTCCCATAAATCCTTGGCACTCAACCTCCACAGGGTGGGTGGCAGTCCTCCATCCATTTTCCCTGCACTCTGCGACCAGATCAGCATATCATAGACCCTCTTCCCATGGAACAGTAAGCTCAATTATTACTATTTTCCTAGCTGAAGTCGACCACGACACTATATCCGGCCTCAAGGAGGTAATGGCAACTTCGGTAGGAAATGTTAACTGCTGGCCAAGGTCAACCATCATTGACCAATCACTTCCATGCGCCATGATTGATCTGGCTTCCCTCCGTGCTGTGCCTTGTGCGGAACCTTCCTTTTTAACTAAATCAACACCCTGCCTCTGGGGAGCATGGTTGCCTTTGTTTGCCTTTACTCTATGCACCTCTAGGATCTCTGCCAGCTTCCGCAGGACCTGATCATGCCGCCACCTGTGCCATCCTTGTGCCAGGGCAGTCTTGCACCCAACCAATATGTGCTACATGTTTGCTCTTGGGGCCTCACAGAGGGGGCAGCTCTCCTCTTTGCCATACCACAGAGACAAATTCCCAGGGCTTGGTAAGGTATCGTAAGTGGATCTTATTAGAAAATTTAGCCTGGCCTGGGGTATCCACGGGTCAGCCCATCCTTACACTCTATCAGATGTCCCCTCCCATATGGTCCAGCACCCTTGCTGCTGCTGGCTGACTGCCCTAACCTTATACCCTTCTTCTTCCATCCTAGTTACTTCCGTAACTACCATTGCTTTCCTCTATTTTCGGGAGGCTGCTAACCACAGTTTGGGAGCCACCCCCGATCCAAGGCCTGTTCTTCCTGACTGTGTTCTTACAATCTTTTGATGCTTCAGTCTTGATACCGCCTGGTTTACGACATCCTCTACCTTCCAAGATCTGCCTGTTTGGGCTTGGACTTGACCTGCCCTCACTGCCTGGTCTGTCGATTCCCATAGCTCCAGAACAAGCCTGGTCTTTTCCTGCTTGAAGCTCAGAGTGAGTGATTTTAGAGGCAGTTGTAAAACATTTCTTCCAAACAATGCTACATCTGAGAGACAACGTGGCAGTCCTAGCCACTTCCTGATATAACTTTTGGCCTTGGTGTCCATCCTTGCAACTGCTGCTGCAGAAATCTCACACATTTTTAGCGGCCATATCAGGTGATGGTAGAGTGTAAATTGGTAACAATTTGCCTGAGAGATGACAATTGTCCATCTTATCCAGGCCCTCTTTCAGTTGCTTCAGGACCAACTCTGCCATGTGTTTGTCTGAAAGATCTGCTGTGTATTTTTTCCCTAAACTTCGAATAGGCTGCTCTGCCACAACAGAGTTTCTTTCCCCCTCCACCTCAAATGAAATCTGATCACCCCTCAACCCTTTCTAATAGAAAGACAACATGATTTTGTTGGCTTAATCTTCATTCTGGCCCATGCCAATAGCTTTTCCAGCCTTTTGAAGATCCAGTTTGTACATACAGCGGTCTGGAGGATGCTTGTGACATCATCCATATAACTGCGCAGAACTGGCAATCTCACCCCAGATTGTGCACGGACTCCTCGGACCATTTTTCTTGCACCAATTAGGATGATCTCAAATGCAGCCATGAGCAGGGTGGGAGAGATTGAACATCCCATCACTATTCCTTTTTCCAGTTGCTGCCATAGCGTTGTGTAGTTCTGTGTTGCATGAGTTCTTCAGGTCCCCATAGTAGCTGTCTACCAAGCTCCTAATGCACTCAGGTACATGGAAAAACTCCAGTGCATAGCTAACTAGCTGGTGTGGAACTGATCCATAGGCATTTGCCAAGTCCAGCCAGACTGTGTGGATGTCTTTCTTATCTCTCTTGGCAGACTGGATCTGCTCCCATATTACTGACGCATGTTCCACGCATAGAGAAAAACCTGGTGCGCCTGCTTTCTGGCAGCTTTTGTCTATGTATCCATTCTTCAAGAGGTAGTCAGACATCCTCCTTGCTACCACCAAAAAGAAAAGCTTTCCCTCCATGTTCAATAGAGCAATGCCCCTAAACTGACTAATGTTGGTGGATCCCTGCTGTTTGGGTATGAAGATGGCCACTGCCTTCGCCGCTCCACGGGTATACACTGCTTCTTTCAGGCAACCCTCAACAGTCTCCACAATATTTTAAGAACCATGGGGCACTTCTTGTACAGCTTGTATGGTATCCCATTCGGGCCTGGGGCTGAAGTTGCCCTGGCTTTTTCTACCACCTGCCTCACCTCACTCAGCTTAGGCAGATCTACGTCAAATTTCACTACTGGCTCTACTGGCTGTGGGACATATCCATGGAAGCCTATCGGGTTGTCTTTGTAGGGGTCACCAAGTTGCTGTTCCATGTGGTCTTCTAGTTCCTCTTTTGCCATCACCAGCTTCCCACTCCTCTTTTCTTCCAGCAGGTTTCTGGCAAACTAAATAGGATCCTTGATGAATTTTGTTCTTTCATGCTCCTCCATTCTTCTCCACTGTCGGATTCTCTCTGCCCTCCTCAAGACTACTAATCTAGCCTTTATGCCATCCCACAATACCTTCAAGCCCTCCTTCTCTTGCTCCTCTGCATTCCTCCAAGCCTTACGAAGCTGACTCTGCTCTTTCACAAGCTGAAGTATCTCTTTCTCTCTCCGACCCATCACCCTGGGACCACTCTTCCTTACTATTGTTTCACCAAATCTGCCTATGCACTCTTCATACACAATATCGCTAAACGTATTAAGCTTGGCCTCCACCCTTCTGGTAAGGGCATTCTCCAAGGTGGAGCACAGGTCCTCATCTAGTCTGCTCCATGCATCCTTATCATTAGATCTCAGCCACTTGATTAGCCTCCTTCTCCCTGGTTTCTTCCCATTGTCATTTCTTCCCTGTCTTGTCTGTGGGTCTCTTCTTGCGGTTCACCTTGCAGGCTTGACCTGTCCTTTTGGCGGTACTGGTCTTTTTGGTGCCCCTCCACAACAGTGAAGCTGTGGTGCTCAATCGGGCTCTGTATCCTTCTTGTCTGACCTGCTGCTGCAGTGCAAGATTGTGTCTGGCTGCTCCTGCCACTTCATTCTTCCTTGATGAATCCGCAGGCCTTTGTAAGTTGTTACCCTCATCCACCCGCAACTGCATTTTCTAAGGTTCCTTTGCTCATTATCCATGGCCATTCCAGTCGTGTCCATATTGTCTGTCCTAATTGGCCCATCTTCCACCCCGCCTCTCGGAGGACCACTGTGCTGTTTTCCTTTAATTGCACTCATTGTTGGTAAGGCTGTCCCCTTTGTACGGACCTGTGGGTAAGGAAACTAGCCTGCCCACCCCTGTGCAGACTTTACTGCTGTCAGCCAGTCTTTCCTGACTGTCCTCCAGTCTTCCCTGGACTTCAACTGCCCTATTCACTGTAGTCACTGGTTTCCCAGAAAAAAACACAGATGCACAGGTAGATGTAATAACCTGCTGGGCATTATTGCTTGCCGCACCTCCACCAGTGACTTTAGCCCAGCTGTGGGGTCATCAGCCGAGAGTCACCTATCTTCAGTGTTTCACCCCATTAATCCCGGAACATTTCCTGGTGGTGGGGCAGCGGTCAGGGACGTCTCCCTGCCACCCCCGCAGCCGGACACCAGATCCCCTCCAACGCCTCTCATCCATATATATATTGTTTGTTTGTTTTACTGTTTTTCATACTGAGCTAAATGTTTGTTATTGAAAAGGTGAGATATTTACAGCAAGAGTTTTTAACCTCTCATGCATATCTCTTTTCTATTTTTGTATTGTTTATTTGTTTTTGTTTTTATTGTTAAGATGCCAAATAAATAAATAATTAAATAAGAATTCAAGAATGTGAATTTTTAAAGTTTTTGAAATAAAATGACCGGCTGCTTTGTCTTGCTAATGTTAATTTCATAGTTAATATATTTATCTATCCTAAACACACACAATTAATAAAATTTTCAAACCTTTGAACATTTTGCCAAAATTACAGCTTGATTGGAAATGACACCCAATAAAAATATTCTGCTCACAAGTGATATTTACCTTGAATTTTCTGTTTTATTCAAATACCACTTAAGCATGCTCTTCACTGATATTTTTGTTTACTTGGTAAACAAGTATGCTAACTAGGGTACTTGGGTAGAAAGGGGAGAAATAATTTTCACACAATAAATATTTAAATAATCAATGTTTGTTTCACTCTGTTTTGATTATCATAGTTTTAAACATTTAATAATTTGTATTTTTATAATGGATTTGCATAGTTTAATATTGAAAATCGGGGTCAGGAACAAGGTTAAAACATTAAAATCTGTACATAAAAGATAGTTGAAAAGTACTAAAAAACAATTATGCAAACCTAGTAAAAATATTACTAGTCAGTTTTAATGTTACCTTCATAAAACAAAAATAAAAAGTTTAAATCCGTTCATTTTAATAAAAATCAACCCCTGGGACATGAAAGAACCTTAAGTTGAAGAAACACCCATACTGTATATAAAACACATTATTATAATAATAATAAAGAATGAGTGGGTGTGTGCTCTGCAAACCTTTTGACTGGTACTGTATTTTGTTTGACTTTATGATATATAAAGAAAAGTTACATGTGATGTACAGTGCATTCAGAAAGTATTCAGACCACATCATTTTTTCACATTTTGTTATGTTGCAGCCTTATGCTAAAATGCTTTAAATATTTTTTTTCCCACATCAATCTACACTCCATACCCTATAATGACAAAGAAAAAAAAACAGATTTTTGATAGCTTTGCAAATTTATGAAAAATAAAAAACTGAAATATCACATTGACATAAGTATTCAGACCCTTAACTCAGTACTTAGTTGAAGAACCTTTGGCAGCGATTACAGCCTCAAGTCTTTTTGGGTATGATGCGACAAGCTTTGCACACCTGGATTTGGGGATTTTCTGCCATGTTTCTCTGCAGATCCTCTCAAGCTCTGTCAGTTTGGATGGGGACCATCGGTGGACAGCCATTTTCAGGTCTCTCCAGAGATGTTCGATTGGGTTCAAGTCCGGGCTCTGGCTGGGTCACTCAAGGACATTCACAGAGTTGTGCCTAAGCCACTCCTTTGTTATCTTGGCTGTGTCCTTAGGGTCGTTATCCTGCTGGAAGGTGAACCTTCAGCCCAGTCTGAGGTCCTGAGTGCTCTGGACCAGGTTTTCATTAAGGATATCTCTGTATTTTGCTGCGTTCAGCTTTCCTTCAACCCTGACCAGTCTCCCAGTCCCTGCCACTGAAAAACACCCCCAAAACATGATGCTACCACCACCATGCTTCACCGTTGGGATGGTATTGCACAGGAGATGAGCGGTGCCTGGTTTCCTCCAGACATGACGCTTGGAATTGAGGCCAAACAGTTCAATCTTCATTTCATCAGACCAGAGAATCTTGTTTCTCACAGTCCTTTAGGTGATTTTTTTTTTTTGTGTACTGAGGAGAGGCTTCCATCTGGCCACTCTGCCATAAAGCCCAGATCGGTGGAGTGTTGCAGTGATGGTTGTCCTTCTGCAAGTTTCTCCTATCTCCACACATGATCTCTGGAGCTCTACCAGAGTGGCCATCGGGTTCTAGTTCACCTCTCTTACCAAGGACCTTCACTCCCGATTGCTCAGTTTGGCTGGGCGGCCAGCTCTAGGAAGAGTCCTGGTTGTTCCAAACTTCTTCCATTTAAGAATTATGGATGCCGAGGGGCCTGGGTAGCTCAGCAAGTAAAGACGCTGATTAACACCCCTGGAGTCACGAGTTCGAATCCAGGGCAAGCTGAGTGACTCCAGCCAGGTCTCCTATGCAACCAAATTGGCCTGGTTGCTAGGGAGGGTAGAGTCATATGGGGTAACCTCCTCAAGATCGCTATAATATGTGGTTCTCGCTCTCGGTGGGGCGCGTGGTGAGTTGTGCAAATTGGGGAGAAAAAAAATTATGGATGCCACTATGCTCTTGGTAACCTTCAAAACAGACAAAAAAATAAAATAATTTGTAGCCTTCCCCAGATCTGTGCCTCGAAAAATCCTGACTCTGAGCTCTGCAGGCAGTTCCTTTGACCTCATGGCTTGGTTTTTGCTCTTTGCATTTTCAGCTGGGAGACCTTATATAGACAGGTGTGTGCCTTTCTAAATCATGTCCAATCAATTGAATTTGTCACAGGTGGACTCAAATTAAAGTGTAGAAACATCTCAAAGATGATCCAGAGAAATGGGATGCACCTGAGCTAAATTTCAAGAGTCATAGCAGAGGGTCTGAATACTTATGTCAGTGTGATATTTCAGCTTTATCTTTTTAATAAATTTGCAAAGTTATCAAAAATCTGGTGTTTGCTTTGTCATTATGGGTCATGGAGTGTAGATTGATGTGAAAAAAAAAAATTAAGCATTTTAGCATAAGGCTGCAACATAACAAAATGTGAAAAAAATGAAGGGGTCTGAATACTTTATGAATGTACTCTATTTGTGATGCATTTGGTTAAAATCTCCTCTAGGATGCCAAACGGTTGGAATCTGGGATTCAGTTTCAGAATGAAGCAGAGATCGCTGGTTTCCTGCTGGAATGTGAGAATTTATTGAGGCAGCAGGTGGTGGATATTCAGCTTTTACTGGATGGCAAATTCTACTTGGCTGATAAGCTTGTTCAAAGGTCAGTCCATATTCATAAAGTTTGCTCAGGCATTCTACAGTAAAACAATAAGCCACTCCAGGCCATGTGTTAAAGTGATTTTACCACTGGTGCATTGCCTTAAATACCCTTACGCACAACCTCAAGTTGTTTATTGGTTTTATTTTATGGTAGCAACAGCAAGATTATAAAAGACACCAATGTTCAATGAATAATTCAGTTAATATTAATAAACACAATAAAGAGGTATTCCACCAAGTAATATAGTTCATAAGTCTAACTGTAGCAACTTAATGACCACACAAATTTAATGACTTGTATGTGGCTCTTTCAGTCAGAATTTAGAGTACAAACAGTCTTTTTTCAAATAGTTTTTTAACCCTGATATCTGATTGGTCTTTGTCTCTAAGGGTATCTCAACTGCGTGATGACCTGTTGACTTTGAGAATGGAGTGTTCATCTGTGTACAGTAAAGGACGAACACTGACCTCAGAACAGACCAAGATGATGATATCTGGCATCACGCAGAGTCTGAACTCTGGCTTTTCTTCAAACTTCACCGCTGGACTGTCCCCTGCGCTCACACCCGGAGGTCTGGTTAGCAGCACCCCTGCACTGACCCCGGCCATGACCCCCAGCATGCAGCCCGCATCGGTCCAGGCCTATCTCTCCAGTAGAGGTGGAGGAGAAGTGGAGCCCGGTGTACTTCAGCAGCTCAAACACATGCAGATCCGCAAGCCCATGCTCAAGTCATCTTTCGTGGATCCCAACTTGACTGAGGACGAGGTTAATATGAAGTTTGTGCAGGATCTGCTTAACTGGGTTGAAGAAATGCAGGTAAATCTATGGCTTTTATTTGTTGTCTCTGTTAGAACACATCATTTGCTTAATCACAATTTGTATCTTGTTTTTCAGTAAAAATATCTAAACATCCTTAAAACAAGATACATTTATTTCAGAAGCAAATTTGTGTAAGATAATAAGACTTGTTTTCACAGAATATATTTTAAATGAAGTATCTTTAAACACTGTGGCTCTTTGGTGCTATCAATACATTGCTCTGTTGGTGCATCCTGACCAGCCCAACTTAAAAACACTGGGTAAACCAATGGGAGTTTGGGCCGGGATCATCTTTTCGTCTGACCAATGGAAGAGGGAGTGTTCAGGAAGCTTGTTTTAAAAAATATATATACATAATTATTTGTAGTTCAGCTTTGTGCCATTAGTGACAATACCTTTAAGTTTATTTTTATTTTAAGCCACTGGCAAATAGTTTTTTTTTTCTTGCTTCAAGCATAAGAACAGAATGTTCACAGAACAACATTTTTGTGAGGTTGATACTTAAAAGAATAATAATAATAATAAGAAGAAGAAGAAGAAAAAACAATTTGCCAATGAGGTAAGAAAGAAGAAGAAAATTAGGTGAAGAAAACAAGCCTTATTGTCTTACACAATTTAGCTTCTTAAAGGGATAGTTCACCCCAAATTTAAAAAAATTCTCTCATCATTTACTCACCCTCATGCCATTCCAGATGTGTGACTTTCTTTCTTCTGCTGAACGGAAGATTTTTAGAAGAATATCTCAGCTCTGTGAATGCAAGTGAATGGTGACCAGAACTTTGAAGCCCCAAAAAGCACATAAAGGCAGCATTAATTTAATCCATATAACACCAGTGGTTAAATCCATGTCTTCAGAAGCTATATGATAGGTGTGGGTGAGAAACAGATCAATATTTAAGTCCTTTTTTTACTATAAACCTCCACTTTCACTTTCACATTCTGTCTTATTCTGAAATTGAAAGTGAAGTTTTATAGTAAAAAAGGACTTAAATATCTGTTTCTTACCCACACCTATCATATCACTTCTTAATACATAGATTTAACCACTGGAGTCTAATTGATTATTATATCCTGCCTTTATGTGTTTTTTGGAGCTTCAAAGTTCTGATCACCATTCACTTGCATTGTATGGACCTACAGAGCTGAGATATTCTTCAAAAAATCTTCATTTGTGTTCAGCAGAAGAAAGAAAGTCATACACATCTGGGATGGCATGAGGGTGAGTAAAGAGAGAATTTTCATTTCTGGGTGAACTATCCCTTTAAGTAAGTTTATCTTGTTTTAAGGATGTTTAGATATTTTTATTGGAAAACAAGACAAAAATGCTGATTAAGAAAAATATTTTTTGCAATAACTGTAAATAACCTTTTGTCTCTTGATAGGTTCAGCTAGATCAAGCAGAATGGGGATCTGATCTGCACAGTGTTGATTCAAATTCAGAGAATCATAAAGATGTGCACAAAGCCATTGAAGAATTCCAGATGAGCATTAAAGAAGCCAAACTGAGTGAGGTAAAACAAAACATTATATACTAGCAGAATGTCCATGCTGCTCTTTCCCATAAAACCAAAGCAGATAGTAACTGGTTATAAAAAATACACACAGAATGCACTTTTTAGAGCTAACCTATTCATGTCCCTCTTCACAGATTCAGATGACCCAGCCATTGAAGCAGAGTTACTCTGAGAAGTTGAGCAAGCTAGAGAGCCAGTACACAAGGCTGCTGGTAAAGTGTCTTTGTGTCTTTGTATTCCTGATCGCATCAGTCCTTAAGAACCATGTGTCTCAGTTTCTTTGGATTCATGTGTTTTCAGAAATGCTCTAGCGAGAGGCAGAAGCATCTGGACAGCTTGTATGACTTTGTATCGCGAGCTACTCAAGAGCTCATCTGGCTTAATGAGAAGGAGGAAGAGGAAGTGGCTTTCGACTGGAGCAAACGAAACAGTAACATTTCCAGGAAGAGGGATTACCATGCTGTAAGTCTATACATCTCATAATATTTTTCAATATGTGCTGGCAATAAGACTGGCCGATATACAGTATATTGATATATCGATATTGATACATTAAACGTTATTATTTATGGAAGCCGAGGAGTGCCAGTTAAAAAAGGTTGAACAAATAAATTATGAATCTATTAATTTGAAAATAAAAACATGAATAAATAAACCAATTTTTAAATAGATTGTTTAATTCAATATAATTAATTTTGTTTAAAAATGTAATTATTTTTAACAATAAAATTAAGCAATATCGTGAATATCAATATGATATTAATGTGCTTTTTTATTTGGCCATTAAGTTTCTTGCCTGCTCCTTCTGTCACGACTCATTAGTGACAATGCTGGTAGAGTTAGGGAGTCTGATTCATTTCCACAAACACACACACACAAAAAAACTTTTAAAACTATCCGTTGCAATTAATCAATTAACAACTCCTTGATTCGTTTACATCATCACTCAAAAATGTTAACCAAAGTCAGTTTTACAAAGACATTTTACAAGCATTAACATGCTTGTATGTAAAATATATATGAAGATAAATATTGCTGATATATTATATTTATTGTTATGTCGGTGCATATATATACACACTTTTATTACTTATTTAATAATAAAATACATTTATTTTATTAAGTCAAAAACAGAGTGGGAAAATGCCTTTTTTTAAATGAAATTTTTACTATATTTCACTTGTAATCTTTTGAATATATTTAGCTGTTTGGTTAAAACAATGGTCCCTTACATTAAAAAAGCAAAAAAATAAATTCAATAAAAATTAAATCATCAAAAGGCTGAAAAATATTGAAATATAAATTTGTTAGCTATATCGCCCAGCCTTAGATGGTATTACTGTGGCAAATACTGTTTTGCTTGGAGGGTTGGTTCAGTTGACGATTTGGCACCCTTTCACACATACTGTGATTACACTGAACCTACATGCGCTACTTTCAGGGGACTAGTTGACCGCACATCCTCTCCTAGTGTAGCAGTCAAGACAACTCTCAAATGTGGCGGCACTGTAAACATTCATCCTAATCCAGATTTGAGTTTTGCATAGTCTTGACTTGCCTTTTCATGTTTAAAGGCAGGCTTTTGGAAGGGGAGGTTGATATCGGTGTCAGGAAAGTCTTCATATTCTCCTCTTTTTCTACAGGATCTCATGAGAGAACTGGATGATAAGGAGGAGGTGATCAAGTCTGTTCAGGAGAAGGCCGAGATCCTCCTACTGGAGAACCATCCTGCCAGACTCACCATAGAGGTTACCACTCCAGACTTTAATGACAGTTTGAAGCAAAGAAATTTAGTATCAGACTTTAAAACAAAAATTTTAAGTGAATTCTTTTGGTAATTAAAGAATTCGTTTACCCAAAAAATGAACATTCTGTCATTATTTACTCACCCTGTCACGTTTTCTTCAGTGGAACACAAAATTAGATGTGTAGCATAATGTTGATGCTGCTCTTTCCCTAAAATGAATGTGAATGGTGACCAGGGGCTGTTCAAGCTGTCCGCATTCACTTTTGTTGTATGGAAACGAGCTGCGTAAACCTTCTTTAAAATGTCCTCTTTTGTTCCACTTAAGAAAGTCTCATATATATATATATTCTCATTTATGGCTGAACTATTCCTTTAATATATCCTTATGTACCTGTGGCAGGGTGAGCAAGAGACAGACAGTGGGTGTGGCATCAAGCCTTGGAGAGGCATTTATTGGAAACAATAATAAACGTTGATTTTCCCTTTAACTGTATGTTTTATCTCTGAAATATGCATAGGCATACAAAGCAGCCATGCAAACCCAATGGAGCTGGATACTGCAGCTTTGTCACTGTGTGGAGCAACACATGAAAGAGAACGCTGTTTACTTTGATGTGAGTTACAAAGCTATTCTACCATCACAGATTTTGATGACCTGTCACTGTTCATGTCAAACTTGTGCTGTTATTTCCCTTGCAGTTTTTTAATGATGCCAAAGAGTCGTTGGATTACCTCAAGAATCTCCAAGATGCCATCCACAGGAAGTATAGCTGCGACCGAAGCAGCAGTTTGCATAGGCTGGAGGATCTAATTCAAGAGTCCATGGTTAGTTGGCTTCTAGACAAAAGCCTTTTTAAGGCCTCTTCCCTATAGACTGGGAACCAAGAACCTGTTCTTACAAGTTTTGTTAAGAATATTTGTTAAAGGAATAGTTCACCCAAAAATGATAATTCTCTCATCATTTACTCACCCTCATGCCATCCCAGATGTGTGACTTTCTTTCTTCTGCAGAACACAAATGAAGATTTTTTTGATGAATATTTCAGCTCTGTTGGTCCATACAATGCAAGTCAACAAGATATGAAACTTTGAAGCTCAAAAAAGCACATAAAGGCAGCATAAAAGTAATCCATATGACTTCATGTCTTCAGAAGTGAAATGAAGGTGTGGTTGAGAAACAGATAAATATTTAACACCCAGTAGGTGGTGATATGCACAAAGAATGTGAATTGCAAAAAAATGTGAAAGTAGAGATTTATAGTAAAACTGCACTTAAATTTTTATCGATTTCTCACCCGCACCTATCATATTGCTTCTGAAGACATGGATTAAGCCACCGGAGTTGTATGGATTACTTTTATTCTGCTTTTATGTGCTTTTTTTGAGTTTCAAATTTTTGGACCCTGTTGACTTGCATTGTATGGACCTACAGAGCTGAGATATTCATATAAAATCTTCATTTGTGTTCTGCAGAAGAAAGAAAGTCATACACATGAGGATGAGTAAATGAGACAATTTTTATTTTTGGGTGAACTATCCCTTTAAGGAACAATTATTCAAGGCTTAGAGTGGGCTGATCTTCAAGTTCTAAAATAATCATTTAAATGCATTGATGTATGTGAATGACTGAAGTTAAATTGTTGTGTCTCTACAGGATGAGAAAGAGCAGCTCCTGAAGTACAGCAGCACTGTTGGAGGGTTGGTGGGTAGAGCAAAGTCTGTTGTTCAGCTCAAAGCTCGCAACCCAGAGAATCCCGTCAGAACATCCATAACTGTCAAAGCCATCTGTGACTACCGCCAGATAGAGGTACATTCACAATCATTATAGTACATGCTGCATATTTACAACAGTGTTTGATATAGTGCTTATTTGTTTCATAAACATCTCTCCTCTCAGATCACTATCAATAAAGAAGATGAGTGTGTCCTGGTGAGTAATTCTCACAGAGCCAAGTGGAAAGTCATCAGTCCATCAGGAAATGAGGCTATGGTGCCTTCAGTCTGTTTCAGTGTGCCACCACCCAATAAAGAGGCAATTGAAATGGCAAGCAGGTGAGATGAGGGTATTCTGAAAATCCATTTTAGTTGTTTTTTTTAAAGGTGAAGTGTAAAAATGTTCTCATATCCCAGTTTAATATGCAAAGTCAACTATAAGGGAATCATTGGTATGTTGAGTTCTTGAAGACTGTAAACACTGTGGCTCTGTGGCTTTGTTCTGTTTGAGCGACCCAACTTTTCAAATTCTGGCTCCACCAATGGCGCGAGTTTGGGGCAGAACTACCAATTTCGGATGGGTGTTGTGTTTAGGAAATATGTTTGGAAAAGACTCATTATTTTTGCAGTTATGTATGGTGCCACTAATGTAATTAGAAATGACAATAAAGACTCCCCCTTTCTGCAATTGGTCAATCAGATAATTCGGCCCCAAATTCAGGGCGGAGCCAATGTTACTGTTCGGGCCGCTGAAATAACAGATCAATGAGCATGTTTACATGCACACCAATATGCTGATAACTCCCAAAAACCATCTTATTTAACAAATCTGACAAATCCACATATACAGGACATTTGAAATAATTTTATTCTCTGCTTTTGACGTCAAAACCTGAAGAGGCATGCACACAACATGTGCGCACATTGGATAAGCTGGTAAGAATACCGGTAAAGGTGTGTACATTTAACGTAAAATTGAGGAAATGGGCAAAAATCTACCCATATCGACTGGTTTATTCTTAAACATACTCTTTTTTTTATAATTGTATTATCTTCCCTGAGGTCCACTGATAATGTTTGTAAAGTTGTTTTGCACTAAAACAGTCATAATGTAGTCATATATTATCATTTTCTACCCTGTCTCTGGGCCTCTGTCTGAAATGCTTGGTTTGGGCCACAGAATCCCCTTTAAACTTAAATGTTAAAGCCCACTTTTATGATTGGCTAACACTGTGCAGCTCCTCGAATACAGTCTTTTTTGAAACTCAATCGGATGAGAATGAACAAGCTCCACGTTATTATAAAACTAAATTTCAAGGTTTACACATAGCGCACATTCCACACTTTCCATCCGAACATATTAAACTGTTCACTCAAGCACAGCAGCACCATAAACTATCAAACAGTCATGACATTTGAAATATTCATAAATGAAACTGTTTACTTACAGTTTTGCGATCAGGTCCAATAGTGTTTTTAACTGCTCCATCCTTCAATAACAGTTCCTTTGCAAAAATGTAATTGTATTATGGCTGGTTCAAAAGGAATCCACGCTGATATGAGCCAAAAAAAAAAACAAACAAAAAAACAAAACGCACATACATAGTCCAAAGCACAATGAAACAAAACGCATTCATACAGTATCATCTTGCACTGATGCGCACATCACCAAAAATGCAACAAAACAGTCAAAGACATCCTTCTAGTACATGTTTACATACACCAACAATCAAAAATAGTGCAGATGGGTGGAAGAACGTGTCCAGGACTTGTTTGTGCTCATAACAGCAAGATGAAGTGCAGTTGTGGAAACAGAATGGGGTCTCCTCTCCAAAATTGTAACTTGACACCTGGTCTTTTAAAAGCGGTGCGAGATGCATGAAAATGGTCAAAGGTGTTTATCTAGTGCATGTTTAAATACAAAAATAATAATAAAAAAAATAGTTCAGATGGGTCCCCTTTGGTGTTCAGGAATAGTTAGTAGGCTAAACTAGGCCTGTCTGTCCTGCTCTCTCCCTCTCTCTGCTTATGAGCTGACTGAGCACCACTGGGCATGAGCACCACAACGATGACACATGTAAATCATTTGTAATGTAAATGAGCAATGTCTCATAATGTCATGGACACACAGATTTCAAAACGAGATGTTTCAGCAGGGTGGTATAAATGCTCTTTTTAGACTATGGAGGGAATTTTGAGTTCTGAACAAAGGGTATGTTTTATAGTACAGTTACCTCTTCAATGTCCATATATCAAGGACAATTTGATCCTCAATTTCATGACCCCTTTAAGCCCTTTATGACCATAAAGGAAAGTTGTTTAATGCATTTATATGATCACACACGTTGTCGGCTTATTAAGCATAATCGGTTTAAGAACGTGCATGTTTACACTTTCTGGGGGAATCAACTGACTAATGGCTTTATTACTGTATAGTTGATCCTTCTTATTAAACTGGGATAGTAGAAAACATTATAACATCAAAAAAATTACATACATCAATTTTAACCAAGACTAAAACAAGATCTATGCTCAGATATTGAATATTAAATACTATGCTTGATTCTCTCTCACTGTCAGGATTGAGCAGCTGTATCAGAATGTTCTGACTTTGTGGCATCACTCCCACATCAACATGAAGAGCGTGGTGTCCTGGCATTATCTGATGACTGACATCCGTGCCATCCGCAAAAGCACTGTTGCCTCTGTATGAACCTTCTTTTTTTGCACAGATGCAACTGAGACTATATGAGAAAACATTTCTGTTTATCAACACAATCTTTTGCAATATAGGCTTTTATGAAGCAACTGAAAAGAATGGCATTAATGTGCTGGATAATTGTAATGTTAATTTCCCTCTCTAGATCAAGACCCTGCTCCCAGGTGATCACCAGCAAGTGCTGAGCAGCTTGCAGTGCCACTTTGAGGACTTCTTAAAGGACAGCGATGACTCGGAGGTGTTTACAGTTGCCGACTGCACTCAGCTGGAAAAAGAGGTTCTGGCGTGTAGGGAGTACTATGAGGAGCTCCTCAAATCTGCAGAAAGAGGCAAGTTACTAAACGGGCATTTACACATACAACAATGTGCAGCAACAAAGTGGCCAGAAGTAATTCATTTTCGAGAGCAGGTGATTTCTCGCAACATGAGCAGCAGTGACCTTGGGGTGACGTAAACATACGACATGGGGGTGTTTATCAGTGTGATAGTGGAGAAGACTTTAAAGGATTCATTAAAACCAAACATTTTAATTCTGTCATTATTTACGCACCCTAATGTTGCTACAAACCTGTATGACTTTCATTCTTCCGTGGAACACAATGGTGAACTATGTTCACCATTCCAAATCTTCTGAAGCAATACAATCACTTTGCGTTATTAGTTCACATGTCATTATTCACTTTCAAATACAATCATATTAAAAGAGTAAAGTACTTAAATCAAATATGGCGCCAAGTCAATATCAAACCTCATTGGTTCTCATGCGTCTTGTGATCAAACGTGCAACCTTCAGCAATAAAAATGTCTGTATGTGTGAACTTCCCTTAAAAGATTGCTGTGGCCAAACATATAGCATACATGCAAAAAATCATGTTTTTATAAGCCTGTTAAGTAGAAAGTACCTTGGAAAATAACTTCAGGAATGATGCTTTATCCAAGAACGATCTCCCCAACCACATTATGAGCAACAAGAGTGCACTTGGTCGTGTAAATGTGTTTAGGTTTGAATATACTGGCAATTTATCTATTTGCTAATCTAATGCACTTAAATATGCATTTTGTGTATTTTAATGCAAATAAAATAATTGTACACATGTGCACTTAAAATATGACGTTTTTACCATATGTTTTTGCTTCTCAAGCTTTCCTTTTTTGCCATGAAATCTGCTGCCTGTAATCTGATTATGAAGCAATGAAACAGTATCTATTGTTATCATATAATATTACCTTGAGTAATTGAATTATGTTTTGTTTGAAATTATGCACAAAGCTTATGATTTTCTCACTGACTAATAAATATGTATGCACACATGTATTTACATGCATAAGTGTTAAAGGGATAATTCACCCTAAAATGAAAATTCAGTCATTGTTTACTCACCCCTGTGTTGTTATAACCCCATATGACTTTCTTTTTCTTAACACAAAGGGAGACGTTGAGAAAAAAAGTGTTGTGCTCAGTGATGTCATACAATGGCAGTTTATGGTGACCACCTCTTCAAACTTCAAAAGGACACAAAAGTATCATTCAGGAGTCTAATAAATTATTGTATGTGACTCATGTCTTGTTCTGAAGGAATACGATAAGGTTTGGTGAGAAACAAACTGAAATCTAATGTATTATGTAGTGAAAAATCTTCAACGACCGTTGAGCTGTACGCGAACTTTAGAGCTCCATGCACGAGAGCAGAGCACTGCAGCTGCTCGAGAGGTGGGCCGTTCATGTGTGTGTGTGTGTGTGTGTGTGTGTGTGTGTGTGTGTGTGAGTGACAGACCTATGCTTGAAGAGACCTTCCAGAAAACAGTTGGTAGGTGTAAAATTCTTGTCCAAAAACAAATAGTTTGAAACCAGCAAATGAGATGCTGGCTTCAATACAATGTTATCAGAATTATTTTGGTAGTTGATAGCAGACAGGATTCACGCGCGATGCCAAATATAGAAACCAAGCGCTTGACAGAATGTCCCATAAATCGTCGCAGCTGCTTGGGACAAAAACGCTGATTAACATGGAAAAAATTACTTTTATTGCGTGTCATTTGGCATCTGGTTAGGACACGGTGTGACTGTTGCTTCCTTCAACCTCATCTCTCTGTTTGATTGAGGACTCCAGTTCAAACAAATAAGGCTGGGCATAGAAATGCATCTATTTTTCGACTACAAACTCTTCAGACATGATTTGTAAGTTCTGTTCTCTGGTTTGTGTGCAGCTACATTGTGTTTTCTGTTGTTAATGTCGCTGGTGGTCCTGTTGAAGCGAAACAAAATACGTTTTCGCTTGAACGGCCCACCTCATGAGCGGCTGCAGCACTCTGCTCTCGTGCAAGGAGCTCTAAAGTTTTCGTACATGCTGTCTCATGAACGCGCACAGGAGATCAACGGTTATTGAAGATTTTAACTAAATAATACATTCGATTTCAGTTTGTTTTGCACCAAACTTTATCGTATACTTTCATAACAATCATGAGTCTCATGGAATAATTTATTAGACTTCTCTTTTATACTTTTGTGTCCTTTTGAAGCTTGAAGAGGTGGTCACAATAAACTGCCACTGTAATTTCTCCCTTTGTGTTAAGAAAAAGAAAGAAAGTCAAATAGGGTTATAACAACACAGGGGTGAGTAAACAATGACTGAATTTTCATTTTGGGGTGAACTAATCCTTGAAAGCTAATCAGGCTTAGTTTTGTTAAACAGACAAACAAACAAATGTGAACACAACAGATTTTTGTTTGTCTATGGAGTCTCAATGATGTACTCATTTTGAATGTATTGCCCTCTGGTGGTCAACAGAAGAACATGAGGAGTCTGTGTATAACCTCTTCATCTCTGAGGTACGTAACTTCCGCATGCGTGTGGAAGCTAATGAGGAACAACTTATCCGGAAAATCAGAACTCCACTAGATAGAGATGACCTGCAGGTGTGTGTGCTGCGCATCACTGAACAGGAGGTGTGTTTTCCAAATTATTTATAGGAATTCAGTGTACAGTATACTTCTCATTTGGCATATCATTATTATTCTTCCTGTAACTATATAACCTATAAACTAAAATTTTTATCTCTATGGAAAAAATTTACCAAGCTTTGCATGCATGAAGAACATTTTCTTAAAAAAATGTGAAAATCAATATGTTTGGTCTTTCTCATACAAACAGAAGAAAAAGGTAGAGTTGGATAGGTTGAAGGAAGATCTGGAGACCCTTAGGGAGAAGTGTGAAGTGTTCCTCAGACAAGCAGAAGCATCTCCATCTGTCCCCACTTTGTCTTCTGAGCTCAATGTCCTCACCCAGAGCATGAACCAGGTCTACTCCATGTGCTGCATCTACCTGGAGAAGTGAGTGTTTACTTATCTACAAAGGAGATATGGGTATGAAGAGTTAAGAGGAGAATAAATATTGAATAAAGAGATAAAACAGTTGAAGACATGGCTTAGTGGTTAGCACTCATGCGGGCTCATACAGGTGCTAGAAAACAACTATATATATACTGTGTGTGTATATGTATATATATATATTCCAAGCCACTTTGGTGGGTGATGTTTTTAGGGGTTTCCCTGCATTTAAAATTATGATTTTTTTGGGGCCAGCGAAGCAATTTAAATTATATACATCTTGTGTAAATATTCTTCATTACATACCCACTCGTGCGAGTGAACTGCTCTGCGCTATCCTACCTCTCAAGCACGCGCCTCAACCGTGCTTACCTCATTATTCACGCATTATCATTATGCGGGCTCCAGGGATAGCGCAAAGCTTATCACATGCTAGATTCAACAAGATCACAAATCTTATGAAATCCATTAGACATTTTACACAGATTGTTCTACATTACAAGGAAGTCAAACATCTCAAATGACTAGACAGCCTTGACAATATAAACTGCACTAACGAGGAATTGGGGGAAACAACACTGTGGCATGTACCAATATAAATAACAAGAAATTTCAATCTACACATCATCACCCTTACTAAAATGTATCACATTTGTTTTACTGTAGTAACACAAAATGGTGTTATGACAGAAATGTTACAGATTCATATTAAATCTGTTAGAGCGAATCTATTAGACTTCACTATTAGTATTTTGGCTAGTGAAAATAATGAGTGGCTATTGACTTTGTAACACCATTAGTCACTGTGGCTGGTAAGCTAAAAAGGTAATGTTAAGCCCTGTATGCAATCTAAATTGTACTAGTTATGCTCAGCTCTAAAATATTTAATCAGCTAGAAATTGCTTTTTGTAATGTAATTTTAATCAAAATGATATTTAAAAATTCTCACCCAGTCTTCAGGAATGACTGGAAAAGGTGTGGAAAACCTGTTATAAATTAAAGCAGTGAAAAAGCACCAAAAAAAGAGGGCTGTCAATTTAATGTGTTTATTTAATGCAGTTAATTATATGAAAAATAACACTTACATTTTTTTCCTACCATCGGAACAATTCAAGCCGTATGTACCACCTTGATGTTTTTGCAAATGTGTGGCAGCAGATGGTAGTATGCGCTCCAGCCGTACAGGAAACACTCCTCGTCGAACCAGTGAGCAGGCAGCACAGCCTTCCTCAGATATGCTTTTGCACTTAAAGACAAGCAGAACAAAGTAGAACAGAATGCAGGGACCTCAAAATGTGTTTTTAAACGTCACATCATGGGACACGTCATCCCGAAAACACAATGCTCATAACTAGAGATGCTGAAAACTAGTGAGAACCAAAGGAAGACACTCCAAAATGAGTACATAGACCAACAATTAAAAACAGTGCAGAGGGAAGTAGGCCAATAAAAAAGGTTAGGTTCAATGATATTGAAATAAAACAAACAATATTTAGATTTTAATGCCACTTTTTGTATTGTCTAAATGCTTGTCTGTTGCCACAATATATATAAATTATTTTATGTTATTAAATAATTATTATATACTACATTATTTTATTTGGGGGCCTGTCTCATTTAATATTAATATGCAATTAATTGAGAATAATTAGATTAAATAATCGACACATCATGTAATTAAATTGATTAAAATCGTACTATCAATTTTCAGCTCTAATAAAAATACTGGTAACACTTTACGATAAGGTTCCATTTGTTAACATTAGTTAATGCTTTAGGTATGTCAATTTCGATACCAATTTATTTATAAAGCATGCATAAAAACAACAGACTGTTGACCAATGTGCTATACAATAATCAAATATAAAACAAGGTACAAAAATAAAGAAAACAAATAAAAGATAAACTAAACAGAAAAGGAAATACAACAGTAAAACTATTAATAACACTAATCAGTATCAAACCTTTTTTGGACCAAATCCCACAGCAAAAAGATGTGTTTTAAGCTGTGATTTAAAAATGGATAAAGAAGGGGCAGTTCTTATATACAAGGGCAAGCTGTTTCAAAGTTTTGGGGCAGCTACTGCAAAAGCCCGGTCACCCCTTAGCTTTAACCTGGATACAGTTAAAGTTCTCTGTTCAAAGGACCTAAGAGACCTTGAGGACTTGTGTATATGCAGGAGGCTGGAAAGGTAGGGTGGGGCTAACCCATGCAGCAATTTAAACACAAACATTAAGAGCTTAAAATCGATTCTGTAGCAGACCGGTAGCCAATGAAGAGAGACTAAAATGGGGGAAATATGATCTCGCTTGCGTGTACCCGCCAAGAGCCTAGCAGCAGAATTCTGAACCATTTGCAAAAGAGACAATGATGACTGGCTGACTCCTATGTAAAGAGAATTACAGTTGTCCAGTCGTGTGGAAACAAAGGCGTGAATCACTTTTTCAAAATCAATAAAAGTAAGCAAAGGCTTAACTTTGGCCAATAATCTCAAATGAAAAAAGCTAGATTTGACAACTAAATTTGTCAAATTTAAGGGTGTTATCAAACAGTACACCTATGTATTTCACAACTGGTTTACAAAAAGGGGCCAGAGGGCCCAGATTTGAGGATTCAAGGATTTCAGAGTCCCCAAAACAAACAAACTCAGTTTTACTTTCATTGAGATTTAGAAAGTTCATAGACATCCAAGCTTTAATATCATCCAAACAGGCCAGTAAGGATTCTAAAGCACTCTTCATATTTTTTCTCAGTGGCAGATAAATTTGCATGTCGTTTGCATAACAATGAAAAGTGATGCCATGTTTATTAAAAATTGACCCTAATGGCTGCATATACAGCGAAAACAAAATGGGACCAAGAATGGACCCTTGGGGAACCCCACAGGTGAGAGGAGCTGAAGAGGATGATACTTGACCAAGGTTAACTGAAACATTTCTATTGGACAAATAAGACTTAAACCATTTAAGAGCAGTTCCTTTGAGACCCACTGACTGCTCGAGAGAAGGGAGAGAAGGATACCATGATCTGTGGTATCAAATGCTGCACTGAAGTCCAATAACACAAGGATCACAGAGTCTCCAGAATCAACAGATAATAAGATATCATTAAGAACTTTTAAAAGTGCAGACTCTGTGCTGTGATGTGCTCTAAACCCAGACTGTAAAACTTCAAAAACAGCATTTGTATCCAAATAAATTTGAGCACAACTTTCTTCAGAACCTTTGAAAGAAAAGGCAGTTTAGAAATCGGTCTAAAATTGATGTAAACTGTTGGGTCCATGTTTAGTTTTTTTTAAGAAGAGGCTGTTCTTCTGCACGTTTAAAATACGCCGGCACAGACCCTGTTAAAAGACAATTTGTCACATTAATTTGAGGGAGGACCCAAATGCAGAGGCAATTTTAACAGGAAAAAAAAAGAAAAAAGAAACAAAAATACAAACAAAAACTCTCACGAGGGAGAGGAACAACAAAACAAGGCAAAAACGAACTAAAAGATAAACAAAGACAAGGCTGACCAAAGTTCAGGAACCGACTGGAGACAAAACTAGAATTCATGAAACTCACACTCTAACAAACTTTACAAAACAATATGAACACAAGGGAAGCTTAAATAGGGGAGAAAACAAGGAGGGTAGCAAGGAAGGCAGGTGCAACTAATGAACTGATAACAAGGCAAAAGGGAGGGTGGGGTATCACTCAAGACAGAAGAACATGTGGCAGTGAAAAACCCAAACAAAGCCACATATTCACTCACACACACACACACACACATGATAGACACGATACGAGTGTCAGGATCCAGTCACAAAATGATACAAACGAAGTGACAGGATCCTGACACTATAGACAAGACACAAGAACACATGGCTATGAAAACAAATCCAAAGCCATGTGTTCACACAAGACAGAACAAAACATGAATGTCAGAATCCAGCCACAAAAACTATAAACTAAACCAACAGAAGTGGCTGAATCCTGACACAACTATTAATTATAGTCAGAATTCTATGCCAAATAGTATCAAAGGTATCATGAACAAACAATAAATAATAAAAAACATTTTTACTGCATTTATTAATCTTTGTTAGTTAATAAAAATACTTTGTTAGTTCATGCTAGTTTGTAGTGCATTAACTAATGTTAACAAACACAACTTTTGATTTGAAAAATGTATTACTATATGTTGAAATTAACATTAACATTAAGTAATGTTCATTGTCATGTTAACTAATGTTGTTAACTAAAGTTAACAAATGAAACCTTACTATAACGTGTTACCAAAATACTATATAGTCATACAGCTTTATACAGTACAGTGTAATTGTTTGGCTACTAATGCACCCCAATATCCTACACAAGATCAATAAAGTGTCCATCTTTTATTCTCAGACTAAAGACAGTGAGTTTGGTGGTGAAACACAGTCAGAACGCTGAAGCTCTGGTCAAACTTTATGAAGCCAAGTTGTGTGAGGAGGATACAATCAATGCTAACATCAAATGTATTGATGATGTTATGAGCACTCTTAAGGTAAAGAAATCTCATTTTAACTGTGATTATAGTTTAGTCAAGTAACACTTTAACACTTTTAACACATTTTGGTTTTTATTTGTAGCAATGGAGATCTGAAATCGATGAAAGACGCGAGGTATTTCATGATTTGGAGGATGAGCTGCAGAAGGCGCGAGTGGTCAGTGAGCGCATGTTCAAAACACACAACGAGCGAGACTTTGATTTAGACTGGCACAAAGAGAAGGCTGACCAGCTCAAAGAGAGGTGGCAGAACATTCACTCTCAAATCGAAAACAGGTAGATTCAGTTGATCTGTTTGCCCCTAGCTAATGTTATGCTGCGGGGTTGAACTAATTTAAAATGTTTTTTTCATATTTTATCTTCTTCGTTAAATTAATGATATATGGTATACGATAAGTGGTATTCATTGTTCAATGTGTTTAGGCTTAGAGATTTGGAAGGCATCAGTAAATCTCTGAAGTACTACAAAGACACATACAACAGCCTGGATGAATGGAGCAAAGAAATGGAGGCCAAGCAGCTCAAGGCACAAGAGAATCAACCTGAGGACAGCAAGGCTTTGGCCGAGTTCCTGAACCAGCAGAAAGTAAGAAAATCTCATTTGTATTCAGCTTTTAAATCTTATTTATCAATTTGTTTTATTTGCTTTAAATCCTGACATGGGTTTTATTTCCAGGTTCTAGTTGCAGAAATTGAACAAAAACAAAGTAAAATTGAGGAGTGCCAGAAGTATTCAGAGCAGTATGCAGTGGGAGTGAAAGTAAGATAAGATCACATAGAAGTATTCTAACACAACACTTACAAAAAAGTAACATGATTTTTCCATCTTTTTGGACATGGTACCATGGTAAAACCATCATATTGTTTGGTGTAGTACTGTGGTAACGGCAATACAATGGTATTCTTAATAGTACCTTGGGGTACCATGTAAATATGATGATATATGCATATGGTAATCATATAGTACCATAGCATATAGAGAGTACCATGGTATTATACGTTTATATCAAGGTTTGTAATGTTTGTTTCACTTCTTGAAGGACTATGAGTTGCAACTGATGACCTACAGAGCCATGGTTGACTCCCAGCATAAGTCTCCTGTGAAGAGGAGGAAGATGCATAGTTCCTCTGATGTCATCCAGCAAGAGGTATAACAGGAAATAGTCATGGAAATACTATCAGTCAAAAAGAGAACTTTAAAACTTAAACTTTCTTTGTTTCCCTCCGAAGTTTATGGACCTTCGTACACGTTACACAGCCCTGGTCACTCTCATGACGCAGTATGTGAAGTTTGCAGGTGAAACCCTGAAGAGGGCGGAAGAGGATGAGGTGACATTTTTCCCTGTCTTTTACGCTTTATCTAATATAAATTATTAAATGAGAATTCCCCTGTTTTAACATTAGTGTCATGGCTATAATGCTAATTGGTACATTTCTGTATTTTGCTTAGTAACTGTATTACTGCATGTTATTTAACAATATTATGCTCCTAGCCATGTGTCATTCACCATGAAGCACAATGACACATGAGAACACAGACTTTCATTACACTTCATGAACATTCAAAACCTTCACTTGTGGTTCTTGCAATGCAAAGTCGTTCTAATGCATGGCCATTTAGTTTGATACAAAATAGCATGTATTGCTGTATTTTGTATCTTGTTGGTGACCTTATCTCTCGGGAAAGCATGGCCTTGAAAAAAAAAAGGCTGAAGAGTTCCCGCAAATAAGTGGTGGTGGGCCATTTTTGGTAAGTGGGAAAGAACTGCCTTCTCTCTTTCAAGTGATCGGCAACAAGATGACTGTATCTTTCATTTCAGAGGAGGATGTCATTGGAAAGAGCAGAGTATATGAACTGGACTGAGTGCATGGAGCTGCAGAAATCTGACAGCGAAGAGGAGATTACCAGGCTCCGGCATCAGGTACTGGAACTCGAGACTTCAGTGTCAAACAGGCAACAGAAGCTAGACATCCTGGGAGCAGATCTTGAGATGCAGAAGAAGTCAATCGAAGACTTGACCTCACAGAAATCAAATGCTGAGTATGAGGTGCAGAAATACCGTGTTGAACTAGAAGGCGCAATCAAAAGCAAGGGTGCCATTGAGCTGGAGTTGACCCGTGCTCGACAACAGGTCCAGCAATCAGAGGCTACAAAAGTCTCCTTGGAAGAGAGCCTCAGGAACCTTAAAAAGAGCATAGAAGAGGGTACATTAACCCGCAAGAAGCTTGAAGATCATTTACGTCGCAAGGACAGTGACGTACAGGGCCTGGAGGAGCACAGTCGTACTTTGGAGCGAGAACTGAGGGCCAAGGAAGACGCAGAGGCAGAGCTCCTTAGCCAAGTGCGAATCATGGAAATGGATCTGGCCCACCAGTCTGAAGTCAGAATGATGAAAAGCGAAACCTTGTTGGGTTTTACCAAGGAAAGTGCACAACTATCACCTTTTACAAACAGTTCTCAGATACTCCATTCGGAATCTGAGGTAGAGGTCCTACAGCGCAAAATAGAGGAGCTTATTATGGGCAAGAAGCAAGCCGAGACTGAGATTAAGACGTTAAAGTCTGAAATGAACTCTGTTCTTGTCCATAAGACAGTGGCAGAAGAGAAGGCACAACATTTCAAAGAACTCTTAGATGAGGCAAAAAAACAGCTGATGAAGCTTCAAATGGAAATGGATGCAGATAGGTCTAACATCAGACAGAAATCAGAGGAGTTAAGGCAAGAATATTCTGAACTAAAAAAATCAGTCTATATGTTTCAAGAGCAAGTCAAGTCCCTTCAAAGAGACAAATCTGCTCTGGAGCAGAGAGTGCTTTTCCATAAAACCGAGGTTGATGGCATTAAAGAACAGCTGAAGGTCAATCAAGGAAAACTTTTACAGAGGACATCCTTTGAACAGGAGAGCTCTTATAAATTGAGGTGCCTGGAAGATGAGTTGTCTTCCAAGCAGACTGAAGTAGAGCAGATGACTTTTAAAGTGAATGAACTTAATAGAAAAAATCAAATGTTAGAAAGTGATATCCGACATCTTAAGGTAAGTATTGAGTCAATCCAGCAAGACAAATCACATGCCGATCAAAAGATTAAAACCCTGAAAGCTGAGGCAGAAGTTTTGAAGGAGCAACTGCAGAGAGCCAGAGAAGAAATCAGTCTGAAGACAAGAACAGACAAGGATGCTCAACTCAAGGCCAAGAACCTTGAATCAGAGCTACAGAAAAGTTCCTTGCAAGTGACACAGCTTACTAAGAAAGTAGAGGAACTCAAGAAGATTAACATGGAAACTGAACGTTTGATAAAAAATGTGAAAGCAGAATTTGATAAAGCAAACATCAAGATCGGCAGTAAGGAACAGCAAATTAATATACTCAAGTCACAGGCAGAAAGTGCAAAATCTCAGATAAAAATAGTTGAAGAGGAACTTCTGATGAAAACACAGATGTCCCATGAGCTTCAAATCAAACTGAAAGATTACAATCAAGAAGAAAAGAAGACAACTGAGTTACAGCAGAAGATAAAATATCTCACGATGAACATCACCAACTATGAAAAAGATATAAAAAATCTAAAAGCAGTGCTGAGTTCCATGACCACTGAGAGGAGTCTGGCTAATCAGAAGATTCAGGAACAAAAAGCGGAGATAAATAACCTGAACGTGGCTTTAAAAAAAGCCATAGGGGAATCTCAAAGGGAGTCAAACGAGGGTAAGAAGAGTATGTCGAAGGTGAGAGAACTTGAAAATGAGCTTCTAAAATGTAAGCAGACTATAAATAGGATCAGTGGAAGTTCAGAGAAAGCTACAGTAAGCCTAAAACAAGACATCACATCTCTTCAGAGGGACAAACTAGCAGCTAACCAGAAGTTACAGGTTTTAAAGTCTGAATTTGATGACCTCAGTTCCACTCTTAAGAAAACAAAAGATGAGCTGCAGCAAGTGACTGAAGAAAGTAGGTTTAGTCAGTCCAGACTTAAAGAGTTGGAGGCAGAACTCCAAAGAAAATCTTCTATTATACAAGAAATTAGCTCAAGTTCAGATAAATCTGAACTCAATTTAAAACAAGAACTAGTCTCCTTTCAAAAGGATAGGAGTGCCGCAGAAGAGAAAATCTCAAGTTTAACTCTCCAAACGTCAGAGTTGAAGCAGAAGTTGAAGCAAACCCAAGAAGAGCTTAAACAGAAGCAAAATGAAACGGCAGCTGCCGATCTGAGGTCTCAAAAGCTTGGAGAACAATTGGACAACTGTAAGAAAATGCTGGAGGATCTAAAAGGTAAACTCAACATACAAAAGGAAGGATATGAGACTCAACTACAGTTAGTGCAGGCTGAAATGGAGCAAAAGCTTTTGCTGCAAGAATCACGCTTGAAGCTCAAGAGTGAAAAGAAATCAAAGGAACACTTATTTTCTGTGGAAACAGCTGAGAGAGACAACAAGCACCTGTCTCAAGAAGTTGAGAAGTTGAAATCTGTCATTTTTAATACAACAAAAGCCAAACAAGAGGCTGAACAACAACTCAGCAAACTGTGCACTCAGATGGACGAATCTGACCGACAGAGAGGATTTCTTGACCTTGAACTTCTCAAAGCAAAATCAAAGATTTCTGAGTTAGAAACTGAAAAAATTAGGAGGAACGCCAGTATTTTCCAACTTGACAATATTCACAAAGACAACTCAAATGAGATAGGAAGGTTAAAGCGAACATTATCAGAGACTGAGCTGAAATTAGAAAACTCTGAAAAAGAAGCAAGATCTCTGAAGGAGCAGATTGTTTCATACATCAAAGAAATGAAATCTTTACAAGAGAAGAATCTTAAGCATGAGGTAGCTGTCAGTTCGGAGCAGAAGCATCTAAAAGAATTGGAGGCTCTTGGACAAACCAGTCATCAGTGCGCTAAAGACAATGAGCTGGCCAAGCTGAAGACTGAACTTTTACTGACTCAGAAAATTGTTGCGTCATATAAAGAAGCAAAACGGAACCTGGAGGAGGAACTAATGAAAATGAAAACAAGCTCTGAGGTACGACTTCCAATGTATTTGTGGTTTTATTAAACTTTCATTAAAGGAGAAGTGTGTAATTGTTTGGATGTTAAAAATAATTTGCTGAGACCATAAGTAAGCCATTTGCATGGTCCAACATGTCAGCTTTTGGCTCAAAAAAGGGCATTAGTTTCAGATGAGACAACTTGTATTGGCTATTTTTTTCTCCAAACAATGGCAGAAAGGGCAAAGGGGGTAGTAAGAGTGTTAGGTTTTGTTTGCTGTAGGTTTGCCAACAGTCCCCTAGCTGGAATGTCCCATGTTTTGGCCGAAATGAAGTTGGCCAATGTCCTATATTTTCAGACACCAAAGTCATTGTGTTCTGTAATGAAGAAGCAAACCCAACCCATATCCCCCACCCAACTCCCATGTCATATGGCGAAACACCTTATTTACATGCCCTAGTTGGCCACTCCTAGTGGGACAGAAATTACACTCCAACTTAGTCTTTTAGAAAGAAACTCCTAGTTCATATGTGCAGTGCTACTGTCGATTCACCTACTACATTTAAAATGAATAGAAGATTTTTTTTAAGATTGTTTAGAGTAACAAAATATATAATGGTCAGATAAGAATGTAGTTGCTATGATGTGATTGTTTATGTCTACACTGTTTTTAATGTTCATGATCTAATAGCAAAAATAATTTCATTCTTACAGATAGCTACACTGGAGAAGGAAAACGTGCTGGAGGAGCTGAGAAATGTCAAACAGGGCATCAGTGAGAGAAGTCAGGAAAATGTGACCAAGAATACAGAAAATTGTGTCGCTCTCCAGAATTCTACTGAATTTGAAATGCATACAAACCAAGTGATGGTTGGTAACAGTCAAAGTGAGATGACTGACCATATAGTCAGGAAAAGCTCACTGTCTGGCAAAGGATGGTCTGGTAAAAGCCAGACTGTTTCATTTAATATCATTGATTCTGAGTCCTCCATTGACATGCCTTCTGACTCATCTGTAACAAGTAAATCGAAAGGGCTAAACATGGAGTCCTCTTCCCATAAAATTCAAGGTCTCAGAGGATGGATAAGTATTAAAAAGTTGGTTAAAACCAAAATCATATCCCAAGAAATTGCTCTCAAGTTGCAAACAGGCCTCATCACTATGGAAGAGGTTGAAGCATCGCTTGCTCAATTAGTTGGAAAACCATCCTCGATTACAGGTATTTACATGGAGTCTAGCAAGAAAAAGCTATCCTTCATAGACGCTGTTGAGGGAGGGCTTATATCGAAAACCTACGCCATTGAGTTTTTGGAAGCACAAGCTGCCACAGGATGCATCATTAATCCTATCACAGGTGAAGGTAACTCTCCTTCAGACGCTGTTGTGAAAGGTATCATTCCTGAGGATCTGAAGGACAAAATAACAGAAGCTTACAAGGCAGTCAGTGGTTATACCCATGCTGGAAAGATTCTTTCAGTGTTTCAAGCTATTGAGGAGAGAATTCTAGACAGACATAGAGGGAAATCAATAATCGAAACTCAAATCGCAACTGGAGGGTTGATTCACCCGTTGATTGGAATTAGGGTGCCCATGGATTGTGCACTAGAACAAGGGCTTATAAATCAAGCCACCCTTCAAAGTCTTTATGATCCAGTGAGCAACCCAAAAGATTTTCACTACCCAGATACTGGGCAGAAGGCATACTATAGCGAACTGCTCAGAATCTGTGTATATGATGTCAACGGTGGAGTATATCTTCTTCCTTTTGGTGACCAGCAACACTACACCCTCTCTCCAGCCAGCAATCACAGAGTATCGGTCATCAACACTTGTAATGGGGCAAAAATGTCAGCCTATGAGGCATATAAGGCCAGCCACATTGACAAGAGAACCTACCTATTTCTTTCCCAACAAGAGAGCGAATGGCAGGAGACAACAATCATGGACTCAAGTAGGAACATTCTCCATATCCTAACAGACCATAAGAGTGGCCGCCAACTTTGCGTTGAGAATGCTCTAAGTCTAAAAATTCTCCAAACAGAAGAACTCAGTAGCTACCGCAGTGGTCAGCTCAGTATTTTTGAGCTTGCTGATCTTCTCATTTCTAGAAGAGTGGCCTTTAAAGTTCAAAACAGTCCTGTTGCAGGATTGTGGGATGTTTCAATGAAGAGAAGACTCTCTGTTCTCAAAGGACTCCAGCAAAACCTTGTTGACAGGCTCACCGCATTGAGGTTGCTAGAAGCACAGGCTTGTACAGGAGGCATCTGTGATTCAGCTTCTGGAGAAAGGGTTTTGATTACTGAAGCACAACGTCGAGGACTCTTGGATGAAGGTTTTGCCAGACAGCTCCAGCAATGTGAGCAAGCCTACTGTGGTATCATTAACCCTCAGACTGGAAAGACATTGACGGTGGCTCAGGCAATGCAAGAGAACCTGTTCCCTAAAGATGTTGGAGTAAGGTGTCTTGAGTTTCAGATGGCCACCGGTGGGCTCATAAACCCAGAGAGCCAAGAGAGAGTCTCATTGGATGATGCAATACAGAACTGCTTGATTGATAAAGCAAATGCAGCACATCTTCAGAATGACCATTCCCATACCAAATGTATTACTTGCCCCAAAACCAAGAAAAAAATGTCTTTCAAGGAAGCTCTAGAAAAGAGTGTCTTTGACAGCCATACTGGGTTCCTCCTTCTTGAGGCAACAAAGTCCCATAGCACTGGCAATACTTCATCTTTCCAATACTTCTGGACCTATCGAAACTTCTGATATGATTCTAAATAAGGCCATATTTTTGGTACAATTTTTATAAGGAAAACATGACCAGTATATCTGCTGCCCTTTGTAGTTAGGCATTACAAGTTATATATAGAGAAGTTATATATAGAGTATATTTTCATCCAGAAATAGATCAATATCACAATTTAAAGAAAAATCTTTAAAATATGGGATTTTTTTCTATTGTAAGATATTGTTTTAAAATGTCTCATATCTTATGTGATCCATTTTTTAATTCATATTTATGCCAATGGCATTTTGTTGCCAAGCATCATTCCACATAAAATGGCTGGGAGCGTAATAAACTGCTCATTCATTAGTGTATATGTCATCCAAATATAGAGTTTGTTGTGCTACTGATAACAAATGTTTGACGTTGTTTTCTAATCCACCCGCAATTTCTTTACAATGAATGTAGAGGTCTGTTGAGGATGAGAAGAAAGAGCATGGCGATAAGGTTAACAAGTTATTGAACTGGATGTCCAGTAAGAATACAAACCTGAACAAAGATGGAAAGTCTCCGAGTGATTGTAAACCCAGCACTGAGAGCTCTAGTAAGCCCCAGGTAAATAAATCAATATACCCATTGGTATTTTTTCAATGTTTTTAACAGGTTTAACAGCTTTGGTTCTTGCAGGGTACTTTATCTGTGGCTGTTTTTACTTCATCAGTTTATCAGTTTAACGAATATTACAGTGAACTGTTGAACACATCAAAACCTATACAGATTTATTTTTATGTTCAATCTCTGAATAAATATTATTATTGTGTATCTCTTTATAATTTGTTATTGTTTGCACACGTGAAATTCTTTTTTATTATCCTCTCATGTTTTCACATAAAAAATATGTATCCTAAAAGGGTCTATACTTTCATTACAAACAGGGAAAAATAGAATCTCAGTCATCACTATTTTGTTAGATTATTTCACAAGTGAATTACATAAGGAGTAATCATGAAGGTGGACATCAGGGCCAGCGGTCATCTTTTACTGTCACAAGAGGGACAATAATCACAGTCCCATGATAATGTAATCCACAAGCACACAAACAGTTCTGTCTGAGCAGTGCATGTACAGTGTGATAAACTGTACAAAAATTGCACTGGACACAACATGACCAAGAGTGAAAAAAGCACTGTTACATCTAAAAAAACAAAAAAACAAATAGTGTGTGTGTACAGTAAAAGTACCTGTACTGAAAACTACTTAAGAGTAAAAAATAGCTTATTTAAAAGTACACAAGAGGAGTGAGGAGTGAGTATTGAGTTGCGAATGAATGCTATGTCCCCTTTTATATATGTACACTGCAATATACGCTGCAATCTAAAAATGTAGCATACATACAATACTGTAATTAACATTCCCTTTTATGGCTGTTTGTCAGAAAGAATGAAAAATATAGGTATATGCCAACAGTTTTATTTTTGACTGCCAACTTTTTAAATACAAAGTCCTTTTTTTTTCTCGATAAACTGCTTTCATTTGGATGAATGTTTATTCTGTAAAAATAAATAAACGTCAGAATAAAGTAGCTGTCAATGATAAACACTACAATTATCTGCTTGCAAAAAAATACAGGTAGACATGATTACAGAGATTGAAAAAAAAGATGAAAAAGTTATTTTAAGTACACTGATCACCATTTTAAATCACAATTTATGAAAAAACATCAAAATAATTTCATATGTAAGGTCTAAATGATCCTTAATGCCCAAAGAGCAAGTTATTTTTGCACAAAAAACTTTAGGTTCTAAACAATGAAAATAAAGAAAATTGAAAAATCAGGAAAAGACTTTCACGTGGCGTGCCACGTCCCGCACACTAGTGGGAGTTTAGAGTATAGACGAGTAGTTTAGAATTAAAAACATAGCCCATCAAATCTGGAACATTCAGCAAGAAAACTGGATTGAACATAGCAATCAGGAAGTAGTCATTAGTCCAAATCCAAGAATGGACTAGTCATACAGTAAATGCCAGAGGCACAAAAACTATATATGCCATGTATGCAAAATGGAAGGAGCTAAATGAAGGCATTCATGTGGTTGAAAAGAATGCTTGAGCAGCTTTTTTTGTGAAATGGATAGGAAGCAGATTTAAAATCCAGGAGCTTGTTATTTCGCTGTCAGTTCGCAAAGACACAAATATGTGATGCTTCGCTGATGGGGACTAAATTAATTGTCACAAATGAAATGACACTACGTATGAAGCAGTTAACCTCACCTAAAGCGCTGATATAGGCAGGGAGAGCTAACGCTAATTACATTGCAGTTCCATAATATAATGTAGATCACTAACATTGATCATCTCACACAGCAGCCCAATATTATCAGTGAAAGTTAATAAACAGGCTATATTATAATGTAGATAAACATAATATAGTCTTAATGAAATCTGAATTTTACCTCAATATGTGTCTTCAAATTAGAGGTAGAATTCTTGAATGCTGATGTCTCGACTGGAAAAGCAAAGCTGACATGACACGATCACGCAATTACCCTTCTTCATTTTCATTGTGAAAAGCCCTTTTCAGATGTGGCCATCCAGGTGTTATGCTGCTTGAGGCATCCTCCACAGTACCCCCCACCTCCTCCATGATTAATAATAGAAGTTGGTGCCAGATCTATTGCTTCTGTTTGAGTTATCTATGTGTGATTTGATTTGTCAGGATTTACAGGGATGTAGCGAACACAGGTAGAGGGAAAATAGTGGAGTAAAAGTACAGTTACAGCAATTTACTCAAGTAAAAGTATACCATTTTTAAACTACTTAATTAAGTACAGTTCCTGGAAAGAAATACTTTGTAATCATTAACACCCCTGAACATGGCTATGTATTCTGTGGTGGGTGTAGAATTATTTTGCCCTGTTTTATCTCTACATTTCATCAAACATGTACTATACCAATCACACACCACTCATGCTGGAGTGCTGCTCATGAAGTATGTTCAGTGGTAAATGTGCTGCCAACAGACCCAAATCAGAGAACACTTTATATGTCATAGAAAATAAACCCAAATTAGACAGTGGTGTCAGAAAGACCATTCATCCATCTGTGATGTCACATTCCTAATGTAACAGGCCCTTCTCCATATACACTACCAGTTAAAAGTTTGGACACATATACTAATTCTTTAACATTATTGTTCATAACAGTAATATACAGTTGTGCTCAAAAGTTTGCATTGGTAATATATGTACCATTTTTAAAGAAAACATGAGTGAGCAGGCAAAACACATTTCTTTTATTTCTTATGGGATTCATATTCAACTGTAGGTTATAACAGAATGGCACAATCATAAAACAAAACATGGCAACAAAGAAAAAATTAAATGACCCCTGTTCAAAAGTCTGCATACCCTTAGTTCTTAATACTGTGTATTGCCCCCTTTAGCATCAATGACAGCGTGCAGTCTTTTGTAATAGTTGCCTATGATGCCCCAAATTCTTGCAGGTGGTATAGCTGCCCATTCGTCTTGGCAAAACTCCAGGTCATGCAAAGTCTTTGGTCATCTTGCATGAACCGCATGTTTGAGATCTCCCCAGAGTGGCTCGATGATATTAAGGTCAGGAGACTGTGATGGCCACTCCAGAACCTTCACCTCTTTCTGCTGTAACCACTGGAGGGTCAACTTGGCCTTGTGTTTAGGGTCATTGTCGTGCTGGAAAGTCCAAGAGCATCCCATGCGCAGCTTTCATGCAGAAGAATGCAAATTGTCTGCCAGTATTTTCTGATAACATGCTGCAGTCATCTTGCCATCAATTTTCACAAGATTCCCCACGCCTTTAGAGCACACACCCCCCCAAAACATCAGTGAGCCACCACCATGCTTCACAGTGGGGATGGTATTCTTTTCACTATAGGCCTTGTTGACCCCTCTCCAAACATAGCGCTTATGGTTGTGACCATAAAGCTCTATTTTGGTCTCGTCACTCCAAATTACAGTGTGCCAGAAGCTGTGAGGCGTGTCAGGGTGTTGTCGGGCATATTGTAACCGGGCTTTTTTGTGGCATTGGCACTGTAAAGGCTTTTTTCTGGCAACTCGACCATGCAGCTTATTTTTGTTAAAGTATTCTCGTATTGTGCTCCTTGAAACAACCACACTGTCTTTTTCCAGAGCAGCCTGTATTTCTCCTGAGGTTACCTGTGGGTTTTTCTTTGTATCCGGAACAATTCTTCTGGCAGTTGTGGCTGAAATCTTTCTTGGTCTACCTGACCTTGGCTTGGTATCAAGAGATCCCTGAATTTTCCACTTCTTAATAAGTGATTGAACAGTACTGACTGGCATTTTCAAGGCTTTGGATATCTTTTTATATCCTTTTCCATCTTTATAAAGTTCCATTACCTTGTTACGCAGGTCTTTTGACAGTTCTTTTCTGCTCCCCATGGCTCAGTATCTAGCTTGCTCAGTACATCCATGTGAGAGCTAACAAACTCATTGACTATTTATACACAGACACTAATTGCAATTTTAAAAGCCACAGGTGTGGGAAATTAACCTTTAATTGCCATTTAAACCTGTGTGTGTCACCTTTTGTGTCTGTAACAAGGCCAAACATTCAAGGGTATGTAAACTTTTGATCAGGGCCATTTGGGTGATTTCTGTTATCATTATGATTTAAAAAGGAGCCAAACAACTATGTGATAATAAATGGCTTCATATGATCACTATCCTTAAATAAAAGACAGTTTTTTTGCATGATCAGTCATATTTTCAAAATCAATGCCAAAATTTCACAATTTCTGCCAGGGTATGCAAACTTTTGAGCACAACTGTATATATATATATATATATATATATATATATATATATATATATATATATATATATATATATATATAATGAATGAGTAAGTGTTTCAAAACTTTCGACCAGTAGTGTATATTTTTAAAGTACTTTAAATAACTTTTGAACCGTATGTCCTAAAATCATGAGGTTGATGTCTATGGCTTCTGTGGGTCATGATGATTTTAGCTATACCTAAACTATATAATTTTTCCCATATCAACTATAGTGTCCCTCCACCATACTGAAATTTATTACAAAATGATATATCTTTTAAATACATTGTTGGATTTCAAAGAAAATGGTGATACTTGAGCAGTTTGGTACAAAAGTTTAGTACAAAATAGTACAAAAGATAACCTACAATTGAGTGCTAAATCTAACATCAGGAAGTCTCTTTGCCATTCAGTGGGCATGTCAACTGAGTGGCTCTGTGTGTTATAGCACTGATTTATAGTTTGAAAAGTTGTGCGTTTGATTCCCAGGGTGATCAGTATTAGAGTTGAGTTTATTGAATAGTTGCAGGTTTAATCACACATAATTTCTGTTTGTGGGTATACTTCTTGTTCTTCTTTGTCTTAGTGTTGTTCTTACGATATATATGGGAGTGATATCTTTTGAAAGGATTGAGAAGTTTGGAGACAGCATCACATGTAGTTCAAAAGAACATGGTCTGTTTAGCATGGAAAAACTTTGAGTTATTGCAAAATGCCTCGTGACCTGTTTGTTCTTTCTTTCTGCTGTGTTTGATATCAGCCATATCAGCACTCCACCCTTTTGAATACTTTTTACATTTAAAACCTGCTGACTCTCAGCTTGGTATGTTTTTTCAGCACCTGTGTTGATGTGGTCCAGCGGTAAGGTGCACCATACCTGTGTGCTGTTGAGATCAAAAGGTTGCTGGTTTGAGACTAACTTGGGGTGACTGGAAAGACTATGAGTATTTTCAAAATACATTATGACTTGTTTGTTCTTTCTTTCTGTTGTGTTTGATATCAGCCATATCAGCACACCACCATTTTAAATACATTTTTTATTCAAAACCTGCTGACTCTCAGCTTGGTATGTCTCTTTAGCACCTGTGAAACTTTTCTGTTTCTGTCACTTTTTTAGTGACTTGTGAAGTAGTGTGGGGTTGCTTTTTATGTCATATTCATGCAATGTGTTGTGCTTACTATGGTGTAATGCTTGCCGTATCTGAGATTTTTGAATTCTGTTTACTGAATGGTTGCTGAGCTTTTCCCTAAGCAAATTTTTATTTTCCCCTTTGTTGAAAAATTACATGAATATACTGTAAAGTTGATCATGTTAACCACTGTGCTTGGCTGTGATTCCTCTAAGTTTGGTATGTCCCTTTGTTTAACAACAATTTTGTGGCTGTGTAGTGGATAGCACATTAAACTCTAAAATGGAAAGTCATGTGTCCAAATCTATCCCAGGTGATGTGCACTATGTTTGCTCTGTGAGATTTTTGGGTTGTGTTTAGTGTTGTGCTGTGGTTGCCATGTTGGTGCTTGGCCCAGTAATGGCTGCTTGCAGCTATATTTAATATATTTATATTATTATTATTCCTCCCCAATGGGAGTCTATGGCAGCCCATAGAACCATAATTAGGGAAAATTATGAAATTTGGCACACTGATAGGGGTGGTTATGGATAGCCCCCATACCAAATTTGGGGTCTCTAGGACATACTTTATTGCGCCACCACCATGTCAAAACTACACTTTTCTTTTGTGCGTATCTTTTTAACCATTTGTCCTAGAGACACAATTCTTTTTTGTCCGATTACTCTCCTCTTGAGGATTCCAATGGACCCCTTACTTTAAAACTCTACCATTTATAGTAGCCACCATCTTGGATTATGGTGTTTATAGTTTTTTCCCTACTGTTAGTTTGGCGACAGCGCTACCTTTGGTTCAAAAGATGTGAAAAATTGCTATTTTTGTCCGTAACTTTTGAACCGTATGTCCTAAAGTCCTGAGGTTGGTGTCAGTGGGTTCCTTGGATCATGCGGATTTCAACTATACCGGTCATACCGGTCCATATCGGTCATACTACCTCTCCACCATATTGACATTTATTAAAAAATTATATATCTTTGAAATACATTGTCAGATTTCAAAGAAAATTGGTATGCATCATCAATATCATGTCCCGATGATACTTAAGCAGTTTGGAGATAGTGCCACCTATAGTTCAGAAGATAACCTACACTACTGTGCTAACTTTAACCTCAGGAAGCCTCTTTGCCACTCAGTGGGTGTGTCAACTAGGGTTGCCAACATTTTGTCACACGAATACAGGACGCTTGAGCCCCTTTGAACATATTGTTGATTCAATACGGGACATTTCGCCATCTGATCGGGGTCCCGCTCAAGTATCTTCCTGCTGAAATACAGGACAATATGCTCCCCATATGGGACATCATTTCCGTCAAAATGCGTCCCGGCTAATACGGGACAATTGGCAACCCTAGTGTCAACTGAGTGGCTCAGTGTGTTAAAGAAATGGTTTGTAGTTTCAAGAAGGATCCTGGGTTTGAATCCCATTTGGACCAGTGTTAGAGTTGATGTTATGTTGTACTGGAGGTCTTTGTATTTGTTTAATGAATAGTTGCAGGGCTTATCACAGATAATTTCTGTTTGCAGGTATACTTCTTGTTCTTCTTTGTCTTAGTGTTGTTCTCCTGATATGTATGGGAGTGAAATCTTTTGAAGGGATTGATAAGTTTGGAGATAGAATCACCTGTAGTTCAAAAGAACATGGTATGCTTAGCATGGTTATCATGCTACATGCTATGATAGCATGCTATAGGATATATTAGGATATGCTATAGGATATATTATACTCTCCACTATATTGAATTTTATAAAAAAGTGATAAGTCTTTACGAAAATTGGTATGCATCATCGACATCATGTCCTGAGGATAACTGAGAAGTTTGAAGACAGCACCACCTATAGTTCAAAAGATTATCTACACTTATGTGCTGACTTTAACTTCAGGAACTGTTTTACCAGGTATGTCAACTGAGTGGTGTAGTGTGTTAAAGCACTGGGTTATAGTTCTAAAGGTTTTGGGTTTGAATCTCCATCTATGTAAGTCATTTTGTAAAAAGTTCTGAAGTCCTGGTGATTTTTGATCTCTGTTGAAAAGTTACATGAAAACAAAGTCAATCATATTGACTGTTCTGCTTGGCTGTAAAAAATATTCTTAGCATAGTATGTTCCTCTTGGTGACATTTAAACCAGTAGCTGAATGGAGCAGTGGTTAGAACCATGAAATATCAAACAGAAGGTTTCTGGTTTGATCCCCCACCACTTAAGCAAGTCACACATTAGAAATGTGTGTGGTTTTGGAGATTTTTGTATTGTGCTTACTGAATGCTTTCCCCCAATCAAATGTTAATTTGCATCTTTGTTGAAAAGTTACATGAATATAAAGTTGATCATGGTAACAGCTGTGCTCCAAAGTGATTCATCTAAGCTTGGTATGTCTCTTTGTTGACTGCAATATTATGTGGATAATTAATCATGGAAAATCATGGATAATTAATAGTGTATAGCATATTGAATGCTGAAATGTGAAGTTGGGGGTTCAAATCCATCCAGTGACAATGTGATCTGTGTTTTTTATTTTTGTCTGCAAAACATTTCATCGTAAGCCATTAGATCAGATGTTTTAAGATCATGAAAAATATAAATTCAGTCAGATGTATCCACACTTTTGACAGGTTGTGTACCTCTCCAGACAAAAATAAATAAATAAATCTAATTTTAATTACCCAAGCTTTATGTTTACTTAAACTTTAAAATATGATATGAATAATATCATATATGATATCATATATAGATATGAATAATGATTGTTTAGAACATAATGTATATCTGATTGTTTAACATTTATCTGATTCCAAATGGTTGTAATGTATATGTAGGATGAAGTGGTTTTGGAAGTGCAGTCAATTTACCATAAGCCCTTTTACTATACTGTGCAAGTAAATCATTATTGACTTGTCCTGTTTTATGATAGATGTCAATGGAAGAGATGGTGACAAAAAAGGAACAAATTGCAGAGGCATTGAGAACAACTCAACTGATGCTAACCAAACACAGTGACAAGTATGTAATAATGTAGACAAAGTCTGTCTTGTACTGTGTGTGACAGAAATGCTTCAGTTCAATTATATTTACTTAATGTCTCCTCTATAAAGGCTTTGGATGCTTATGCATAAAATGGGTTTGATTTATCTATCTAAAACTTTCTGTTTCTTTTGCCAGAATGACTGAGGAAGAAAAGCAAGAAACAAAAGAACAGCTCAAATCTCTTCATCAGGCCTACAGCGAGATCTCTCAGCAGTGTGCAGAGGCAGCTTCTTCTGATGATCAGGTGAGATTCAGATATTCTGCCATTTTCCAGTCCAATGTACATGGTGTTTATATATGTTAGGTATTGAGTGTGAAATATACTCTTTCTCCAACTGCATGACTAACCTTTGTTTTCACAGCTTGAAACATCTAGCATGGTATGACAATTTCAAAAAGTCTCAGCCACTCTAACTTTTTAATGCTACCACCACAAAGACTTTGAATATTTCACTCAGGGGAAAATTATCTTCTCTTTTTCTTTAAAACCAACATGATAAACTGAGTATGCTGTAAACTTACATTGCATGTCAGCCAGCCACTTTCTTTCTTCACAGCAAACCCAGAAGACCTTTTTCCATGTCTACATGGCGTTCACTACATTGCAAATAATAACAATGCTCAGTGTGTTTTCTCTAACTGTGTTGTGCAAAATACTGAGAGTTCTGTTCACAGATGCATGTAAGCTTTTATTGCGTGCCATTTCTCTTGCTGTTGAGACTCTGTTTTGCACTGTTGCGAATGAACTGGTACAATCTGTAGACTTGACTGATGGGTGAGTATGTTTTAAGGTATTTGAAATAAAAATTGTAATCAAAATTGTAACATTTGATTTGTTTTGCATTTTTAAAGATCTTGATTTCTTTTATCTTTTTGCCAGGGACTGCAAGTCATTGAAGGCATTCTGGATGTTGAAAGCGGAGCTGTCATGTCTGTGTGCGTCTCTGTGCAGAATGGCCTCATTGATCAGAACACAGGGCTTAGTCTTCTTGAGGCCCAGCTTGTAACCACCGGACTCATTTTGCCTGAACAGCACTTGTTTATGAACTTGGATGATGCCTTCAAGAACAAAATTGTGGATGAAGCAATGTTCAAGCAACTGCATGACTTAAATGAGGCTAATAAATGTGTTCAGAAACCCCAATTTGCTTTGGAACCATTACCGGTTATAAAAGCCCTGAACAATGGGGCTATATCCGAACAAATGTCTATAAAGATCATTGAAATCCAGCTAGCGACTGGAGGGCTGAGACTCTCATACACTGGGGATGTCCTTAATCTGGAGAGGGCTTTCCAACTTGGCCTGATACCCCAGTCACTCTTTCTACAGATTTTGGAGAGGAAGAACACTTGGAAGGACTTGATTGACCCCAACACTGCAGAAAAAGTCTCACTTAGCCAGCTTGTGCAGAGGAGCCAGATCCATGAGCCAACAAGACTTAGGCTGTTTCCAGTGAAGCGTGGAAAACATGGGACCATATCCATGACATCTGGGAGAGAGATTAGCATCATGACAGCCATGCATGAAGGCTACATTGATACAGAGACTATGTTTCGGCTGCTGAGCACCCAGTTGTTTGCAGGAGGCCTAGTTGACCCCAACACAGGCCAGAAGCTAAGTGTTGAGGAGGCTCTATCTAAGCGTCTGATTGATCAGGACACTGCGAGTAGGATACTGAGCCACCAGGCCCAAAATGGTGGCATTGTTAATCCCTGCAATGGGGCAAGACTAACAGTTGATGAGGCTGTACAGTGTGATTTAATAAGCTCCAGTAGTGCATTGTTGGTTCTAGAGAGACAGAAAGCCCTCATGGGTCTCCTTTGGCCTGATGCTGGTGAAATCCTCAATTTCTCAACCTCTCTTCAGCAAGAAATTATCACAGACAAACTAGCATCTGCACTGCTGCATAATCGACAGAAGATAACAGCCTTGTACATACCTGAAAACTCTGAGGTAGTTGATGTTGACACTGCTGAGGAGAAAAACATGATTAACACATTTACCAAAGAGTTGCTGAAGACAATAGAAATTCCAGATGTGTTCCCCAACATTGATGATCTAAATGACAGATTTTCATCTTGGCTGGTCATGCAGGAGCTACAAATCGAAGGATCTCATACGCCCAGTGAAAACATGAAGAGGGATAAAAGCAGCATAAATGCCCCATCTTCCGCTGAAGCAAGGCAGTTTTTTATTTCCTACCTCATGATGAATAGCTATATGGACCCAAAATCAGGTCAAAGGCTCTTAATCTTTGATGGGCAGTTAAACAAAATGGCTAAATTACTCTTTGAAACATCAGAATCAGAATGTGCAGATGAGATAAGCCCATTTTATATGAATAATCCTTCAAACGAGTCACCACTGAGCGAGAACATTCCTGACACTGAGGATGATTGTCTTATGGCCAACTTTGGTGCTTTGGGGGAATTGCAAATATTTGAACCTTTGGAGAAAATAATGGAGGAAGAGGATGCTAATGGACTGAAAAATTACCTAGATCCTACCTTAACCTCTGAAACATGTGTTTGCCCTTTAGCAACAGATAAAGAATGCGATACTTTCCTAAGCAACAGCAAAGGTATGACTATCATTGAAACTAACAAAGTGCCTAAGGATTCTACTTGTTCATACACTGACAATTGCCAAGCAAACAAAACTGGCATAGCTTCACCTCAGCCATCAGAAGCAATGCAGTTACCACAAACAGCCTTTTCTCTATCAGCAACTGGAACAGCAGAAAGTTTGTGTTCGATAGAAGAGGATCCTAAATGTTATAATGCCATTGAAGACTCAGAAAAAGACCAAGAAAGACATCGAACCTTACCTTTTTTGTCCAGTGAAACAAACAGCAGTACAGAAATTACCTCTGAATTCCCACCTTATGAGGTTGTGTGGGATGACAAACTTGAGAGAGACTACGCCATCCATCTTCTTAGGGCACAACTAGGGGAAGGAGGGATTTTAGATGTCACCTCTGGAAAACGGTATGACCTTGAAGCTGCTCTCAACAAAGGTCTTATTGATGAAGAAACTGTTTTAAAATTACTTGCATTACAGCTTCGAGAGCCCAGTTTGAAAGATAACGAAAGTGCTACAATGTCAGTTTTGAAAAAGGCTGTCAATAAAGGCTGTATATCAAGGGAGTTAGCCTTACAAATCATGGAAAAGCAGAACCAGCTGGGTGGTTTCTGTGACTCAGCAGTTGGAAAAAACATTAGTGTTTGTGAGGCTTTAGAGACGGGTCTGATTACTGATGATATTAGCAGAAGTGTTCTCTATTCAGAGCCAACCAGGAAGGCCATCTTTGATCCAGAGGGAAAGTGTGTGCGCAGTGTCTCTAATGCCCACCAACTGCAAATGTTGGATGATGAAGAAGCTGAGAGAATGTTGCTTTCACACCAGGACAAAAGGGTAGCCATTACAGTGCTTGATATTGCTGATGAGCAGCTCAAACAAACAGGTCCAAGAAACTCGAGATCAGATGAAGCCACGTTGGTATCTGCAGATTTGGCATGTATGAATAAAGGTCAGGATCTCACAGTCCCCACCATGACCATTTGTGATATTCCATGTAAAGTTATTTCAACAGAGGACAATGTGATTGATAAAGTTGCAAAGACTCATGAAATAGGGCAAGATTTTGGTGTACAATGTGGTAATTTCAAGACTGTGGGTCCCAAAAGTGAGCTTGAAACTTTAGATGAAGGAGAAGGAAATTTCACTTTGGAAGAAAATGAGACAAAAATGCAAAATAAGAATGATGATGCTTTTGTCATTGAGGTATCTTTTGAAACTGAACGTACTTCATCATGTGTCAGGCAGGTTGCAAACCTTGAAACTACAGTAATTCAGGTTGTTAGCCCTGTACAAAGTGACTCATGTCCATCACAAAGTGATGTCTGCACTGATGAAAGAAAATCAGAGAGTGAACTTAATGCTGAGCAGGACTCCAACAGGTTCAAAAAGGAGTCTGAAAATACATCTGCTAGCAAAGGGCTTTCTGAGAGCTTGAGTATTTTGCTTCCAGTGGTAGCAAATGTTGCACCAATTAGAACACTTGCACAAGAACAGTCACACTTGTCGTTATTTGAAGCACAGGCCCAGTCACCAATGGAAACTGCAACAGAGGTTAATTTAAAAACTGATGGACAGCTTACATTAGCTCAAAATTTGCAAAATCAGAAAGAGGAAATACCATCACAAATCAAACAATTATGTAAAGCTAAGCACTCCAATAATTTAAGTAAGGAGCCAGCTAATTTGGACAAGAATACAAATGAGTTTAGTAAAGATAATATTGTAAATAAGGGTGTGGTTAAGCATGAGGACCTTACAGAAAAAGTCAAGAGCTTGGAAATGTTCAAAAGTACACCTATGACAAAATCTGAGTCCAGAGTGGTCTGTATTGAAAGCAACATTGACAATGAGGTAGAACAGAAGGCTGACAATAAAAGCTCTATAGGTTCTCAAGGATCTGAGAGCATACTTGAAATCAACCCAAAAGATTCAACTGAATTAACAGTAAATTTTGAGCCAATACCACTTGAGATTGTACCTGATACTAGTCAAGCTGATTCCAGTGGAGGTATGCATAACATACAACACCCAACTGAGCAAGGCATTTTGTGTAATCATATTGCACCAAAGGCCACTGCAGTAGAAGCTGAACCAGACTTTAAAAGTGCTAATGATTATAAACATGGAAAAGACTTGGTTGAAACTGTGGAACCAGGTTCAGACATCACCTCTGATAATTGTTCAGAGAAGATGTTCACAGAATCAAATGAATTGCAGTCTGCCCCCAAGTTACCACATCTTTCTTTTAGACACATGTTTGATCAGGACATAGAACAAAGTTCAGGCATCTTCAAACAGCCTCAAGGTGGAGATAAAGCAGTTGCTGAAGATGCAAATCAGGAAGTCCTTCAGTTACCTCAGCAGGCCTGGACCGAAGGGATAATTATTCCAAATGTAATGGGCAATGGTGATTTAAAGTCTCTCTTAAATGAATTAGTCCAAATGAAGCTGGAAGATGCAAGTGTGGATGAGACGCAAAGACAAAAATGTCAAGCTGTTGATAACCTTATCGAAATAATTCAGCAACACTCTACATACTGTGCTGCCAATCAACCCAACTCAAATGAGAAAAGCAAGGCTCCAGATATCCTCTTGGATTTGAAAAAGCATGAAAGACTTGGTCCAGAGTCAAAAGAGGGACAGGAGTGTCCATCTGATGAGAGTAACCATGGATCTAAGCATGAGTTTGATGTTGAGTTGAAACAATCTCAGTTCCTGAAGGTGATTCAGGGGATCTCCATGAGCAGGGATCAGGTAGTGCTCAAGGAAGTGGGTGGGGACTTAAGAAGTCTCGTGGCAGACACTGCTTTGAGAGGTGAAAGCATGGAAGCTAAAAGCATTGCTGGTGAGACCACAGATGATGCGGTTGCAAATGATGTCTTCCAGTCAGCCGAATCTAACCATCAGGTCTCTAAGGCAGATGATCCAAACTCAAAGCAAATGGATGGAGTCAATATCAGTCCTAGGGTAAGTCATGCTACTACTCTCATGCCTGAAGGTGACCGTGATTCTGGTTTATGTTCCTCGATCAACCTTTCTGTTGGTGCTGGAACAACATTCCTTTCAATCAATCCAATTTTAGGGTCAGGTTTAGGGTTAGGTTTAGGAGTAAGATTAGGTTTTGAACAACATTCCCATCAACTAATCATTGCCCTTTGATCTTAGGGGTAGTTAATGGTTAGGGTAAAGTTTAGGGTTACGGCTATGTTTGTTTGACAGGAATGTTTTTCCAGGACCAACACAAGATGTCCTACGTGGCACAATCATTGCCACCCAACTCTGAATTAGATGCTGATTTGCAGATGCATGTTTTTACTAATGTAATTATCCACATTTTACAGAGATATTCCACGCAGAATTACTTGGAATGTGTTGGCAGACTTCAGGATCATTGTGATACTCTTGAAGATATAAGAAGTGACTTGCTGACCAAGGGTCCATTAGCAGAAGATATTGAGGGTTTGCATTGTCAGCTAGAGGAAGCTCAGGTTTGTCACTTGTAAAATATAGGGTAATTTCCCTCTTTGTTGACCTCAGAAATCTTGACCTTTTGGCCTCCCATGTTGCTAATTGTTTCTAATATTTTTATTATACCTGGTCTGCATGGTTACATTATTCTATTCTATTGCTATTCGTCTTTTTCTTCCAGTCTTCTTCACAATTCTATCATTTTTCCAACTAATTCCACCCCCTCTGTTTCTAGTCTTTGGAAGCACAGCTTGCTGTTCTCCCTGACATGCTTACAGCAGATTTGAGCATAGCAGAGCAACTTCTGAATTCTGCTGATGAACTTATCCCCACACAAATCCACCAAGATTTGGCTACAGTCTGTATAGATTTACAGAATACTTTCACAGATGTTTGCCACATGTCAGCTGAGAGAAGTAATGCTATTCTAATTGCCATTGAAGCAGTGAAGGTCAGTGAATATTCATGACCAAAATTAGTGTTAAGTACTAGAACACAGTCTAACAATGAAGATTATGTTGAAGGTTAATATTGTTTCACACCTGTTCAAATATGTGTTACAGATCCATTTGGAAACCTTATATCAGAATTGGCTTAGCTCCCTTGATAAGATTTCAGCTAGTTTGCAAGACAGTTATGAGAGGGTGTCTAAGCTTGATATAGTGAATGCTGATAATCTAGAAAGAATGAAGGACAAGATTCAGCAAATTAAGGTAAGTTGTATTTTTGGTTGGTTAGTTTCAGAAATACAAGGCTTTTGGGGCCTGGGTAGCTCATCGAGCAATGACTCTGACTGCCACTCCTGGAGTCACAAGTTCGAATCCAGGGTGTGGTGAGTGACTCCAGCCAGGCTTCCTAAGCAACCAAATTGGCCCGGTTGCTTGGGAGGGTAAAGTCACATAAGTTACCCTCCTCGTGGTCATAATATAGTGGTTCTTGCTCTGGGTGGGGCGCTTGTTATGTTGTATGCGGAGATCGCAGTGAACACGCGCTAAGCCACGTGATATGATGCAACTGAGATTTGTGCTCCACCACCCTTGAGGTGAGCAACTGCTCCACCACAAGGACTTATTGAGCATTTGGAATTGAGCATGCCAAATTGGGGTGAAAAGGGGAAAAAAGAGATACAAGGCTTTGTATACAGCATGATAGTCACATCATCATCTGCTATACAGCAGTCGCATCGCATGGGGTCACTCGACAGTTTTACTTAATGGTTTACTTTTATTTTTGATTGTTCCTTATTCAGGACATAGAGAAGGAGTTATCAGGAACCCGACATCTCATGGAAGATGCCACTTTTGCTATCCAAAACTTTATTTCTGAGCACGCTCAGTTCCTGAGTCCAGCTCACAGCAGGCACATTCTTAGGGCTCTCAGCATGACCCAGAGATCCTTCAAAGAGCTCATGGACAAAGTGTTCACTCAGAGACAAATTCTGGAGGAGCACATGGAGATCCGTCAGTATGAGACTCAGCAGCAGGTCTGAGTGAGACGACATCGACTGTTGACATTAATTTAATTAATTGCTTCTGAATTTGTTGATTTGATAGCGTGTTTTGATATGAAGTGTTGGTTCGAGTTGAGAAAATGTTAATGTTAAAATTTATGTACCACGTGTGCCACAAAACGGAATTTCAGTCCTTTTGTTTGAATGGCCCAGACAGAATAACATTGGCTCAACCGATGATGTAAGTTTGGGGTGGCACTGCCTGTTTGCCGAACAATGGCAGATGGGGGAGTGTTTGAAATTTGTTTCAACAGTCAGTTTTGAAAGTCATTTTTTCAAAATTCAGTTTTGCAATTCTGTTTGGTGTTGCTACTCATGTGGCTATTACATACTTAACTTTTAACCTTAAAGGTACAGAGATTAAGCGAGTAGTATTCCGCTGGTCAAGGGATTCAAACATGGCAGCCCCCGTGAGGGGACCCTCTCCATGTAGGATAAAACATATTTTATAAGGTTTCTGATATGTCTGGAGTCTTAATCTTATGTGAGTGCTTATGATTTTATGCATATATTGCAAAATTACAATTAGTTGATTAGGGAGTAAAACTTTTTTAATGAGGAAAAAAATACTGGGCGCATCTTTAAAATTAGTTTTATAATGATATTTTAGAAAATTAAAGATTTATGAATGAAATTTTGGGTGTGTGTTCAAATAATGTTTTGCTTCTAATCACAACACAGAAAAGCTATGGCTTGATGACTGTCACAAACTTACCTTCTGATCGTGTTTGCATTTTTCAGGCTGCCTGAATCCATTCAGCTCTCAATAGAGGACCAAAGTTTTTTCAATCTTCTGTTGAAGATGCTTTCCAACAACTAAAGGCAGCACTAACTCACCTAAGCAGAATATATCTCTGTCTCACCATTTCTAAAACCTACCCCTGTGAATGGCTGGCATGTTTACAGCATACTCAGTCACTATTAATTGTTAAATGCTCAGTATTTGTATCAATGGTGTGTTTCTGCTCTATAGTAAATGCTTTTTTTTTTTTAATAGAAGACTTGTCTTTATGTGGTAGGCTGCTGTGGATAAGCAGAGAGAGTTCTCAGAGAAGCTTCAGGAGCTATTTGATGATCTAACACAGACAGAGAACCGGCTCATTGGCCACCAGCAGCAGGCAGTCAGTGCAAATACTGTAGGAGATGTCCAGCAGTACCAACAAGAGCATCAGGTAAATGTCCAACCTGGTGACACTTTATATTTCTTTATAAAGTTATTAGTGTTGTTTGCTAAAGCTTTTAAATTCTTCTTCTTCTGCTCAAAACTGTGGCATGTAACTCATCCAACACTGTTTAGGCTACAGCCATAATTGATACCTCAAATTGTGCAGATTATTGATTTAAAGTATTGCTATTATTTTTCTAACTGATTTGATATAAGATTTTTTGCCCATCAACCAAAAAGATGGGTGAAAATATCATTTAGACTAATTATAGGCCAAACACATATATAGGGATTTTGGGGGTGGGCTCTTTTGACCTGGGCTGGTATACAGTCATTTAACACTCTAACAATACCCAGAACATCCTTGTCATCACCTAGCAACCATCCAGAATACCCTCACAACTGCCTAGCAATGCAAAGGCATCCACCATCTAAACTAATACATTACATTGTATTCATTAAATAATGCACTTTAAAATCAGTTGTATGTAACCATAGTTATAATACATTATAATCCTTCATGGTTATGGAGTATAATGCATTCTATTTGGTTTTTGCAATTAATTATATGTTTTTTGTTTAGGTATAAGTTTTATTTAAAATGGAAACTAAAAGAGAGTTTCTCTCTGTATTGGTTCATCAGGCTTTACAGAAAGACCTGCAGGCTAATGCCAGTGCTCTAAATGAAGTCATCAGCAGCACAAAGAAGTTTCTGGAGGAGAACCGCAGTAAACTCACTCCAGAGCAGATATTAGCTCTTGAGAACAAACTGGAGGAACTGAAGAGCAAGGCAAATACACTTAACCAGAGGGCAGAAGAGTCCAGAAAAGATCTCGAAAAGGTGTTAACAAGTGCTATTAAGCAAGAGACTGAGAAGGTAGGTGAAAAATAAACTTTTCCACACCGGAAGTAAAAAAAAAAACTATTCATTTTCTCCATGGCAATTAATTTTCTTCATTAGCAATTATGGATAAACCTTTTAAGACAGACCTACCATGAGCTCTCAACTTGTTTATTCATTGCCATGTTGCCAGGTTGGTTTGGTTTATGGCCCTATGCAGAAATTAATGTGGAGAAAATGAATGGGAAAAATACTTTCACAAACAAGGCAACCAACCACTGTTGTGCTCTATTGGAAATGTACACTCACTGATCACTTTATTAGGAACACTACACTGATACTGGGTAGGGCCTCCCTTTGCTCTCAGAACAGCCTCAGTTCTTTGTGACATGGATTTCACAAGGTGTTGGAAACATTCCTTTGAGATTCTGGTCCATGTTGACATGATTGCATCACGCACGCAATTTCTGCAGATTTGTCAGCTGCACATTCATGCTGCGAATCTCCCGTTCTACTACATCTCAAATGTGTTCATTTGGATTCAGATCCAATAACTGGGAAGGCCACTGAAGAACAGTGAATTCATTGTCATGTTCATAAAACCAGTTTGAGATGACTTTTGCTTTGTGACATGGTGCATTATCATGCTGGAAGTTGCCATTAGAAGATGGGTAATTTGAGGCCATGAAGGGATGCACATGGTCAGCAACAATACTCAAATAGGCTGTGGCATTCAAGCAATGATTTATTGGTATAAACGGGCCCAAAGTGTGCCAAGAAAACATTCCCCACACCATTACACCACCACCACCAGACTTGACTGGTGACACAAGGCAGGTTGGGTTCATGGATTCATGCTGTTGGTGCCAAATTTTGACCCTACCATCTGTGTGCCTAAGCAGAAATTGAGATTCATCAGGCCAGGCTACGTTTTTCCAGTCTTCAACTGTCCAGTTTTGGTGAGTCTGTGCACACTGCAGCCTCAGTTTTCTGTTCTTGGCTGACAGAAGTGGAACCCAATGTGGTCTTCTGCATTTTCCGTTGACCTCTCTCATCAACAAGGCATTTCCATCCACAGAACTACCGCTCACTGGACGTTTTTTGTTTTTGGCACCACTCTGAGTAAACTCTAGAGACTGTTGTGTGTGAAAATCCCAGGAGATCAGCTGTTACAGAAATACTCAAACCAGCCCGTCTGGCACCAACAATCATGCGACGGTCAAAATCACTGAGATCACATTTTTTCCCCATTCTGATGGTTGATGTGAACATTAACTGAAGCTCCTAACCTGTATCTGCATGATTGTATGCACTGCACTGCTGCCACACAATTGGCTGATTAGATAATCACATGAATAAGTAGGTGTACAGGTGTACCTAATAAAGTGCTCATTGCGTGTATAATAACTTTGAAAAAACGGTTGTTTTATGCTGGTTTATTTGATTTCCTGTGATTCTTTACAGTAAATTATAGATGTTATTTCTTCTTCTACGTGTGCAATGATACAGGTTGCAGCTGTTGAGCAACTTGAAGAGAGCAAAAACAAGATCGAGGGTCTTCTGGACTGGATCTCCAACATTGGCAAAGAAAAAGAGATGGGTGGAATACAGAAGGATCAGATGATAAAACAGAATGGGAACCTGCTGGAGAACACATCTATGAAGAAAATCATTGGAGAGGCAGATGATCCAAATGGAAATGCATTGGACTCTACAGATAACACACCTCTACACACTGCTGAAGAGCAAGACAGTAAATCCCTGGATCTTGACAAGCAGTATGACAGGGTTCAAGTATGTAGTTGATTAAATATTAAGTTCAAGCCTTTGAAAACACTTTTAGAGAAAGACTCAATTGTCTCACCTAAAAAAGTTTTATCTTAGTACAATGTTGCTTTAGATAAATACTGTCTCTTTGGATAAAAGCATCCGCTAAATGACTAGATTTTGGGTATGTCTCCTTTGTCCTTATTAAGTGTTATGTGTATTATGTGCATTATCATTTAATTGTAATGTATATATTAGCATTATATTATCCATCTTCCACCTTGTTCTTTAGCTATCATCATCACCTATTAAAAATACAGATGTCAGTCGACCATTTCTGACTAAATTTGAATGTGATTTCACTTAGTGCACTTTTGGCAAAACAGACCATGAATGTTTTGAAAGGATGACTTGAAAACGGAGATTCTGCAAATATTACAAGACATTTGACCAATGACATCCATTAAACACATTCAAAACAAATTTAAGTGCAATGCAATGCATTGACTTTCATTCTCTGTCTCATAGGCCCACCACCGGGAAATTTTGTCCCAGCAGCAGGACCTGATCATTGCCACACAGTCAGCACAAGCTTTACTCGACAAACAGGCTCAAGTCCTGTCACCCGCTGAGAAAGAGAAACTACAGAGAAACATTAAAGAGCTGAAGGGCCGCTACGAGGCGTCGCTCACCCAGGCTGAGCAGCAGATGAAGCAGCTCCACAGCGTTCAGGAGGAGCTCCAGAAGTTCCAGGGTGATTGTGAGGAGTTTGAGACGTGGCTCCAGCAGGCTCAGGGGCAGATGGACAAGCTAGGGATGCCTGCTGCGGGTCTGGATACTTTGAATAGTAATCTACAGAGACAGAAGAGCTTCTCTGAGGATGTCATCTCTCATAAAGGAGACCTGCGCTTCATCACCATCTCAGGGCAGAAGGTGTTGGACGCAGCGAAGGTCTGTATGCGTGCTGAATCTGGAGGAACGGACAGCCTGCCAGCAGTGGACATGACTGGGACCTGTGCTGCAGTGAAAGACAAGCTGGACTCTGCTGCTGCTCGCTACAAAGCTTTGCACACACAGGTAGTGTGTCACTTTATTAACTTTGTACTGTATTTGGATTTTATGGGCAAATATTGCAAAGCCTGTCAAGAACAGTTTTCTGGGTCAGTTTTCACCCAAAACTTATAGGGAAAAAATATATATTTTGCATTTTTGCATAAAGAAAATTACGCCTATCATTAAGATTTTCAACATTCTCAGCACATGTTCTCCCCTCGATTCTCATGATCAAAATGAGTCCAGATATTTGACATTTGAGTATGCTTGTGTATTGTATTTGTACACATATTTCAGAAATTGATATGAGGGGGCCTGGGTAGCTCAGCGAGTAAAGATGCTGACTACCACGCCTGGAGTCGCCAGTTCGAATATTATTTCGTGAGAAATAATAGTTTGGAAAGACGAGAAATGAAGCACTTAATGATTCCAACCAACAGATGGCAGCATTTGTCTAGACATGTTTCTGATTCATGTTGCCTATTTTTAGGACCATTAAGATACATTAAATAAAGACATTATTTTCATGACACTTAAGCACATTTTCCCAACCAATTATCTTTTACTGTCTGCAATACGTCCTCATTATTGTCAATGATGATGCAATGGAAGTTTTTTTTTTTTTTTTTTTTTTTTACTTATAACAGTAAAAATGACTGTGATACAGTTATTTCTATCATAATCAACATAAATTGTGGCATTTTTATTCTTATGTCAAACATATCACAAAAAATATTTTAATTTACTGTACATTTAAGGTTGGAGATTGTCTGAACTTGTAAATTTCCCACTTCTTTTACGTTTCAGTGCAATCAGCTAGGAAGCAACCTCAGAGATGTGGTGGACAAGTACAGGAAGTATGAAGATGCCAGTGGAGCTCTGGTGAAGTGGCTCAATGATTCTGAAGAAGAGTCTAGAAGACAGCAGTCTGAACCCATCGCTGGAGATCCACAGACATTACAGAGACAGCTGGAGGAGACCAAGGCATGAGCACCATCCATCATCACTGTATCAAAGACCACATTAAATCAGAACTGATGTTTTGTGACTTTTAGTCCATATTTGTTTGCTTTGAGGCAATGTGTATGCTACTGTAATCCTAAAAGTGAACAAAATAAACTTAAAGCAGATTTACCCGTCACTCGTCCGGGAGAACGGACCAAAAATATTGATGGCTCATCTTGTTTGCAGGGGTATATAAACATTTTTGTACCACCTACTTCTGACTAGCAACAGGAAACTTGTACTGTAGCAAATCATGGTTCACAACTGTGATGTAAACTAAAGGCTATGACTAATTACAAAAAAGTGACAAGGCCAGTTTCAATTGGAAATATGTCAACACAAGAAAGAAAACTACACTCGTCAAGCCATTTAATTGGGGTCTTTAAAGGTGCTCTCAATACATTTTTTGTTTGTCATCTTGGATTTACAGTGACACCTAGTGGCTTGGATGAAGCATCATTCAAATTCAATAATTTTCAGTTTCAGATGTCATTGTAGAAATTTAGTATGCACAGTCAGTCATGATTACTTTAATCAATAAGTAAAAGTGTCAAATAACAGGACGGATACTGAGATTAAGTGAGTAGTATTCGACAGGTCATGTGATTCTAACATGGCCGCCCCCATGTGCGGACCCTCTCCATGTAGAATAAAACAGCTTTTATAAGGTTACTGACATGACTGGATTGGTCATCTTATGTGAGTAATGATTTTATACATATATTGCAAAATTAAAATTCATTTCTTTAGGACTTTTTTCAGTGAGGATAAAATTACTAACTGCATCTTTAAGGAGGTCAAGTGCTGTTTTCAAACACACTCTTTTTATAACTTTCTCACACTGCAGAGTCTCAAAATGTCAGGTCGCTCCATATACAGCATTCTCACTCAATTTCAAATAACATCTATTTATAGGCCTCAAAACATGCTGTGTTCCAAGACACAAATAACTTAACACAGATTTAATCAGATCTGCTTGTGGCATATTGAAGCTAGTTTGGCTTGCAAATGAGGAAACAGAAGCAGACAATGTCATTTACCCTTGAATAGATTACATCTCCCATGATGCACTCTGAGCACTTTTAGCTTAGATGAGAGAACATGTATTCATGTTCCATTATCGTTCTTCATATAGACATATTTTAAGACAGTCGCCTTACCTTGTATATGACCTTATTGTAAACACAATAACCTTGTTTCAATGTCACAACGTCGTATGGCGTATTGAGATAGATATAGAACACATAACATTGATGCTGTGCTTTTAAGATGATCAGATTATTGACTGCACTCTCAGATAATATTAAAAAAGTCAATCCTATTAAACATTGTTCTCTTGCAGAGTCTTCAGGGTCAGACAACAGACCGACAGGCTGCTGTGGATACACTGAAAAAAACAGCTGACGCTCTGATCACTGCAGAGGGTGACCTGCTGGCCAGTACAGAAGAGATTCAAGAGACTGTGGGTGAGTCAAGACAAGTGAATCACACAAAAACATGTCCACATTTCACATCGAAATAATAATAAAAAAAAGACATATTTTTTTAATACAATGATCTGTCATTCACTCCTGTTTAAAAAGCATCAACATAATGAATTCTGTATGAGTTGGAATTCTCAATACACATATCATCTTTGTACTTCTTTCTAGCAAAAATGATCAGTTTTGGTATCAATAATTAAATTGTTACTAGTGAAAATGTCCATTCCTGAAATCAACAATTGAATTACAACTAGAAAAATACTATTTTTGTAATATCTGGAATTTGGTTTTCACTAGTGGCAATGTTAATTTCAGATATATCTACTTTTAAGATAATTTAATAAGCATTTTCACCAGTAATTCCATTGCTGATATTATGAATTAGCATTTTAACTAGCAAAAATGTGATGATAGATATCTATAATTCATACCCTGCACATGATTAAATGTCGAAAGGCCTTGCGATAGCTGCAGACAATTAATTGTTTTCAAGCACGTCATTGTCTTTAGCTTTACCACAGTTAAATTGTACAGCATTATAGACAAGACAAGCATTACAAATATATATAGACATTTTTTTTTTTTTTTTTGCTTTTATATTTTTGGTCCCACTTCATATTAAGTGTCTTTATCTACTATGCACTAACATTAAAATACATTCAATACAATGTACTTATTGTGTAACTACATGATGTTCTGCTAAATTCTCACAAGATTCACATTTGCTGCTACTAAGTTTGAGGTGCAGGCAGGTTTAGGAGTAGTGGTAGGGGTTAGGGTTTAGGGTAAGGTTTGGGGTAGGGTTAGGTCTAGGATTAGGGGTTAGGTTAACAGTGTAACTACAGATGTAACTAAATGCAGGTACTTTAAATATAAGTACAATGCAACAACATGTATGTACATAATTAGTACATTGTAGCAAATGCTTAAGTGCAGATTAGTTAAAGACACATAATAAAAAGTGGGTCATTTTCTTTAAATATATGTACTATGTATCTACAGTTATGCCTGAAGTCCAATGGGTGCATTTCATGAATGAGAGAAGGCACTTGATAGAAGAAACTATTTATTTATCTATTTATTTTTTGGTTAAGTGTCATAAAAAATGAATTAACATAATACAGAAAAATAGATAATTCAGTGTGGCAAAATAGCTATTACTCGTAGTACCTTTAAGAAAGCTGTTAGACTTCTTTTTTAAGAAATCTGTTTTTATGTTTCTATTTTGCAGATGACATCACAGAGAGATATGAGAACTTGTCTCGATCAGTGAGTGATCGCAACGAGAAGCTGCAGGTGACACTGACTCGCTCTCTGAGCGTGCAGGACGGGCTGGATGAGATGATGAGCTGGATTCAGTCGGTGGAGGAGAGATTGAAAGAGACAACACACTTGCCACTTGACACAAACTGCATCACACATGCACTCAGCAAAGAGGCAGTATGTGACCATTGACCTTTTATCCAATGTAAAGAGAATGAATAACTATGCAGCAAAAGTATACAGACAGTGACTCTGTAATGCACAATTAAATGACATCAAATGACCTCTGGTTACTTCAATGGATAGTTCACCCAAAAATGAATAATCTCTAATCATTAACTCACCCTCATGACACTCCGAAAACAAATGACTTTCTTCCATACAACAGATAAGGAGAAGTGTTGAAGAATGTTTTCCATATAATACCATTTTTAAATAGTACATTTTTCAGTCTACTTTTTTTTTTTTTTTTTTTTTATCATTTTGGAGCTTGACAGTGCCAGTCCCCATTCACTTTCATTACTTCAAAAACGTTTTCCTCCAAAGAAAGAAAGTCATACAGGTTTGAAATTTCATGAGGGTAAATTATGACAATTTTAGGTCAACTATTTCTTAAAGGAATATTCAGGGATCAATACAAGTTAAACTGAATCGACAGCATTTGTGGCATAAAATTGATTAACACAATTTTTTTTTTTTTTTTGATTTGCCCTCCTTTTCTTAAAAAATAAAAATAATAAATAAAAGTCTGGGTAACAGTGTCACTAACAATGGAAGTGAATGGGGGCCAATCTGTAAACGTTAAAATACTCACTGTTTCAAAAGTATAGTCACAATACATAAACAATATGTGTGTTAACATGATTTTACTGTGATCAAATCAATTACTAACCTTTTCTGTGTAAAGCTATATCCAATTTTACAACTTCGTTGCCATGACGATGTAATGTCAACAAACCCTAAAACCCTAAAATGTCTGTAAAAGCTACAATTTAAACAACTTTACAGGTCAAATAATACATGACTTTTAACAGAAGAATTAATGTAAGTGCTTTTATAAAATTATAAGCTTCACATTTCTGCCTTTAAACCCTCCAAATATTGGCCCCATTCACTTACATTGTAAGTGCCTCAATGTAACTTCGATTTTTGCTTCTTTTCTTTAAAGAAAAGGAGGGACGAGTCGAAACTTTTTTTGTGGTAATCAACATTATGTCACAAATGCTGTCGATTGAGCTTAATTTGTATTGAACCTGGAATAGTCCTTTAAAACTCTAGTTTGTAGTGTTCAAATATTCTCTCACTTTACCTCAGGCTCTGGAGCAGGACATGTCCAGCAGGCAGAGCAGCATCGCCGCCATGAAGACAAAGGTTGGGAAGTTTGTGGAGAGTGCTGATGCAGCGGCCGCTGCTCTGCTGCAGGGTAAGATGGAGAGTCTTTCTCAGCGCTTCACTGACGCCTCTGAACAGCACAAGAAGAAGGTCTCTCAGATGGAGGAGCTCAGAGAGAAGGTGGAGCAGTTTGAAAAGACATCTGAAAAGGTTCATCAGTTTGTGGTGAAGAGCTCACAGGCTTTATCAGAGACAGATGGACCAGGAAAGAACGTAATTGAGCTCTCGCAGCTCATCCAGGTACGATATCAGCTCAGCAAGCAATTAAAACAGATCTGTTCCAAAAACCTACTGCGCTGCCTTACAAGACAGTATTATAAGAGATCATAGGTGCGCTCCCAATGTAAAAGCTTTTCCAAACAGTAGATATAACCTTCTAAGATACCTTGTGGTGGACAAATTTTAAGTCAGCATTGCATTTATTCTCTCCAGATAACGTATTACAGAATGCTTTGTGAAAATCTCAGTGAAAAAAGTTTGTCCAAGATAGTGGATGAGGTGAGAGAAATGTTGTATACACTGATGAGCCAAAACATTATGACCACATGCCTAATATACCGTTGGTCCTCTGCGTGCCGCAAAACAGCACCGACCCGCCAAGGCATGGACTCTACAAGACCCCTGAATGTGTCCCGTGGTGTCTGGCACTAAGACATTAACAGCACATCCCACAGATCCTCAATCAGATTGAGATCTGGGGAATTTGGAGGCCAGGGCAACTCCTTGAACTCTTCATCATGTTCCTCAAACCATTCCCGAACAATGTGTGCAGTGTGGCAGGACACATTACCCTGCTGAAAGAGGCCACTGCCATCAGGGAATACCATTGCCATGAAGGGGTGTACCTGGTCTGCAACGATGTTTAGGTAGGTGGCACATGTCAAATTGACGTCCACATGAATGGCCAGACCCAGGGTTTCCCAGCAGAACATTGCCCAGAGCATCACACTCCCTCCACCGGCTTGTCGTTTTCCCACAGTGCACAGTGCTCCAAGGTCCAGTTCTGATGCTTGCGTGCCCATTGTAGGTGCTTTTGACGGTGGACAGGGGTCATCATGGGAACTCTGACCTGTCTGCTGCTACGCAGCCTCATACGCATCAGGGTGCGATGCACTGTGTGTTGACACATTCCTCCCATAACCATCATTAAAATTTTCTGTGACTTGTGCCACAGTAGACCTTCTGTCGGTTCGGACCAGACGGGATATCCTTCGTTGCCCTCGCGTATCTATGAGCCTTGGGCGCCCAACCCCCTGTCGCCGGTTTGTGGTTTGTCCCTCCTCGGACCACTGTCATTAGGTACTCACCACTGCTGACCGGGAGCACCCCACAAGCCTTGCCATTTCAGAGATGCTTTGACCCAGTCATCTGGTCATAACAATTTGGCCCTTGTCAAAGTCACTCAGGTCTTTACTACTGCCCATTTCACCTGCATTCAACACGTTGACTGCGAGAACTGATTGTTCGCTTACCATCTAATCTACCCAGACCTTCTTAGGAGATGATCAACATTGTCCGCATCACCTGTGAGTGGTCATACATTTTGGCTCATGTGTGTATTTCATTCAAAACCAAAAAGGATTATATTCTACCCAGTAATTGTGTGTGCTGTTTGTGTGTGCTAGTATTACATTGTTAGCTTATCAACATGTGCTCATGCCACTCTCTATTAAAATAAGACTCACACAGCCAGACTTTGATTAACAACATAAAGCCTGGTCCAGTTTGCAGCCTGTTAGATTTGTACATTCATTTTTAAGACATGTCACACGTCCAAGTCGGAAATTAAATACAGAAGCAACCAAGCCAAACCAAATAAACTGTGTACAACGGCCAAAGCACTTGTCTGCTGTACCAGCATGTAAACATACAGTAAGTGAATACACCTGAATCACTTTTACACAACTTTTATGTCGAGGTGCATTGAAACCAATTTTTTTACGACAGAAACAAATACCCAAGTACTAGTCCTAGAGTATCAACCTATACTGAGTACCAATTTGAGAGGTTTTGTGTGGATGCATGTATGCGGTATGTGCAATTGGCTTGTTTATGATCTGAATTCCTTAACTTTAGTTTTGAATTTCTTCTTAATTTGAAAATTTGAAATTGTAATTCTATAATATGATTTCTTACAGCCAATTCTACCTGTCAAAATTCAAAACAAACAATCTGCTGTTTAAAAATTCAATCTTACAAAACATGAAGCAAAATTCTTCATTTTTGTTAAATGTCACATGTCAGGAATTCATATGAACATGCTTTAGGTTCAAATACTTTAGTCATTGTTCTAGCTCCATAGAAACATTGAATGATGAAACCGATACCAAGTGCGAGAATTTACCCCGGCCCGCAGTATCAGCCCAATACGAGAACTACCGAGAAGTAAATTAAAATCATGCGCTACCATTTCAGCAGAATTTACTTCCACTAATTTTCATGCCCATATCAGTGGCTACGTTTACATGCACCCTCATAATGAAAATAATGCGATTAAGGCAATACTGCGATTAAACTGTAGCTCATGTAAACAGAATATTGTGATTATGATATTGCGATTATGCTTATAATCAGAGATAATCGCAGTTAGATATGTGTAGTACTCCTATTTTAATCGCTTTATACTGGCATGTAAATGTTTACTCGCATTTCATGCACTTTGACCAAAGTGCACCTGCACCAGTGCTGCAGACGGATCATGTTCCACTTAAACACAGGTTCGAAAACATTGCGAAAAAGAAGAAGGCTGCACTTATTTTTCGGCTTCATGTAAAACGGTAGTTCCATGCACCGTTTTCCAGCAGTGGTGCTCCCTCATCTACAGCCCCAAAGCAAAAGAAAACACATTTTCCCGAGTTGTGAATGTCCGTTTGCAGTCTGAATTGAATGTTGGGGAGATAAAAAGACCACATGCCGCAAAATAATGGGAAGGAAATACATCTTTGAAATGAGTTTGTGCTCGCGGGCGAAACACAACAAGGTTCATCGCGTGTATTCCGATTCACACACAAATGACTCTTATGAACCGATTCTTTTTAGTGATTCAAAACAGACAGAGTAACCAGTGTAGTCAGACAAACAAATGACTCTTATGAACTGATTCTTTTTAGTGAATCAAAACAAACAGCGCATCCAGTGTAGTCGAATATGTCTCTTATGAAGTGGTTCTTTTAATAAATCGTTCAAAAAACTCACTAACTGACTGACTAATTTTCATTATGCCAAGCTGTAGTTAAAGAGACATATTTGCAACAAATTGTTTTTTGTAATAAATATTCATTTATAAAAAAGCAGTTAAAAAACACATTTCTCAGCAAATAATCAGAGTAATGGCAAGTAGCATGTAAACGGGATTGACGTGGTTGTCCCAAATCATGTAAATATCTTAATCTAATTATTTCTTATACTCTGATTATTGCAATAATCAGAGTATTGGTGTACATGTAAACGTAGTCAATGTTACAACTCTGTTATTTTCTACAATTCTGAGTTTCCCAGTGGTACATTCTGAGAGGACTTCACTTGGTCATTCATGTGCTCATAACTCATAATAATGATATTTCCAACTCCACTTAAAGGCCGCATTATTCTGATTGAAAACCGCCCAAATTGAAAGGAAGAGACTTCTTGACTGACAAGTAAAGTGACCCAACACGGTTCATTTAGAGCCATCTGAGAATATTTTTAAATGAACTGTGACCATTTGTTGAGTCTTTTGAGAGTTTCAGGTGAGGAGGTGCTGCCCATGTACTGTAAAATTTTCAAAATAAGTCACTTTGAGGTTACGTTTCAGTTAGGATGCTGTCTTAAAGGGATAGTTCACCCCAAAATAAAAATTCTTGCATCATTTAGTCAACCTAATTGCCGTCCCAGATGTGTATGACTTTCTTCTGCTTTAAAAGAAACTGAGAATTTGAGAAGAACATCTCAGCACTGTAGGTCCATAAAATGCAAGTGAATTGTGGCCAGAACTTTAAGCTCAAAAAAGCTTAAAAGTTATATAAAGTTATCCATATGACTCTAGTGGTTAAATCAATGACTTTAGAAGCAATGTGATAGGTATGGGTGAGAAACAGATCAATATTTAAGTAATTTTTTTACTGTAAATTATCTTCCCTGCCCAGTAGGTGGCGATATGCATTAAGAATGTGAATCACCAAAAACAAAAGAAGAAGAATGTGGAAGTGAAAGTGGGCATTTAAAGTAAAAAATGACTTAAATAGTGATCTGTTTCTCACCCACATCTATGATATTGCTTCTGAGGATATGGATTTAACCACTGGAGTCTTATGGATTACTTTTATGCTGCCTTTATATGCTTTTTTGAGCTTTAAAGTTCTGGCCACCATTCACTTGCATTGTATGGACCTACAAAGCTGAAATATTCTTCTAAAAATCTTCATTTGTGTTCAGCAGAAGAAAGTCATTCACATCCGTGATGACATGAGGGTGAGTAAATGATGTGAGAATTTTCATTTTTGGCTGAACTATCCCTTTAAAAGGACAAGAGACAGAAAGAGACAGTTTGTCTGTTTATGCACTTTAATTTCTTTATATTTCACATCTTGAAGTTCACATACATCTTTTATTTGTAGGACACTAATGCTGAGTTAGCCGAGCATGCAAAGGATGTTGAAACCCTACAGAAACTGTCAGAAGAACTCAGCAAGCTGGATCCTGAAGGAAGCAAAGCTCTTATTCAGAGCAAGATGAAGAACATCTCTAACAACTTCAATGCTTTGAAAGATACAGTTCAAGAGAAGTAAGTATTAGTAAGTTAAGGTGCTTTCACACTAGCACTTCAGCTATGGACCCAAGTCATTTTGACTTTAGAGTTTGGTTTGTTTGTTTGATGTGGTTTTATGAACTCTAGTGTGCACCAGTGAACCTGAGTTGACTTGCAAAGCTCATCTGGTGGTCTGATTCATGTGAACTACAGTGCGGTTCACTAATCAAAATTGGGTTAGGAACAACACTGCAAAATATAATTTCCCTAATTCATATTTTTTTGTCTTGTTTACCAGTAAAAATATCTAAACAAATATCTAGGCAAAAATATGAAGAAAATTCTTTTTATGCAGTGAAGCATTTGAGTCAAGTATGAAAATAGCATTAGATTCATCTTAGCATAAAAATATTACTTATCCAGTAAAATTATGCTTCAATGTTAAAAATGCTTTTTTCCTGTTATTTTATGCTTCACTTGGCTTTGAAATATAGGCCTAATATTTTTTATTGGATGAAGTAATGATTTTAATTATTTAGGGCTGTTATTAAATAAAAAGCAAATGCTGTGCTGGAACACCATTATTAAAAAATATAAAATGGGTTAGACTTTTTGCCAGATGTCAAGCTATTTAATAATAAGTGTGTATTGCAGAAAGCAGGAGGTTTCGTCCTGCCAAAGTTCACTGGAGGAGTTTAAAGCAACAACAGGGGTGTTCATTAAATGGCTGAAGGAGACAAAAGAGCAAGTGCCAGCGCCTGAGCACAACTGCAGTGAACAGGGCCTGAGAAAAGACCTGCACACAGTCAATGTGAGTGATGGATTCCTCTTCACACTCCTTATTGTGGTGCTAAAAAAACTCCAGGATAGAATGGTGCCGTAAATTAACAGAGAATAACTAGAAGAAATCTGTCTCACTGTATACTGATGATTCTTCAATTAGAAGCACTTTTTACTAAATGTCTTGGAATAAATATCTGATCATGGCCATGATCAACCATGGTATAATGTTTAATGGTGTGGATTTTGATATTGTGTGTGATGGTAATTATATTTTTCACATTTTGAGGAAAACGTTGGATCAGTCTTAGACTTGCTAACATATAAAATTAGCTAGCAGTCAATTAACTTTGGATTTTATATAAACATTGTTTTGCTTCTGAATAAAACATTTCAAATACTAACCAGGGAATGAAACCTAATAAAGCTACTCTTAGATCATTATGTAAAAATCTGAAAATTAAAGGATTAGTTCACCCAAAAATGAAAATTCATTCATTGGTTACTCCCCCCTGTGTTGTTATAACCCTATATGACTTTCTTTGTTTTTCTTAACACAAAGGGAGACATTATGAAAAAGTGTTGTGCTCAGTGATGTCATATACAATGGCAGTTTATGGTGACCACCTCTTCAAGCTTCAAAAGAATGCAGAAGTATAATTCAGAAGTCTAATAAATTATTCCATGAGACTCATTATTGATATGAAAGTATACAATATGGTTTGGTAAGAAACAATCTGAAATCGAATGTATTATTTAGTGAAAATGTTCACTGACCGTTGATCTCCTGTGCATGTATATGATAGGGCACGAGAGCAACAGTTCACACAGCCCCCTCGCGACATTGGGCATTCAAGCGAAAACTTGTTTTGTTTATCTAAAAACAGGTCCTACACAGCGATAGTGACAACAGAACACAACACAGCTGCACACAAAACAGAGAACAGAACTTACTAAACATGTCTGAAGAGTTTGCAGTCGAAGAATTTATGCATTTCTATGCCCAGCCTTATTTTTTTGAATGGAGTTTTCGGAAATCAAGCAGAAACATAGAAGAGGCTACAGGCAGCCACAGTCACACCGTGTCCTAAACTGATGGCAAATGACACAAGATAAAAAGTATATTTTCTATGGTAATCAGAGTTTTTGTCCTAACCAGCAGTGACGAGCGACGGAACGTTCTATCAATCGCTTGTTTTTTATATTCAACATCGCGTGGGTAAATCCATCCACTGTGAACTGGCACCGGTCCAAAAACGTTCAAAATAATAAGGCTGGGCATAGAAATACATCAATTCTTCGACTGCAAACTCTATCAAATGTAACTTTTCAGCTCTCCTAAAAATTAGGAAAAAGTAATTCAAGAGACAAAGTTTAAAGCTATTTTAATCTATTCTATCTAATCCATTAGGGCTGCAGTATATATCGCATTTATAGAAATATTGCAAATTTACATATCACAATTTGCATATGCAAAGGATTGTGATGATACTTTAAAAGTAACATTTTACAAGAATAGACATGGCGCATGATTGTTACTTGGTATGTGTGCGTGCAGTGTGTAGAGGTGCAGATCCACAGCATGAGAAAAACACAAGACATTCCCCATTCATTTTTTACATGTCATTTTAACATTAAAGTTTTATTGTATACCCTTTAAACTCGGAAGAGCCCCCGCTGGTGGGCCTGCGTGATTTAAAAAAAAATATTAATAACTACAGTCTTGACCAACACAAAATAGGTATTGTTTGAAAACTTAGGAGCTGTACTTTACAGTGCATGTAGGCATTATGACCAAAGCTGAACAAGTGCTTTGCAATTTGCAGACAAATCAGAAGTGTTCCGTTTTAATAATTCTGAAATAAGTTGCACTGTACATATTATTGTAATTATTAAAACAGATCAAACAGTCATGTGTCAGATGTTGTTTGAAAGCTCTCAACCTGCCTATTTGTTTTACTCACAGACAAAAATATAGATAGTAATAGCTAAGCATATATCTTTGACATTTATGTTTCATGTGAACAGGTGTTGCTCATATGCCTCGTTTTTGATTATAACTTCACAAAAAATAAACAGACCATAAAATATCACATACCTTTACTTAGAGGAGGCGAATGTCTTTCAAATAAGCCCACACATAGTGTAATCTGATGCATAGATCATTAGATAATTGAAACGAAGCACAATGTGCACAATGCACACAGCATCTAGATGTCTGGCATCTTGTAATCTGGCTGAAAACACGTTTGATTTCCTGGATCAGATGACGTCATTGGAAGTGATGTAGCATCATGGAACGCTAAACCAGCGTGGGTTTAGATCAGTGCAAAAAGTCACCCATATTTGGGCAGAGAGACATGTGATTTGTGACTATTACATATTGCCACCAGGAGATGGCACCCAGTACATGACACAATGTTGACTCAAAAGGCATTCATTCTGTGAAATCTCATTACTAAAATCATGTCTGCATGCTATGCAAACCTTTAGTCATTGTTGTGTTTGCATGTGTAATTAGTTCTTATGTGCAATTATTATGTTTTATTTGTTTGGAGAGACTTTTGATTGTTTTGTTGAATCAACACAAAATTTTACTCGGTTACAGTTGTCATGACAAAACAAAAACACAAACAGTTTTTCGGAGCCACCTTATTTAAATCCAGAGATATTTAATGTCAAATCAGAAAAATCTCAAGTTTTTTTTTGTGATGTTTCAGCCATTTTTTAGGCCGAAAGTCTCAGAATTTATCATAATCTATATCTATAAAAAATTTGAAAAGTTTCCTTTAAAATGATACCAAACACTTGACCCTCCTTGTTTTTATTTAATTTTTTATAAGCCTTTAATTCTGGGTATACCATTGAAACAGGAAATCTTTAAAAATACCTTCAGAGCTTAAAGGGTTAAACATACACTCTGATGTTCATTTGTGTTTTTTTGTGTCTCGGAGAGAGAGAGCATTGTGCCCTGCCCCGTTTGAATGGGTTGCTACCGTGATCTGTCACACATAGCATTAAAGAGCATCAAATCAACATTTATTGTTGAATTTTGTGATAAAATTTACATAATTTGAAAGCTGAGACTATTGTTTCTCCTTTTTAAACTTAAAAGTTCCTCTAATTGAAGAATACCCCATAAGGAGAATGAACACTGAGCCCCCACAAGCATCATGTTTTTGCACACATTCCTGTTGTAAAGTGTTTATTTCAGGGAGTTAATCTTAATTACTGTTGTCATGTCTAGTTTACTGAATTCCCAGATCTGATCATCATACAATAATGTGTGTATCATGCTGCAAAAATCTGCAGAAAATAACCAAAAATGTCAATGAATTGGTTAAGCACCAAACATATTTAAATGCCAAAATACCATTATGAATAGCAACCGGAACTTGCCAAAAAAGCGTATAACATCAAAAACAATCTGCCTTTTTATTATGTTTTTTCCAGAGTAAATTAGGTTTTGATCATTACTCAATGGGGAGTTTGGTTACACATATCCCAAAACTTTTGGTTTGTGATTATGTTCATTTGACAAAACCAAAATACTGTTGTTTTATAAACTTCAGTATTTTTAAAATCCTACCAACAATGTTTCTGCCTACCTACGACCCACCTATTTATCTGTCTGTCAATCTGTGTATTTACGCTGTATAGATCTTAATTGAAAGTGCCTCTTCTGGTCTCTATGTTCCATGTAGGGCTTGTTAGATGAATGGACATCCAAAGCTCCAGCAGTTCAGGATATCAATAGCAGAGGCTCTGCTTTATGTAGCCTAATCAGTGTTTTGACATCACCGGCCAAAGCCAAGATACATCACAGCGCAGGTATTGCCAAGGAGTATTTTAAGATTTTACGAGAACACATATTGCATGTCTCAATTCTACATGATCACCCATTTAATCTGTCCAGCGTGATGGCAAACAGATGTAATATAATTGTTTCCCCATTTGCTTCATTTAGGATCAGCTATCAGTAATGGTTCTGGTCCAGGAAGCCATACCTATCTGACAAACCAAGGTAGGATGCATTGATTTAGACAATTAGATTTAGATTTTTGCCAATAACAGAATTATTTTTATATTTTGAACGATAACCAATATGATGGCCAGTATAAATCTATACTGTTCTGCCTATGTTTAAACAACATTCACACTAAAGCTCCAGTGCAGAGTTATATATGCTAACTATAAAGAAAGATGGATAACTGTACTGTTGAAAGCTGACATTGAAGAGAGTATAGCTGTTTGAATTGCAAAATAATAAGCTTGCAAATATCGGCCTGATCAGATTGACCTTTTCAGTCCATTGAGCACATAGGCGAAAATACAGTAGCTATAATGATTTGTGTTCGGTTATACCTTCTAAAAGTACAAGTTTTTTCCCCATTAGAGTTAATGCAGGTACAGCAGAACATGTGCTCCATTAACACCAGTTATGAGAACCTTGGGGAGCTCCTGAAGACCAGATCCTCAGAGCTCAATGCTCTATTGAAGAAAGTTCAAGAGGTCCATGAGCAGGCTGATTCTTTGCTACAGTGGATTGAGGACTCAAAGAAGACAGCAACATCTTGGAATAGCCATCCGTCTGGGAAAGACTCAGTTAAAACACAGATAGAGCAGCAAAAGGTAAATGCAATCCAATCATGTGGACTTTTCGTGCACAGCAATATAGGCCTGCATGAAATCTCTGGCTGCAGATTTGGGCTGAATTTGAATGCCTGTCATTCACAGAATTTTACACATCCAACTCCCTTGCGTTTGTTAGTGGTGTTTGCGAAGGCAAGCATCACTATTACTTTAGAGCATAACTCATCCCTCACCATTTGCACATAATGTTGATTACCACAAAAAATTATTTTGACTCGTCATTTTAAAAAAAATCACTTCCATTGTAAATACTTTACTATAACCACTTTTCTTAAAGGAATATTTTGGGTTCAATACAAGTTAAGCTGAATCGACAGCATTTGTGACATAAAATTGATTAACACAAACATTTGTTTTGATTTGCCCCTCCTTTTCTTTAAAAAAAAAGCAAAAATCTGGGTTACAGTGAGACACTTACAATGGAAGTGAATGGGGGCCAATCTGTAAATGTTAAAATAGTCACTTTTTCAAAAGTATAGTCACAAGACATAAACAATATGTGTGTTAACATGATTTTACTGTGATAAAATCACTTACAAACCTTTTCTGTGTAAAGCTATATCCAATTTTACAACTTCGTTTCCATGACGATGTAATGTCAACAAACCCTAAAACCCTAAAATGACTGTAAAAGCTATGATTTAAACAACTTTACAGCTCAAATAATACACAAACTTAAGTGCTTTTATAAAAAATATAAGCTTCACATTTCTGCCTTTAAACTCTCCAAACACTGGCCCCATTCACTTCCATTGTAAGTGTCTCACTGTAACCTCGACTTTTGCTTTTTTTAAAGAAATTCAAAATAATTTTTTGTGGTAATCAACATTATGTCACAAATGCTGTCGATTGAGCTTAACTTGTGGAATATTCCTTTAATTTTTATCTTGCAGGTCTTTGAAGACAACATGAAACAAAAGCAGAAGCAGCTCCAGCAGGTGAAAGAGAACTTGCTCCACCTTATTGAGGAACACCCTGATTCACCCGAGGCAGAAAAGTGGAAGCACATGCTGGCACAGATAGGTATGCATCCATCACATCCAAAACCATTAATCTTCTTTGATTTGTGCCGCTGCTGGCCAGGTGTGAATCTACACCTACTGCACCTTCAGAATGAGAGCTGGGAGTGATAGTGTGATGTGTGTGTGCTCTGCTCCACACAGTTTCAGGAATGGAGGAGGTCAGGGGCACAGTGGAGATCAGGAAACAGCACCTGGAGGAGTCATCGCGTATGATGGAGCTCTTCAAGACGACACAGCCTCAGCTCTCGCAGTGGCTGCAGGAGAAAGAGTTGATGATGAGCGTTCTAGGACCCCTGTCTGTAGACCCCAACATGCTTAACACACAGAAGCAGCAAGTCCAGGTACAGACTGTCACACTGAAACATGTAAAAAGAATCATTTTGATTATTACTCAGCTATCTGAAATACTCGATTCTGATTCTGTCAGTCGAGCCATCCAGTGGTCTGACATTTCTGAATAATGACCACACATGTGTGGATAAAGTTGTATTTCACTGGTCATCTGGGTATCGCGAGTCATCTTTCATACTTCTCGTATCACTCTATGATCTCTAAAGTAAGCTAATAAAATAATTTAAACTCCAATCAATATTTTATGTCCATTTATTAGTCTTATTACATGACTACTTGTACTAAGTAAGTCTAATAAATAAGCAGGATAATGAGCTGTCAGGGTGATCAGGACTCCTATGCATAGCGGAGAGTATTCTTTACTTGTAATAAACCAGGAATATTCCTTTAAGAAGTTCCAAGTAAAGCTCAATCGACAGCATTTGTTTCATCATGTTGATTACCACAAAAATGTATTTTGACTTGTCCCTACTTTTCTTTATAAAAAAAGCACTTACAATGGAACAACCCTCAAAGAAAAATGAGGGTGAATAAAGGAATTTATAATACACTAACACATGCTTATCTCTTAATGTCATATGTCATGTTCATTTTTTTTTCTTCAGATTCTCCTGAAGGAGTTTGACAGCCGCAAGCCTCAGTATGAGAAGTTAAAAGAGGCTGCCACGGTAATCACCAATGCATCAGAGAAGCAGGATTCTACAGTAGAAAAAGTTAAAGAACAGCTGGTATCCATTTCCCAGAAGTGGCAGTCCCTTACAGGCCAGCTGTCCCAGAGACATGCCCTCATTGAGCAGGCCGTCAGTAAGACAACTCAATTCCAGAAGCTTCTGCACAGCCTCAGTGAAAGTGCCAATCGCCTGGAGAATGAGCTGAATGAACAGCAGCCCCTCAGCACCCAGCCTGATGAAGTCAGGAAGCAGCTCGAAGCCACCAATGCATTCCTGGCTCAGCTACGAGAGCAGAAGAAAAGGCTGCAGGAAGCCGAAACCGTCTGCTCAGAGCTTTCCGCCATGATGACTGAGGAGTATCTCAGGGCAGACTTGACAAAACAGCTGGAGGGTGTCTCTAAACCATTTAGACAACTTGAGGACAAAGCAGGTATTTTAGTTTACTTGAATTACCCATCAAACTCTTTCTTCAACATCACATAATATACAGAATTATCTACAACATTCATTTCTAAAAACCACAAAGAAATATCCCTGCTTAAATTTAAGTGCAACTGGTGGCATAAAACAGAATTACAAATATAATGACTGCTTTCCTGAACACTCCTCCCATCTTCCATTGGCCGGCAAACAGATAGTTTTGCCATTTCATTGTACGGTCAGATTAAAGGTGCTGTAAGCAAGTTTTTAGACTGTCACAGAAAATTGTCTCTGCTGCTTGACAGATATCACTGAAACAGGTGTCTTGAGAAATCACACCTGTCTAAAATGTTATGGCTAGCAGAAGTTAGCAAAAAAGCTAAAATTGCTTATAGCAACTTTAATCTGCACCTGCATAACTCCACAGAAAGCTCCACAGATTTCTGCAGAATTAAAACGGACTTCATTCAAAGTCCTACATATCCATGCCCCTTACATGTGTGTTTATTAAATATTTGGCCTAATTTAATAAAGTTTTTAGCTACCAATAAGATTGTAGAAATCTCAGCCCCTTATAACACATTTTACCATGTTTTAATCCATACAAGTGTGCTAAAACAATTCATATTTTTCTTTTAAACATATATAGGTGTTTTTTCAGCTTCAGGCAATTCATATCACAGGAATTTTTATTAAAACTAACAGATTTATTTATTTTTTATTTTTGTTATCTGAAGGTCACATTAAAACCAACTTAGAAACTTTTTACTAGGCCATCATCATTTATTTTTGGTACTTTTTAAATGGCTTGTATGTATAGATTTTATTGAGAGCAGCAAAGAATGTTTCAAGCATCCCGTAACACTGTCAAGACCACAGATGAGACAGATGTTGCATGACAGGGATTGAAATATATATTAGGACTAGGCCTGTCACGATGATAACATGTGATGAGGGTGGGGCCGAGCCGTAAGGACACACACCCGGCCCTGAATCGGGCTAATTAGCCGGGAGGGGGATAAAGACAAGCCGGAGGCACCAGTTCGAGAGAGAGAGAGCCACATGTGGCCGCTTTATGTGTGTCTATGTGTTTACGTTAAGTTCATTTATGTTATTAAAACTTACATTGACTGTTCAGCCGGTTCCCGCCTCCTCCTTGCCCACCTTACCACGGTACATTATGTTATCGACTTTTCGTACGATATATGGACTTTACCTCGATCATTTTTGCTGACCACGATATTGCCCATTGTGTTTACATGCATGTTAGTTTACATAAGAATGAATGTCACCAACATTTTATCCAGTCGTGCTGCTTCTGTCCTCTCATCTGCTCTCCCAGGCAGCTCCTCCACACACACAGAGTGGACAGTGACAGGTGAAGATTACGTGTTACTCGAGGCTAATAGGTGTTTTAATAGGTGTTTTTCCCGATGACTGTATAATTTTAGCCAGAAAGTTTGGAAGAATAAGTCCAAATGGACTTGGTTTCAAAGCCGCATTCCACAGCTCCGGTGTGGGAACATTTTGGCTTTAAGCCAAATGAGAGAGGAGAGCCCATTAACGTGAACAAGCCAGTATGTCGACTTTGTTTAAAAACAGTGGCAACGAAAAGTGGCAACTCAGCTAACCTAAAAGCTCATCTAAATCATAACCATCACATCCAGTTTTCCGAACTGGGAACAAAAACCGCAGTTGGAGATGGAGAGGGGCCTTCCCGACTTTAATTTTTTTGACATTCCAATTCCAGTGTCTGAATATTCTTAAGAATTAAAAGTTCATTGCTCTTTGAAAGAGTGTACTTGCATTATTATGCTATTATATTATCATTATCTCAGTGGCATAAAATTGTCTTAAAATGGCAATAATATCGTTTATCGCAATTATTTGTGGGACAGTATATCGTCTAACAAAAGTAGTTATCGTGACAGGCCAAATTCGGATGCGGGCGGTGCAATGACCGGAAAAGAACCTTAGAATTAAATTGCACTTGACCCAGTCCATTAGCACTTCGTGCACACAATTTTACAAACCCACTTGCGCCTAGACTAAGCACATGCTTGCACGAAAATATCAAAACTGCATGGCCTTGCCCACTGACTTTGCACGTATGATGTATCGCATAGCGCTGCGCTGAAGATGTAGCATGAAAGTGCCGTATGAAACACCCATTTTTAAAGAGAGCACACAAGTTATAAATCTTATCTTATCTAGCCATGACTGAGACAAGCAACACATATCAAGACATTGTGTTGGTTGCTTGTTTTTTTTTTTTTATCTCTGTTAAGTCATGTTGTGTATTCCCATCCACAATGAAATCTTTTATATCTTAACCTTTTGTCCACCAGAAAAGCGCATTGAGCAGCTCAACTCAGCCTTTGCCAGCTCACAGCAGTTCCATCAGACATCTAAAGACTTCCAAACCTGGCTGAATCAAACACTTCAGGAACAGTGTAAGCCCCAGTCCATCTTTGCTAACATGGATATGTTACGACAGAGACTGATGGAGAACACTGTTGTTCAGAAGTCCATTAGTGACCATGTGGAACCTTATAACACAATCATAAAGGAGGGAGAAGCACTCCTCCAGAGCACAGAAGGAGCAGAAAAGGTGGCCCTTCAGGGACAACTTTCTGCTCTAAGGTCCAACTGGGATGATGTGAAGAAGAGCAATGCTGAGCAAGCAGAAAAGCTTCAAAGTACTTTGCAGAAGGCATTGAAGTACAAGGAACATTCTGAGAAACTGATCTCATGGTTGCAGGAATTTGAAGACCGAGGGAAGAATGTGAAGCTCAGTGTGAACTCGGTGGAGATTGAGAGCTCCCTCTCGCAGTTGAAGGCCATACAGAAGGACGTTGACAAGCATCGAGGGCAGGTCGTGATGATGAACGCAGCTGCAGATAGCCTTCTTGAGGTAGTCACATCTGATGGTGATACGGTTAGGGAGGAGAAGGCAGCCATTGGTAAAAGAGTGGATAAGCTGACTGAGGATTTACAAGTCAAGAAAGAATCATTAGAAGGTATCTCACAGAAGCTGAAAGAGTACATCGACTTGCAAAAGGAAGCTAAAAGCCAACTGGAGAGTGCCAAGAAACAGCTTGAATCTCATTCTGCCTTGGGTGTCCAGGCTTACAGCAACAAGAACTTGACCAACATGAAAGCTCAGCAGAACAGCTTAGAGAGTGTCCACAACCAGATTGAGCATCTGAAAAATATTGCAAAGAGTCTTGTGGTAAATGTCCCTGAGGTTGATGGTGTAACAGACCTTCTTCTCCAGGCAGACAGCTTAGAGAAAGATCACACCGCTGTTACCAAAGAGGTAGAGGATGCTTGCTCCACCTTGGAAAACAAACTCCAGGGCATAGGTCAATTCCAGAAATGCATTCGTGAAATGTTTACAAACTTTTCAGACCTAGATGATGAGTTGGATGGCATGGCCCCAGTAGGCAGAGACTTCGACACCCTACGGGATCAGCACAGCACAATCAAAGACTTTGTAACAAAGCTTCAGGATCTGATGACCAACACAGCCAATTCCAGAGAAAGTTGTAAGAAGATGCTGGAGTCAGAGGCCTCACCAGACCTACTGGGTCTCAAGAGAGACTTGGAAACCCTGAGCAAGCAGTGTGGGAAGCTGATGGACCGAGCCACCTTAAGAAGAGAACAGGTTGAGAACACACTTAGTCATCTGGAAGAGTTCTATAGCAAGGTGCATGAGTTAACACACAAACTGAGCGGGGCCGAAAAGCAAGAGGAGTCCCAGGGGTCTGTTGGATCGGAAACAGAGGTCATTAACCAACAACTGGAGTCTTTTAAGGTAAGATGAAGATTGATTATATTGTCTCAACTTGTTTAAGTGCCACACTAGAGGCTCCTTAATAGTGTAATGGCATTTTAAACATAATCCATTTAAAAATGTAATGAAACAGAAGATCCTCTAGACATCATTTAAAGGAGCCTCAAATATCCTATTTATGTCCCCAAGAAACTTCAAGTTGTATTTCAATTACCTAGCAGCCTTTCTCTTTTGATGGGGTTACTGAAGGAACCGTTGAGAGTCCTAAGAGTTCTTAAGAGCTCTTGTAGGAACTATGAGTATGTTTCTCAGAAAACTGAAAGAGTGTTCTGCCAGTGGAGCAAATGAGGTTTTCATTTACACTGAAACTGTTTTCTTCTACAAAAACTGAGTGTTTTAAAAAACGCTCTCCATTACCGCATCCTTTGGAAAACGATGACATTAGGAAGCTAACAAAAAGTTTAATTTTTAGACAAAAACAGAGGACTCCAAATGGTGCCTTAAGTTTTTTTTTTCTTTCAGTGTGTGCTAGAGACACAAATACTGAGAGTAGGAACTGTCAAAAATGTCCACCTTATGTTTAATGGATAAACTGCATTTATGAGATCAAATTTTATGAGCTCGTGGATTTCTTTTGTTCTCAGATGGTATTACCTTCAAAGGGCTCCACTAAAAGACATGAACTGTTAGCAACACTAATATAATATAAACCACACTATATCCGTGAAACATTATGAAAGTTAAAGTTATCACATATTTGTAATAATGGGTCATGTGGTTCATATGCAGTTCAAGACAACCCAAAAGTGACAAGTTTGGTTATCTGCAGTGGATTTAAAAAAAGTTTTTGGATACATACAGGTGAAGTTTGTTAAAGTTCTGCACCACTAGTGTTACACTTCCCCCTTATTCCATTGTAGTAAACACGACAATGATGTACTAAAAACGGAAAAGTTTTCCTTTGCGTTTTTGAATAGTTTCACGTACAGACGACAACGTTGTCAAAACGATCCCCGTTCACAAGGATCTGCGAAAACTACTAAAAACGCTGTATTATGCATGCCAGGCCAGTAGTTGGCGATGTCACTTTGTAAAGAAACACTACGCGCCTGCGCACATAAGCATTCTTCCACAGAGCGGTGAATACAAACAATGAAGGTCTACACTTTGCTGAAGAAGGGTCAATAAACTCAAAATCTTGAGCAGCACAAACACAGTCCTGTAGTCCACCATTGTAGTTTTGAATGTCTCGCACGTTGTTTTGAAGTACTCGCGCACATGCCTATAGACTGAACACATAATACGCGTGCGCATGATGTCATCATTTTCACAAATTCGCATTTTTGTGTGTTTACACAGAGACGATAAGGGCATCGTTTTCAAAAACTTGCACTTTGAAACCGGTTTTCAAAAGTTTGCTTTTTCAGGCCCTAAAACGGCAATGTTGTGTAAACGAACAGCCAAAACGCATAAAAAAAATTTCCGTTTTTAGTTGAAAACGTTGTTGTGTAAACGGCCCCTAAGTCCCCCCATTAAATCCTGTTCCCCTTGGACAGCGAAGCGATTTCATTAGCTGAAAGAAATTATTTTTGGGTATTCTATTTGGTGCGTGATTGGAAACCTTACAGTATTGTTTGGAGATTGATGTAGTCTTGAAAATACATAAATTAATGTTGTGTAAGCTATATGAAATAAACAAAGCAACAAATGGTAAACTTAAAAATTTCTCTTTGTGTTTTCAGTTAGCATGCTAATAGATTAGCCTAAAAAGCTAACATTCAGTCATGCATTGCCTACAGTTAGCAAACTAATCAATAATCCTACTAAACTAACAGATTCAGCGCAAGTACTTCACCTAATTATATCAGAAATTTATAATTATATATTTTGAACTTGGTTTTATGGGAACTGACTTCATACCACTAAAAACACCTTGACACCAGCTGATTAAAGTTTAAAGTTTTGAATCACATTGTGATTAAAAAAGTAATCTAGCATCATTTGTTTACAGATGTTCCTTGCTTTGATATTTTGTATGTAACGAAACCACATTCAGATATTGTTTTAAAGTCTGTTACTGGTATTGTGAATGAATCATCCATGCATTTTTTTTATTTTATTTATTTTTTTTATCAACTTTGCATTGGACTTTAAAGGTGCACTCAGTAATTTTTTCCTCATTAAAAAAGTTTCATTCATAAAGACATGAATTATAATTTTGCAATGTATGTTGGAAATTATGTCCACTCACATTAAAATGAAGATTCCAGTCATATCAGTAACCTTATAAAAGCTGTTTTATTCCACATGGAGAGGGTCCACACATGGGGGCTGCCATGTTAGAATCACATGACCAACCGAATACTACTCGCTTAATCTAAGTAATCGTCCTGTTATTTGACACTTTCACTCATTGATTAAAGTAATCATGGCTGACTGTGCATACTAAATTTCTACAATGGCATCTGAAACTGAAAACTGTTGATTTTAAATGATGCTGCATCCAAGCCGCTAGGTGTCACTGTAAATCCAAGATGACATAAAGACAAAACCTGAGTGCACCTTGAACACTGGCTCCAGCCTTGTTGGATTGCAATGTGCTCTGTGCATTTGAAGTCTGGTTATGTATTAGGTTTGTCACTTATATCAGCGTTTGGTTCTCAAGTCAGTAGAAAAGCTGGCCGATATTAAGATTTTTTTCTCAGTTTCCTCAGTAACCGTCTATGGCATGAGCAGCACGGTGGAAAGGGGTGTGTGTGTGTGTGTGTGCGTGTGCGTGTGCTGTGATGTAAACTAAAGCCTTTTGGCTATTTATTTTATTTTTTTAAGGGGATGAGCTGTTTGACATGACTTGCATGATGATTTTTTACTATCTTGCGTTAGTTACGTAGCATCATCTTGGTCTGTTAGAGCTTTCTCTACTCAGTTCAGTGTGTCAGCGAGCATCTGGTGCTAACAAAAGCATGTCAGCTGATACGGGCATTGTTGCGAGTGTGCAGTGAGCCAGCTGGGCCAGTGGGGTGCCGTGTGTCGTAGTGGTCCAGTGAAAGGCAGTGGACTCTGACTTCTGCTCCTTGCCCTGTTAGCGAGTGTGAAGGCAGGCCTCTCTATTCACTGTAAACAATAGAGGGAAATCTCACGTATTTTTTTGCCTACTAGCTAATTCATTTATTTTATGCGTTTGGACCTGCTATAGTTAAGGATCCTTTTCATGTGCAAAATATAGGAACACTTTTTATTACTCACAAAACCGGTCATTATAATAAGCCTTTGTTGTGCTTAATTGTTACTGAATGTGTGCTTGCATTCAGCATATATTTATGCTAGCATATAATTTCTCTCGGTGCACTTTTTAAGGAATATTCCTATTTAAAGTTAAGATTTAGCTGTGGCTTGCTATCAGTTACCACAGAAAATAATTTTAATATGTCCCTGAGTTTGTAAAAAAGTAAAAAATGCATTGACAGTAATGCACGCACAGTGAAATGGCAGGAATATCTGTTTGCCGACCAATGGATGGAGTGTTCAGGAAAGCAGTCATTATTTTTGCAATTCTGTTTTGTGCAACAATTGCACTTAAATTTAAGCAGGGATATTTCTTTAAATGTGGTTTTTAGTTAAGTTGTTGTCTTCTCCTCTCAAAGATTACTTATTTTTCTTGGCCCATTACTTTAGATATCTGTTTTCTGATCCCATATTTCATGTAGTGCATCCAAAGTATGCTGCTGCAGGAATTTCTGGATTGTTCTGATGTTCAAAAATGGAGATTAAGCCCCTCACTGGCTGGAGCAAAGCCTTCTTTCTTTCCTTTGTTGATGGCAATGCAGTCAACATGTTTCATATGATAAACAATAGACATATTAAGTTCAATGTCTTTTTAGTATAGCTACAACAGTGACATAAAGCCTTCTGAACAAAACGATGTGCTGTTTACCATATCAGTCATGGATAAAGCCATTGTCAAGACTTAAAGTGGGATATAACATTTTCCAGAAAGCCTTTAAATGCCTTTGGAGCTGAAAGAAGCTTAACCTATATTTGGACGTATGAATCAAACATGGGGGTGTTGAAGGACGTCCATGTGCTGTTGTGAAGTATCAGCTGCCACTGTTCGGTCGATCATTCAGCCCCTTGTTGTGTCTGCATTCATTAAGAATTTGGTGAAAGTGGCTCCATTGAATCTGGTTACATTCATTGGTTTTATTCATTTTTTGACTCTAAATACCTTTACCTATTTGATGTTTGCTAAAGCAAATTTGCAATAAAAGAATCCCATAGACCTACATTAGAGGAGGAACCTAAGCCATACTGTATCTAGAGGCCAGGGCTACGTTTTGTGATAACGATGGATCTTAGCTCTTAAAAGCAGCCTCTGTGCTTGATGTTTCCTAAAAGTACTCTTAACATAAATGCACAAAGATTTTTACATGTTTTTATGGATGATTCGTACAGTCGTTTCTACAATCTTTTTAGGCTTATCATTTTGGGAAATGGTCTATAATTCTAAACTATGTATGATTGTTTCTGCAATATACTGAGGATTCCAATGCTTTTGGGATACTGTGCATAATTTTATGATGATTCGTATGATAGTTTCTGAAATCTACTTATACTCTGCTTTTGGGAAACAGCCCGTAATTCTCCGATGATTCGTACTAGGGGACCAAAATCTTATATCACGATAACAATATATATCACAATATAGTAAAAGGTTTCTGGAAAATCAATAAAAATTGGTTTATATATAATATAAGCCTATTGTAATGCCTATTTTTGGAACTGCAGTCAGTGAATTAAATACTTTAGAAATGAAAACTACTTCCTCTTTATTTGGAACAAGACAATGTCAAAGTACATAAATAAATAAATAAATAAAAGTCAACCTTACCAAAATGCTAAATATAACCGTATGCCACATTTCAGTTTAAAATGTTTTTGACCAATATTATTATTATTCATATTATTATTATAAACTTTGCTAAATAAATGTAAGATCTTCTCACGGCAATGCGACAAAGAAAACATAAATAAAACAATCCAATGAAATTAAACACTTCTTGAAGAAAATAAATATCAAATATCTGTCACTTCTTACAAAATATCATTTTGAGGTGATAAAACAGATTGCTTGTACAGTATTACGAGTGATTATCGTCGTGCGAACCACAGATGTCACACTTGTTTTAGTAACAAGCTTGTCTTCATTTTCTTGACCTGTTTGGGAGTCATCCTGTACTGCTGAGATTTCGTTTGCCATTTGGGGTTTTCTTGGGTCAAAAATGATTGAGTAGCTCTCCTGTCTCTGGAGCACAAATATCTGTGTGCACTTTGAAACATTCTCATGTCAGATGAGAAGAGTATTTAAATGAAAGGTCATGAGGTCATGAAATTTGCTTGGGAGGCCACAGAAAAAACTTCAGTGCTGGAAAAACCCTGTCCATGTTTCTTCAGTTCTCTCCATCTCACCTGAAGCCCTACCCATTGATAGATAAGCCCACACTGCGCACATGGATATTTACATATCGCCATATACACGATATAGCAAAATCTCTATTGATTGACACTTTATATCATCGTTACGATATATATCGTCATATCGCCCAGCCCTAATTCATACGATAATTTCTAAAATCTACTTTTACAATGTTTTCGGGAAATGGTCCGTTATTCTACGATTTGTACGATCGTTTCTGCAATTTACTTAGGCTTACGATGCTTTTGGGAAAAATAAGCAATGCTAAAATTATTAGTACGATCATTTCTACAATCTATTTAGGCTTACGATGCTTTTGGGAAACAGCCCGTAATTCTACAATGAGTCGTATGATAGTTTCTAAAATCTACTTTTACAATGCTTTCGGAAAATGGTCTGTTATTCTAAGATTTGTACGATTGTTTCAGCAATTTACTTAAGCTTACAATACTTTTGGGAAACAGTCTGCATTTTTAAGGTGAATCGTACGATCGTTTCTACAATCTGTTTAGGATTATGATGCTTTTGGGAAGCAGTCTGTATCTTTTTAATGATTCGTACGAGCATTTCTACAATCTGTTTAGGCTAATGGTGATTTTGGGAAATGGTTAGTAATTCTAACATATGTACGATTGTTTCAGCAATATACTTAAGCTTACGATGCTTTAGGGAAGCAATGCATAATTCTAAAATGATTGTTCCTACAATCTACTAAGGCTTACGATACTTTTGGAAAATGGTCTGTAATTCTAAGATGATTTGTGCAATGGTTTCTGCAATCTATTTAGGTTTATGTTGCTTTTGGGAAACAATCCGTAATACAACGATGATTTTTACATATGTTTCTTCAATATACTTAGGCTTACATGATACTTTTTGGTAAAGGTTTGTAGTTCTATGATGATTTATATGACCGTTTCTTCAGCCTTACAGTGCTTTGTAAGATTTTGAAGGCTTGAATTTTTCAAAGGCTTACAGTGCTTAAGGGAAATGGTCAAAAATTCTAAGGTGAATCATACTATCATTTCTACAGTATACATTGGATTACTATGCTTTTGGGGAACGGTCCTAAATTCTAAGATAATTCGTACAATCGTACAATGCTTTTGGGTAACGCAGCCCAGAATATCATCGAGATTTAGGGGTGGGCACTTTTGACTTAGACATGACACTAATGTTTCCCATGAACCTGCAGGAATTTCTCACTCCTGGATCATAGCTTTTGCTAATTCCATAGGTGATGATTGGAAAAGGGTCTTTGTAAAGCCCACAGCACTGAGCTTACTCATCAGCGTGACTCACTGTACAAACCCCCAAAAGAGAACCTGAGACCTCTAACAGCAGAGCACTAGAACTTTGACACATTGCATTATGATGAAGCTGCTATTTCACTGCGATCATGTTGCATGGGATGGTGAGAGAGATAACATTTTTGGCACAACTGATCTCAGAGCCATGATTGCTGCAGAAATGTATTCTGAGAATATTTGTATTCAAACTAAACCTTTGTTCTGGTGTAAATAATAGTTGTGTGTTTCAGGGCCTTTGGGTATTGTCTGTGTGAATGGTGCGAGATTTCTGTTGACAGAGTTTTTTCAGATGGGTTAACGCCCTGCCCTGTTTCTGTGCACAGACATTCATTGTCTCCATCATGTCTGGTTTTAAATAAATGGTTTCTTGCATGCAACATCAGGTCAAGGAATTTGTTTATCTGCATGGAAGTGAGATGAAACGGCTCAATGCAAAGTTTAGTTTTCAAGTAGTTTCAAGTTGTCACGATTTTGGCTGATGATTAATTGTCATACAAATAATTTTGATTAAAGATGAAATCATTTTGTTCAAGTGACAACTTTAAACACACCTTCAGATGGCTCTTTTCCAAGTTGGAATAAAATGTATGATTTCCTAATTGAAAGGAAAGGCTTTATAAACAAATATTGCAAAGGGGTAGAATGACATGAATAATATTTCAAATATTTATCTTTTTGGTCCACTTTAGTCTTAATTCACTTTCTTTCTTTCTTTTGGAACCCAACCAGCCTGAATGTTACATTAAAGTAATATAAAAACATGTTTAATCACAATTAGATTTAATTTAATTGTGACAGGCCTAGTTGCATGTGTAAAAAAAAAACAAAACAAAAAAAAAACATTCACAGAAATTTGTTCTGCTTGTATTTCATAAATGTTGCTCCAAGATCAACCAGCTGTGAAGCAGCAAATGATGAAGTGCATCCAAATAAATCATAAAAAGTAAAAAAAAAAAATTATTCTCTTGATAAAACGTCTAAGTGGCTGCAACAGTAGTAATTATGTCTTGTAGAAATTAGAGACCTTGGCCTTGGAAGGATGAAAACAAATGTTCTGCCTTTCTTAATTCAGTGCCTGGATTATTTCAAAATATCCTGTCTCCAAATCCCACATATGTGTTTGACCTTTTACACCTCTAACAGCTTCTCTATTCCTCTTTATGCTAGCACAGAGACTCATGGCAGAAAGTGCCTTGTAGGGATGCATGGGAATCTTGAGGCACCCCATGATTCAATTCCATTCTGAAAGCTATACTAAAACATATAAACTTAGAAAGGACTTAGAATAAAGGGGCATAATAACCCTGTTTCAGAGTCAGCGTTGTGGGTTTCGGTCTGAGTGAATGAAATACCGCATCAGAGTGACCGTAAGCTTTGTTGGCATCTTGTTTCCTGTGGATCCACATGAGAATGATCAACCCATGATTGTAATTCCTTTGTAAATACATGTTCCCTTTAAATATACAGTTCGTGACGCAGAACATTGGTTGGTTGGTTGATTCTCATGAAAATGTCCTGGCACTATTTTACTCTACAGTCAAAAGAAACAAATAAGAAATTATATGTTGCACATATAAAATGAAGCCTTTTAAGTTTATGAAAAAAAATTTTTTGCATTGTGACAATATTTTCATGACAGCTGCACACATTTTACCCCCCCAATTCTCATTACCGCTACTCAAAAAAATGATACATTTTATAAATTGCAAAATATACTGTAAAAACACCAATGAGCCAAAACCTTATGACCACTCACAGGTGAAGCGAATAACATTGATCATCTCCTAACAAGGCCACATGTGAAGGTCTGGGTAGATTAGATGGTAAGTGAACAATCAGTTCTCGTAATCAACGTGTTGAATGCAGGAGAAATGGGCAGGAGTAAAGACCTGAGTGAATTTGACAAGGGCCAAATTGTTATGGCCAGACGACTGGGTCAGAGCATTTCTGAAACGACAAGGCTTGTGGGGTGCTCCCGCTCAGCAGTGGTGAGTACCTACCGACAGTGGTCTGAGGAGGGACAAACCACAAACCGGTGACAGGGTGTTGGGCGCCCAAGGCTCATCGATGCACGAGGGCAACGAAGGCTATCCCATCTGGTCCGAAACAACAGAAGGTCTACTGTGGCACAAGTCACAGAAAATTTGAATGATGGTTAGAGGAGAAATGTGTCACAACACATAGTGCATCGCACCCTGCCCATGATGACACCTGCCCACCATCGTGAGTGCCTACAATGGGCACGCAAGCGTCAGAACTTGGATTTGGAGCACTGGAAGAAGGTCGTCTGGTCCGATGAGTGACTTTTTCTTTTACATCACATGGAGGGCAATGTACGTGTGCGCCGTTTACCTTGGGAAGTGATGGCACCAGTAGGCACTGCTGGAAGACAACAAGTCGGTGGAGGGAGTGTGATGCTCTGGGCAATGTACTGCTGAGAAACCCTGGGTCCAGCCATTCATGGCAATGGTATTCCATGATGGCAGTGGCCTCTTTCAGCAGGATAATGCGCCTTGCCACACTGCACACATTGTTCGGGAATGGTTTGAGGAACATGATGAAGAGTTCATGGTGTTTCCCTGGCCTCCAAATTCCCCAGATCTCAATCTGATTGGGCATCTGTGGAATGTGCTGGACCAAGTCCGATCCACAGCGCTCCACCTCGCAAACTTACAGGACTTGAAGGATCTGCTGCTAAATTGTTGGTGCCAGATACCAAAGGACACCTTCAGGGGTCTTGTAGAGTCCATGCCTCGGCGGGTCGGCACTGTTTTGGTGGTATGTGTAGGACCAATAGCATATTAGGCAGGTGGTCATAATGTTTTGGCTCATCGGTGTATATGTCTTTAATTTTCACTGATTTTAATAATTTAAAAATCTTTTTAACTGTGACATAGTAAAAAAAAAAACTGTCTTATGTATTAATTTGGTGTTAAATATGACCAGGACATTTTCTTGACAGGTTTAGTGAGAATCACCTTGTTGTTCTTGTTTTTTTAGTTTTTTTAAACAAAAAGCTAATTTAGTCTTTTTGTGCTTGGCTGTTTAACTTATCTGAAGCGCACCTTTTCGTAGTAGACAGTACATACCACTGCATTTTCGTACACTCATCTGTATTGGTTATATTTTGCACTGCATATGCTATTCAGTTATTAGAATTATTAAGAATTAATTTCAAATCCAATTATTAATTTTTGTGGACTGATCCAGAACCAATCAAGATTAAGATTAAGGAACAAGAAACCCACCCCTGGAGTCTTGGTCCTGGGTTATCTTGCTGCGGTGAAGTTGACAATTACCGAAAAAAAATGCACTCTTTAAACAGTCAACCCTCTTTGCTCCGTGATTTTCCCACCTTGTTCACTTGCCACGAAAAAAGACCTGTCATACACTTGGCAGAGGTTACAGTGTTAGATTTCCTGCATCAAGTTCCTCCCTCAGCATTCCGCTGTAATTGAGAGAGTACAGCCTCTTCTGTGACTCCCAAACACCAGGAAGCGGAGGAGAGACAACGGACAGAGAGGGAAAAAGAGAATGCATATCTATTTTGCTTTGTGTGATGTCATCTGAGAGCAAGTTGTTCACTCTTGTAGCTTGGCTTTCTCTCCCCTTCCCTGACAAGCTGCTGGCAGAGCACAAGCACATTAAGAAGTTAAGTCAAATGGGCCAAGGAGACAGAAGGGGGGAATTAACAGAGGGTCAAGCATCTACCAATCACCATGAGCCCGTCAAAGCACAAATGGAGCTATGGCAGATGTTGCCTGAATAATGCGAGGGGGGCGGGACCTTAAGCTCTGTGCCAGGAGGGTGTCTGTCATAGCCGGTTGGACCACAAGAGAGGCAGGAGCAGCTTTATTGTTTCTCCTGGAGCTTACGGCTTTGTTTTCCCGGATTTGAGGATTTGTATCGGGATATGCCACTAATGTGTGTCCAGGATTTCTCTGTGTGGATAACTGGATGGGAATGCTCAGGAAAATCTAAACATACAAGCAATGTTGCACTGGAAATGTCTATGATGGAGTTACGAGAAACTGAGGAAAGCAACAATGACAAGTTGTGTCAATGGGTATCAAAGGAAACTAGTAGGATTGTCATAATGGAGAAGGATGTTTAAGAGAAAGAAGTCATTGTGTTGAAGTATTGAAGAGTTACCAAAAGTTTATTTTAATACATTTTTTTTTTCATTAACTTTATTTTAGGCATTATTCTGCAAGTAATTTTATATGATGTATAGTATATTTGTGGTCTTATAATTTTTTTTGCAAATTGTACATTCATATACATTTGTGAAAAATTATATTTGCGTGCAATATTTTGCTCTTAAACTGCACTGCTTTATTTTTTCCGTAACTTTTTGCTGGGGCAAAGTGTCTAATCCTTGGAAAAGTGCACATGAAGGTGTCTTAATTTTGCCCTTTTAAAGTTCCCTCTTAAAATGCACTGCTTTATTAATTTTGATACCTTTTATTGGGGTAAAATGTCTAATGCTAGCCTAGTAACATGTAAAAGTGCACATAAAGGCATCTTTATCTTCCCCCTTTAAAGCTTCTTTCACGTTTGTTAGAGATTGTTGCACTGAAAACCTTTACCTCGTTTTAATACATCATTTGTAAGTTATTGCCATAATGGGCAAACCTCTGAGTCGGCCAGACTGTCTACGGCAGAGCCCTTCCTGTGTGGGCAAACGAGATGATGAGGACCTCAACATTGATGACTGTTACGTTCCTCAGAGGTCCATTTATGACACAGTGCGTTTGAATGAGCAAATCGACTCGGGATCCAAGGGTAGTCTGTCCTCCAGGCACTTCATCGGCACTTTGCCCTACAGCCATCGCACCCTGGACATCAACACACTCTGTGGGAATGGCAACTTGGCTTCTTCTAGTGCTTTTGAGCTCCGCAGCAGAGATACAGCACAATTGGACGAGCGTGTGTTGTTTGACGGCTTGAAGTATAATGGAGATATTATCCGGGGTGCAGTCACCATGCTGTGTAAGTCACGGCCAGGAGGCGAGAAGAAGGAGCCTCCTCCACACCGCCGTTCCTGGCGGACTTTCGCCCCTGCTAACCTCAGCGAGTACAGCAGCTGCAGTGGAATGCTGTGCAGTGACGGAACCGGCCAGCATGTTTTGGGCCAAGTTGGGAGAGGACGTAGTATGACGAACTCACTTACCTCGGAAGGGGACTCGGGCCTTTGCAGTCCCACTGTGGAACGAGAACAAAGTAACCAACGAGCCCAGAGAAGACCCAGGCCTAGCACGAGAAGCCTTTCTTCTACTGAGGGAGTGCATGTATCTGGGGACCTGAAACCAGGGCGTTCTCTAAGCTCAGGCCAGGAAGAGTTCCCCTACTCCAAGAGAAAAGACTTTTTACCTTCACCGCTGTATTACACAGAGGCATCGACACTTGGAAGCCAACAATGCAATGAAACATGCAACTTAAACCTCAGTGTAGCTTCGAACACTAATGGTGAATGTTCAGATATAAATGCCAGGATGTTGTCAGAGTCTAGTAGTAAAATGCGAAACGCGACATACAAGTCGAGATCCAGAACATTGTCAGGATATGATGAATTACCCACTGCCGAGCTTCTTGAAGATACTTGTACACAGGAGGACTGTGAGCTGCTCAGTGTTGTGGTTACGCAACCAAAGACAGTTTCACATCACCAACAGAATCCAGAGCAACATGTAATGAAAGATGAAAAGTGTTACGAATATGAGCAAAGAGCTACAGACTCCAAAATGGCCGACTTGGAGGATTTCTTGTTGTTAGTGGAAAGGGAGGGAGGCTTTGCCAATCGAATAAAACTCATGGACGACGAAGATATCGAGAGTTTATTAACATCCATAGCTGAATGTTCGCAGATGGAACTTGTGGCCTTGCCTTGCACGCAGGTATCCTAAAATAGCCCGGATGAATGTTGATCGTTTGATTAGCATTTCCTGGGAGGGTGACTAGTGCCAATGACTAGTGCCATTTGCTCTTTATCAGATTAGGACATGGCTCAATTGAGTTTGTTGTGATTGTTGGTCAGTGACAGCAGATATTGTGATCCAGCACAGCTGGCTATAACAGATAGTAGGAGCCTTTCACAACAAACCAGAGTATACGTAATGCCCATTTGAATGAAAGTACCTCACCATATAAGGCTGGTGGCCACTACATATTTACTTAACCTGCTGAAAAGATCAGCATTGTTTTGGATGCTGGTCTCCAGCATGGAATGCTTAACTAGCAAGACGTTCATGGTCAATCAGCCGAACGAGAACAACCATACAGGTCTACCAACTTCACCAGCCATGTTTTGCAGGTGAACAGCATTGCTCTGCTGGTCCATCAGCTAGACCATCACCAAACAGCAATAACTAATAAGTGGAAATGCTGGTCTTAACTGGTCTTTTCAGCAGGGTAGGGACAAATGTGGTTTGTATTGATAAGAACTGTTTTGTGCTTGTTGTAGCAAGGTATTGTTAAATTACTTGTCAGTGTTGTTTAAAACAGGGTTTCTCAACCTCTTGCCCACTGCTACCCACTTGTTTTGAATGCCTGTCATCAATGACCCACTGGGGGTGAGGGGGAATAATTTAGTAGGTACTTAATGTAGTTATGTTTATATGCTTATAATATAGCGGCCTAAAATCTATAGCCCAATATTTGTAGCTTTGGTACTGCTGGCTGAAGTTTTCAGATGGTCCCTTACCACACTCTCCACAGTTTTAGTATGTTTTAGCACAATGTGAGGACTTATCAAATGGTCCCTTACCCACCATAGGCACAATTTCCAACAATATCAAGGTTAAATTAATGATCTTGAATGATATAAACTAGCTTAAATACGGGACATATCGCATCCCGTAGATCCCGCATTTTACGAGGTTGGTGGCAACCCTACTTGGGACTGCTGCTCTGAAATGATGATGTTCAGAGATTGGATTGCATTCAGACCAGCACGGTAATGCATAATTTTAGGAGAGACATTTGATACAAAGTTGAGGCTTAAATAAACCATATCTCTGAACTTCAGTGAGTCACCTTTCCACCTTATCTATGAAAGAGCGCCATCATTTCCTCTGTGCTAACAAAAAAGAAAAGAAAAAAAATTTAGGGCTTCCCTGAATCACCCATTCTTGAAGTAAATCAGTCAAGAAATGCTTAAATAAGTTCTTCAAAAATTAAGTAGCATCTAACTCAATCAGATTTTCCATTTGATGTTTATTGTTCTTTTATATTTTTCACTGACTTCAGGTTTTCCAGAAGGAAGTCATTGAGTCACTGCAGAGCCAGTTGCAACAGCTGAACTCTCTTGGTCAGGGGTTGATCCTGAACGCCGCCAAAGGCACTTGCACCAAGAACCTCGAGCAGGACCTGGAGGAGGTCAACACCAAATGGAACACCCTCAACAAAAAAGTGAGGCCCTTCAGATGTAAAAAAAGAAATAAAAATATTTAAGTTGTGAAAACGTATGGATGAGTTATGTTTAATTGTGGTATGATTTTTTTGTCCATTGCACTCTGGAATGCTTATTATCTCTTGTTAACAGTCATAATTTAATTGTGTGCCTGTGCAGGTGAGTAACTAACCAAAACTAGACATGTTACTAACTTAACCACATTTTTCAGTAGTGTGATAGTAGTTTAGCTGTTTTCAAAATAGTGTAGCTTTTCTAGTAAAAAGCGATGTATTCCAAGAAATGTTGGTGTAGCATGATGAAACTCTACATTGCTGTTTATTTTATCACATTTTATACATGTAGCCTTACAACCGAGTGAACTGAGGTAATATTATATATCACATCTCTAGAATGTCCTCCCTTTCAGTGACGTTTGCAAGAGTGGTTAATATCACCAAATTGTTTCATTTAAATGATTTGATTAAATAATTCCTTTGAGTCACCACTAAATACTGATCTATGTATTAGAGTTTTTTTGTTGTAGTTGTGTAAATGAAAGTGTATTAGTATAAATTATATGTTCAAGTTTAAGTGATGCTGTCACCCTAATTATTTAGTTTACACTCTTGTTTAAAAGCAATCAGTAGTTCAGTTTAACTGAAACGTTTAACTACTTTAAATTAGGAGTAATTTGGACTGTAGCAAGCCCTAGTTTCAATGCAGCTTCCCCAACAGTACACTGAGATTGTAAATGTGTTGTTGTCAGGTTGCGGAGCGATCGGCACAGCTCCATGAAGCCCTGCTGCACTGTGGCAGATTCCAGGATGCACTGGAGTCTCTTCTCAGCTGGCTCACAGACACTGAGGAGCTGGTGGCCAATCAGAAGCCTTCATCAGCAGAGTTCAAAGTGGTCAAAGCACAGATACAAGAACAAAAGGTAAGAAGTCAGGATTGTAAGGACTTATCATATTGAGAAACAAGCAACTGATGAAAAAATACATACAAGTGAACATTTTGGACACACTTGACTGTATTTATGTAACTCATAATTGTACAAATATTTTAATCTAAAGGATTATGCTTGAATGCTTGAAATGAGTTTTGTAAACAAATATAAATTGTGCCTATGCATGCATTTCTTGACATAACTAACATTTAAATAAATAAATTAGTAAATAAACAGTAGCCATAAGAGAGATCAGATTTTTGTGAAGCTGGTTAATAAGTTTTATGCTGATTTGTATTTGACCCTATTTCTTCCTCCTGATCTGTGTGTAGCTGCTGCAGAGGCTGCTGGATGAGCGCAGAGCCACAGTGGAGCTGATTAGCACAGAGGGCCTAAAGGTGACAGAGTTAGCTGACACTGTCGACAAGGAGAAGATTGCAAGAGAGCTTGAATGCTTGGGGCAGAGGTGGGATGCCCTACTCAAGAAAGCTGAGAACAGGTAAAACTATAAACTTCCCTCCATTATTAGATTTTGGAAATGAAGTGGTTCTTTTTACAAGGCTGTGTGTATCTTTCCAAAATGTGTATTGACTAAAGTCATGTTTAGACTGTGGCTGTTTTAGAGTGGTTTGGTTTTTAAAATATATTTTAATAAATATGATTTTGCTCTCCGAATAGGTTAAGAATTGTAAGGAATTTTGGTTCCACTGAACGATTCTGGTTTGTTAACAATTTCCTTAACTATTCTTTTAGAAATGTTGAGGGTGCAGGTGTACTTCATCATTGACGATGAACAAATTCCACTGCTAGAACGTTTGAAAACCAGAAAGGGTCACAATACATTTTGCTTTCATTTCTGAACACTACATCTGGGTGTTTCTTTAACTTCTAATGCTTTCACATCCCAGGGGTTGATTTTTATTAAAAAGAAGAGCTTTCAGGGGGCCTGGGTAGCTCAGCGAGTATTAATGCTGACTACCACCCCTGGAGTCGCAAGTTCGAATCGCTTTAGCCAATGGGTTCACATATTTTTTCCAACCTACACTTTGAATGTTTGAATAATGTATTCAATATGTACAAGAACAATACAATACTTTGTGTATTATTATTTAAAACCGATTGTGTTTGTTAATTATTGTAACTTAGATGATCAAACCAGATTTTAAGACTGAAATTTGTACATAAATGCAGGTAATTCCAAAGGGTTCACATACTTTTTCTTGCCACTGTATATTGGAGTCCAGTCATGACCAGCAATAAAAATGTGACTTTTATGCAATGTCCTTGGCAGACACAAGCTGTTGGAAAGTATTTTGGTGGTGGCGCAGCAGTTCCACGAGACCCTTGAGCCTTTAACTGAGTGGCTGACTGCTACTGAAAAACGACTGGCCAACTCAGAGCCCATTGGCACCCAGACATCCAAGTTAGAGGAGCAGATTTTACAGCAGAAGGTACAGAACCGCCTATAGCGACCCACACAGCCCATGTGACCTTGTTTAGTATATATTCCATCGTGTTTTACTTATTTTATCCATTTTCCATCAGTCCTGTTATGGCACTTTCCATGAGTAAGACACTTAATAGGGCATGAAAAAATGAAGTCAGGTAAAAAAATAAATAAAAAAAACCTTCAGGAAATGTTCAACCTCAGGTCAAACTAAATATTATATGATTTGCTTTATTTTCTACTCCTTTTAAATAAGGTTTACAATTTTGGGACATGTCTAAATACAGTTTAAAAAACTGATTTTTTTATTTTCTAGCAATAAACATTAAATGATCATCATAATTAAATAGACATTATTTATAAGATTTAAAAACAAGATTTTTACAAAAAGTCAAGACTACTGAGGTGGGGCAGGCCAATTTACTAAACATTTGATGTCTTTAAAACTACTTACTTTTCTTGTAATTTAATTTTACCATAAAAAAAAATAAATAAAATATGAATTGTGCCTCTAATACACATAATAAATACTAAAAAATGTTGATCATCAACCTAAGGAGATCAAACTAAATATACAAGTTTTCAGTTTTGAGGCATGTATAAAGAGCAGTTTAATAGTGATTTTGTAATTTTTTAGCATTGAACATTAAACAAAAATAAAAATTCATTAGACAAAATAATAATAATAAAAAAAGTGAATCTGGTAGTTACAAAAAAATGCCTCTATTAGTTATAATAAATACTTATAATAATAATAATAATAATAATAATAATAATGTGAAACAAAGTGCATCCTATTCATGGAAAAAGCCTCATGCATTTATGTTGCAATCCCATATGTTTTTCACACACATTCATTTGTTCCTTTCCTTTTTTTGTTATTATGGTTTCTCCACCCTGGTTTTGTGACACCCTGGTAATCAGGCCTTAGAGGAGGAGGTAATGGGCCGCAGTAAGATCTTGTATCAGGCCATGAGTCTGGGTCAGTCTCTACGGGCCGTCGGCTGTGTGGATGACAAGGAGCTGGTGCAGGCAAAGCTGGACAACACACAAAGAAGCTATATAGAGCTGCAGGAGCGTTGCCACAGGAAAGGCGAGCTGCTGCAGCAGGCGCTGATTAATGCGCAGCTCTTTGGCGAGGATGAGGTGGCGCTCATGACGTGGCTCAATGAAGTCCACGGCAAACTGAGCGAAGTCTCTGTACAAGACTACACGACGGCTGTGCTGGCAAAACAGCATGCTGAGCAGCTGGTACTTTAAAAGCTCCTCCTCTTAAGGCTGTTTCACCCTGTTTTGCTCATTTATATTCTCTGTTTTCAGTGCTGTGGTTTGATTTGTGTTGCCCTGTCAGAAGATGTCGTTGACTGATGTATTTCCTGATGTCTAGGCTCTTCATGAAGACATTGAATTGAGGAAACAGAATGTTGACCAGGCCATCCAAAACGGGTTAGAACTACTGAAACAGACCACAGGTGAGATGATAAACTGATTAAAAGCTTTCCTGTTATTTTAATGTGAGGAGAAGGATATTATGCACAACATTTTTTGAAAATAATCTCTCAAGTTAATTGGAAATAAAGGAATAGTTCACCCAAAAATGACAAATCTGTCATCATGGACCACGTTTACATGCAAAATGGTTTATTCCAGGGTTTTTGCAGAAAGCGGCGTTCTAATATGTCATGTAAACAAGAACACCGATTTCCTTACGGCGTTTAAGGGATTAAGAGAAAGCGGTTTAACACACCTAGGTTTCTCACTGAGAACGCGGCCTAATGTGGCCATTTAAACACACCAGGTAACAAGCGTCATAGGATGAAGCCCAACAAGTCAACACAGCGGAAAGAATTAAACATTTCTGGGAGTACAGTGGGAAAAGCACATACATTATAAACTATACCCATTTACACACACCAGTGTAAAATAATGACAGTCCCTCATATTCGCGTATATGCGCTTGTACATTGCGGGAATCCTGCAGTTTTATATAAGAGGGAAAGCCCACTATTGCAGCGCAGTTCCACTGCATATCACGATGGAAAGTTAAGGAAACAAACACAGCAACAACTCTGGAATATCTGGAAATAAAGTGAAGTGTGATGCTCCTGTTCTACACGCTCCATACGGGACTCGAGCCGGCGTCTCCGGCATGGGAGGCGGGTGCGCTAACAAGGAGGCTAAAGGCTACAGCCTCTAGCATCAGTCGCTAGTGCACCTCTTGAGGCCAGGAGAGTGAGGTTTATACACATTGCACAGCTAGCTATCAGCTGGCTCCCATTACAGAAGCAATGGAGAATAAAAGAGTGAGAGAAAGCTGCTTACTGACTGAGCCGCATGGATACAGGAGTAAAGAGTACACCTCTTAAACAGTGCATGTAAATGGGAACGCTGCTTTCATGCAATAACCCTTTTCTTGCAATAACCCACTTTCTGGTGTCCATATAAACATAGTCTTTTACTCACTCTCATGTCATTCCAAACCTATATGCTGTTATTTATCACTCAGATCTTTTCCATACAACACCAGTCCATAGACACTCTTAAAACTACCTAAAGAACTCAATAAAAGCACCTTGTTAGTAGTCTTTACAACTCATGTGCTACATTCCAAATCTTCTGAAGTCATATGATAGCTTTGTGTGAGGAACGGACCAAAACTAAGATCATTATTTGCTGAAAATCTTTCTCGATGTGTGTATTTTGCTCTAAGAATTGTTTTTTTCTAACACTGTACAAATACAAACATTATTTTAAGAACATTTGTTCCTAATATTTGGGCAATCTTTACATAACATTAGTCTACGTTTTTGGAATGTTCCCTGTGGTGAAAAGATATCAATGCTCTGAAACTGTATGAATACATCTGTATCGTGTTCACTTGCATTCAGGCGATGAGGTTGTTGTCATCCAAGGCAAACTAGATGGAATAAAGACCAGGTATTCAGAGATCAACACAATGAGCAGCAGTGTTTCAAAGACTCTGGACAAAGCTCTGTCTCTCGCCACCAAGCTGCAAAACACCCATGAGGAACTGAACTGCTGGCTGGAGAAGGTGGAGTCTGAACTGGCCACGTTTGAAGCTCAAGAGCCATTCGGAGAGCAGCTGACTCACTTGCAAGAGAGGCAAAAAGTAAGTCTAGTAAATCACTCATGAGCTCTATTTAATGTCCCAGTTGTTTCTCCAAGACTTAGACAAATAAAAATAAATAAAAAAAATCCAGAAGAGATCTCAACACTGTTTCAAACTGTGCTCACACTTGCCAATATAACAGTCTGCAGATCAAAAATTCAGAGATCTAGATTTAAACTCGAACATTTCTCAAATTATATGGGCTATGCTATCCAGTTTTACAGCTCTGTAATCTAAAAATGTACTTGGATTCCAAATAAAGGGTGCTATTTTTTTTTTTTTTTTTTTTTTTTAGTAAGCAATTTTATCACAGTAAAATCATGTTAACATGTACAGTGTTTACGTCTTGTGGCTATATTTTTAATATATTTTTAATAAATATTTTAGTATAAATGACTGACTCCATTCACTTCTGTTGTAAGTGCCTCAGTGTAACTGTGATTTTTGCTTTTTTTAAATAAAGGAGGGACGAGTCAAAATGATTTCTTATGGTAATCAACATTATGCCACAAATGCTGTCGATAGAGTTTAACTTGAATGAAACCTGAAATCCCCAGAGCTATAAAAAGAGCAATTTTGCAATGCACTATATGAACTGATGATTTGTTGACTGTCATGTCCAGGCACTAATGCAGGAGGTTAAGGATCAGAAGCCACTGCTGGACTCTCTGAATGAAGTCAGCAGCGCTCTGCTGGAGCTCGTTCCATGGCGAGCTCGAGAAGGGCTGGACAGAATGATCACCGATGACAACGAGCGCTACAGATCAGCCAGTGATGCTGTTAGCCAGCATGTGGACCAGACTGGAGCTGCCATCTTAAAATCACAGCAGGTACAGTCCGTGGTCCTCAGCTGCTTAAAAACATAGCACCAGCCCTTTATTAGTAACACACACAGGGAAGTTTGTTTGAAGCCCCAGACAAAGAAGTGTCTGTGTTTCTTGCCAAGGGTGATTAGCCCCATTGTGCTGTTAATTCTTACTGCTTTAATGTCATTCAAACTGAATTCATCCTCTCTAGCAGCCTCCATGCTATTTACATAATACACTAATGGAGTGTGACCCGCATTGATTACATTTGCATCTCAATAGTGTGTTCATATAGTGCCAGGAAAAAAGGATTTTGTGCACAACTGACTCTGATTAATATACTTATTTCCATTTTTTCCTGAATAATATTTTTATATATTTTAGTCAAGGTTTCTTGCATCAAAAACGTCTCGGTTACCTGATGGAGGGAACGAGATGTTGTGTCGATGAAGTGACACTAGGGGTCACTCCTGGGAGCCCCAAACATCTCTGATCTTTGAGAAAACGCCAATGAGAAGTGGCGAGTGGAATTTGCATGCCACTCCCCCGGACATACAGTATAAAAGGAGCTGGAATGCAGCCACTCATTCAGGTTTTGCACTGAGGAGCCGAGACAAGGTCCCGGCCCATTCAGCGGGTAGTTTGGTGTTGTGGCAGGAGGGACACAATGTCTCATTCCCTCCATCTGGGAATGGAGGTTACGACAGTAACCGAGACATTCCCCTTCTGTCACTCACTCGACATTGTGTCGATGAGTGACAGCTGGGCGCGCAGGGGCGGAAGTCCCGCCTCCAGGGCGCCTGAACCTGCCAGAGAGAAACGGTGTCCGGTGGTCGTGATAATGTTGGGCATGCAGCGAAATCAAAAGAAAAGGAAAATAAGAATTCTCCACCCGACCCTCCTTCAGGGGAAGGAGTGGTCTCCTTACTAGCTCCTGAAGGATGAGTTCCCGACTTCCTGGGCTGCCCGTCTCAGGGGTGCTTCGAAGCCTTCCACGGGTTCTTGATGGCCAGCCGTGAGACGGGTGGCGTCTGTTTCCTGCGGGCGGCTCCATGCCGGGGCCAGGCCACTGGGGTGAGCTGCGGCGGAGCCGGTGTTACCTCCACAGGGGGACGCCCTTTGCAACGAGCAGACGGGGCACGGGGCCTCGAGCCGCGCTGGGGCAGGATATGTTGTATGGCCTCCGTCTGCTTCCTTACCATCGAAAACTGCTGGGCAAAGTCTCCGACGGTGTTGCCGAATAGGCCAGCCTGGGAGATGGGGGCGTCAAGGAATTGAACCTTGTCAGCCTCTCTCAACTCGACCAGGTTGAGCCAAAGGTGGCGTTCCTGGACCATCAAGGTGGACATCGCCTGCCCGAGAGACTGCGCCATGACCTTCGTCGCCTGGAGGGCGAGGTCGGTCGCCGAGCGCAGTTCCTGCATTAATCCCGGGTCAGAACTACCCTCGAGCAGTTCTTTAAGTGTCTTGGCTTAGTGCACCTGCAGGAGAGCCATGGCATGCAGGGCAGAGGCGGCATGTCCAGCAGTGCTGTAGGTTTAGCCGTCAGTGACGACGTGAGCCTACAGACCCTGGACGGGAGCCTCGGACGACTCTGCTAGGTGGCGGCGCTCTGCGGACACAAGTGCACCGCGACCGCCTGATCCACCCGAGGAATCACCGAGTACCCCCTCACCGCCCCACCGTCGAGGGTAGTGAGAGCGGAGGAGTTCGCGAATCGGGTGCAGGCAGTAAAAGGTGCCTGCCACAACCGTGTAAGCTCCTCATGCACTTTCAGGAAGAAAGGAACTGGGGCGGAGCGTGGCTGTGAGCGGGTTCCACTCCAGCCTGACACTTGCGGCTGCCCGGGCAAGCATGGCCGCCAGCTCCGCGTCTGCCTGCGATTGGACCACCGTACCCGAGGGTGGGAGTCCAGCCGAGTCTTCCGCGTCAGACACGGCGAGCCTGCTCTCCGATGCTGCAATGGATATCTCATCCTCTTCGCGAGTTCCGAACGAGGCCGCGAACCCACCATGAGACGGGCCGGTGGTCTCATCCCAGAACCCAGGAAATATTTAGAGAGAAAATATACTATTTTTTTTTTTTTTTTTTTTTTTTTTGCTGTTGAAGCCCCCAGGGATGTACTCTGTACAACGCCGGTGCAAGAGGGGGAGAACCGCTGTAATGCGGCGTAAGACCAACAGCTCGTGAGAGCAAGAGACATGAATGGACCAGTAGTAGTTCAGCTTGAATGAACACAACCACTTGGCTTCGAAGAGGAAATCTGAATGAGTGGTTGCATTCTAGCTCCTTTTATACCCGTATGTCCAGGGGAGTGGCATGCAAATTCCACTTGCCAATTCTCATTGGCCTGTTCTCAAAGATCAGAGATGTCTGGGGCTCCCAGGAGCGACCCCTAGTGTCACTTCATCGACACAACGTCGAGTGAGTGACAGAAGTGGAACTCTGTCTGACCCTCAAACAGACTTTTGTTGTACTTTTAAGACTTCTTTTAGTAAATAACCACTTTTATGATTGACAAATTTCTTTGCATGCAAAATGGGTAACAACCTGGCAAGATGTATTGTAAATATGACAGTTTCTGTATAAGCCCTTTTTTTTATATAGCTAAGTCAGCAGAGCCTTAAAGATACCTCAAACATTTTTAATGCCCAACAGGTCTCTGGGTAGACTAATCTTTATTATTATTATTTTTTTTTATTATTATTTATTTATCATGTATTGTTATTTTATGAAATATTATGTATGATGTTTGGTGATTAGACAGTCACTGATATTGTTCTCATTATTTGCTCGCTCTTTTCTTGATGTGCAGTTCGAAGAGGCAGCTGCTGCTGAGCTGGCGTGGCTGACTGAGGCAGAGAGGAAGTTGTCACCTCTTGGTGACGTTAAGCTCGAGCCGGAGCAGACCTCAGCTCAGCTTCAGGCTCAGAAGGTCAGTCAGATGTTTGTGTGGTCGCCTATAACCTAAACTGTCACATAAACGTCCTTTATAAAGCATCTGTGGTTCACTTACTCCTACAGAGTTTCTCAATGGACATTATGAGGCATAAAGACGCTGTGGATGGCATTGTAAAGACTGGCGAGGCCATTATGAGCAGCAAAGATGAGGTCGAGAAGCAGACACTAAAGGTAAATGAGAATTTAATAAGATTAAAGATGGGCGGTATGGAAATCTTATATCACAAGTTGTTTTATATCACACTAACAATATTTATCACAATATAGTTATTTTTGCCAGAAACTGTTTTTTATATTAAAGGTGCACTCAGTCATTTTTTACTTATTAAACAAGTTTTATTCCTAAAGAAATGAATTGTAATTTTGAAACACATGTATAAAATCATAAGCACTAAGATAAAGACTCCAGTCATTTCAGTAACCTTAAGTTGTTTTAATTCTACATGGAGAGGGTGCGTACATGGGGGCTGCCATGTAGAGGTCGGCACGGGCCTTAAAATGAAACCTGACCCTACCAGGCCCGAACGTTACCGTCAGATTATATACCCGAACCCGAAATCGCTCACTATCTTTGTTATTTCTTCTCCTAGCAAGTACTGTTGCAATAGGCTATATTTTATTTAAGCATACAGGCAACATTAGTAACAGTATTGAAACAGTAAACATACACAGTTTGAACAAGGCACAGCAGCCCCTTAGTACACTAGAGCAGAAGGGGGAAAAAGCATTGCCTTACCGTTTATTTGCTGAAACTTCACTTGGTGCAGAACAATTTGGAATAATATGAAACAATGCAACAGTCCCCTCTATGCAGCCTGAACTTGTTCAGAACGTCGAATCTTTGAATCTTTCTCGACATGCGTTTTTGAACATTTTTAAAAGTTCTTTTTAACTTGACACGGTGTTTAAAAAGTGCCGGTCCTGCGCAAGATGCTGAAGAGACAGTGAGACATGGCGCAACAGTCAAAGACATTCATCTGCATGTGTTTACATAGGAAAACAATTGGAAAACAGAACAGATGCGCGCAAAAACATGTTTGGTGTGAACAGCCCCTAACTCGTCCATTCGTGCATGAGTAAGAGCACGTGCGTGAAACAAGTTCAGTAGGCCTGTTTATTTTTTCATTAATTACAAACCAGAACCCGAAGTCCTACTTGAAAAACTGACCCGAACCCAGCCCAAAACCCATCGGGTTCTCAGGTCCCGTCGGGCCTGGGTTGGGTTGTAGACCTCTAATGACATGACCAGCCGAATACTACTCGCTTAATCTCAGTAAACGTCCTGTTATTTGACACTTTCACTCATTGATTAAAGTAATCATGACTGACTGTGAAAACTACATTTCTACAATGTCATCTGAAAATGAAAACTATTGAATTTAAATGATGCTGCATCCACACCACTAGGTGTCAGTGTCCAAGTCCAAGATGACATAAACTGAGTGCACCTTCAAATAACCATGTGTTCATGCCTTTTTTTGGATAATCCAGTGAATAAAATACTTTACAAATGGATCATTCTTTTTTTAATTTTAAACTTGATACACTTTATACACCGTCATTCTGCTCGGTCCTAATATGGCTAAACACATGAGCAGTGTACCTGTGGTGATGCGACTGTGATGTGATTCAGGTGAAGCTCCAGGCCGTGTTGGACAAGTATAACGTGGTGAGTCAGCTGAACTCTGAGCGCTGTCTGCAGCTGGAGAGAGCTCATTCTCTGGCCTGTCAGTTCTGGGAGACGTATGATGAGCTCTGGCCGTGGCTGCAGGAGACCAGTGCTGCCTTCACTTTACTGGCCCAACCTGCTATTGAATATGAAGCCCTCAGACAACAGCAGGAGGAACTGAGGGTAAGATGGAGATCCGGCTCTAAGTTCTGATTGGATGAGCCACTGTCCGTAAAATAGCCAATATATGCACACCCGTGACTAAACATTAATTTAACTGTATTTAAATGCGCCAATTGATATCTTGTTTGGTAACCATAAGCAACACGTAGTTGGACTACTGAGCTATATTACACAGCCGAAGAATCGTTTATTGTATCATCATCAATACATTTAATTGGTAACACTTTACAATAAGGTTCCATTTGTTATCATTAGTTAATGCATAAGATATCATGAACAAACAATTAACAATATATATGTTACATCATTTATTAATCTCAGTTCATGTTAGTTAAGAAAATTCAATTGTTCATTGTTAGTTCATGTTAGTTCATAATGCATTAACTACTGTTAACAAATACAACTTTTGATTTTAAAAGTGTACTAGTATATGTTGAAATTAACATGAACTAAGATTAATAAATGCTTAATAAGTATTGTTCATTGATCGTTTATGTTAACTAATGTTAACAAATGGAACCTTATTGTAAAGTGTTACCATTAAGCTTAATTGACAGCAGTTGTGGCATAATGTTGATTACCCCAAAAAATAGTTTTGACTTGCCCCTCCTTTTCTTTAAAAAAAGCAAAAATCGAGGTTACAGTGAGACACTTACAGTGGAAGTGAATGGGGCCAATCTGTAAACGTTAAAATACTCACTATTTCAAAAATATAGCCACAAGACATAAACAATATGTGTGTTACCATGATTTTAGTGTGATAAAAAATTGCTTACAAACCTTTAAGTTATATCCAATTTTCAAACTATTCAACTTGTTGCAAAATGTCAACAAACCCTAAAACCCTAAAATGACTGTAAAAATTACGATTAATATTACATCACAGCTCAAATAATACACAAGTTTTATCAGAAGAATTAATGTAAATGCTTTTATAAAAATATAAGCTTCACATTTCTGCCTTTTAAACCCTCAAAAAAATTGGCCCCATTGACTTTCATTGTAAGTGCCTCAATGTAACTTCGATTTTTGCTTTTTTATAAAGGCAGACGAAATAATTTTTTGGTGGCAACACAAAACATTAGTTGATGCATTATGAACTAACATAGACTACAATGAACAATTGTATGTTTAAGTAAATTAAGAATAACCTAGATTTAATAAATGCTGTAATATATATTGTTTAATGTTAGTTCATGATACCTAATGCATTAACTAATGTTAACAAAAAGAGCCTTATTGTAAAGTGTTAGCATTTAATAATACGCTAATTATTTTATTATTTCTATATTTATAATATTATCAGATTTTTTGTCTTTTTAGATTTAATGTTGTATTATATTTTATACACAATGTTGTATTATATATAATGTAGGGATACACCGATATGATTTTTTTTGGGCCGATATCAATACCAATATTTTGCCACTTACTCACCTAATTTTGATTTACTTAGAAATTATGCTTTCAAATTGCATAGAGGTACAAATGCCATTTTATTGCTCAAACAATAAATTATTTCCATTAAACATGGAATACATGACAGGCCAATATTTGAAGAGAGCCTCAATGAAGATAAAAAAAATATATATATATATATAATTTATAAAGAAAAACAAAACATGACGATTAATATTCCTTTAAATATTCCTTTCTAAAATATTTTTGCACTTCTGTTTTTTGCTGTTCTAAAAAATAGAAGTCATATTTTACTTTTACATATTCAGACATTACAAATTTATATAATGCATATTCAACATGCTTGACTTTTTTTGTATTTCATTTATTTTGAGATAAATTAAATACAAAGTACAGATTGTGTTTGACCTTTTCGTTGTTGGTTTTGTGATAATGTTCTGAACAATCCACTGCATCCTCTCCTGATGATATTAATCTTCTGGTCTTCAGCAAATGAGGGAGCTGATAGCAGAGCACAAGCCACACATTGATAAGATGAGTAAAACTGGCCCTCAGCTGGTGGAGTTGAGTCCGGCGGAGGGGGAGCCCATCAGAAACAAATATCAAGCTGCAGATAAACTGTACAGCTTGCTGAAAGCTGATGTTAAACATAGAGCTGCTGTTCTGGATGAGGCCATCTCCAAATCCACTCAGGTAAATTTACATTTGTGTACAATACTCCCTGAAGTCCATTTATGTGCACTAAAAATGTCCAAATTTCATTTTACATGACCATTTTCCACATTCTAAGGCTGTTTTACCATTGTACCTTTATGACCTGTTATGACTAGCAACTCTCTTCAAATGTGTCACCTTCAGACACAGTTCGTCCAGAAAGACTTTCTCGACTAAGCCACTTAAACCTAAAAATAACTTGATTATATAATGTTCCTGATCCAAGGAATAATCCTTAAAGGTGTTGTAAGTGATGTAAGTTCAGTAACTTCTGCCAAACTTAAAGGAATAGTTCACCCAAAAATGTAAGTTCTCTCTTCATTTACTCACCCCCATGCCATCCCAGATGTTTATGACTTTCTTTCTTCTGCTGAACACAAACATAGATTTTTAGAAGAATATTTCAGCTCTGTAGGTCCATACAATGCAAGTCAACAGGGTCCAAAACTTTGAAGCTCAAAAAAGCACATAAATGCAGCATAAAAGTCATCCATATGACTCCAGTTATTTAATCTATGTCTTTAGAAGCAATATGATAAGTGTGGTTGAGAAAGAGATCAAAATTTAAGTCGTATTTTAATATAAATTCTCCTCCCTGCCCAGTAGGTGGCGATATGCATGAAAAATGCAAATCTCCAAAAATTAGAAGAACACTTAGCAGAGTAGAGCGCTTAGGAGGGCTGTTTGAAAACGCAGATTTATAGGGGAAAAAAAAAGGACTACATTTTTGTATTTTTTTGGCTTCCACGTGCATTTTTCACACCACAATTTAAAAGCTGAGGACAAGCCATGTGCTCATCCATAGACATTCCGTCTATTTTGTGATCCCACTCACCTTCCCCGCTGTTTCGTCAAATATCTCGGCCTGTGAATGGAATAGAATCTTAATCTAGGTGTTGTTGGAAAGCTCAGACACCACCGTAACGCAAGAATGCACACTAAACATGTTCAACCGACCCATGCATTGGCCAAGTGCTTGCATCTGTGTACGTGCACTTGCGTAAAGTATGTTTGAGTCATAGATACAGAATTAGGTTTCTTCTCATGTAGTTAGTTTTTATGTATCGTTAAATAGTGATTTGCAATGTTGTTGCCCACCTGCATTTATCAGCATCCTCTGTCAAATTTCTGCAACTTGTGTGACAAACTGCTTGTGAATGCTCTCCACAGTTCCATGATAAGATCGATCCCATGCTGGAGTCTCTGGAGCGCATCGCTGAACGCCTACGTCAGCCGCCATCCATCTCTGCGGAGGTGGAGAAGATCCGGGAGCAGATATCTGAGAACAAAGCTGTGACTGTAGACCTGGAGAAACTTCAGCCCTCGTATGAAACCCTCAAGCAGAGAGGAGAGGAGATGATCGCTCGCTCAGAAGGAGCAGATAAGGACCTCTCGGCCAAAGGTGACTGTTGACATCTCAGTGTATCAGATTTGGTCTTGCAAGACTTCTCATCTTTAATAGTCAACTATTCATTCAGAAAAGTTGTCGCAAGTCTTCAGCTGAGATGATGCACATCAAGTGTGAGTTTGTAGATACTAAAGATGTCTTTTGTTGTGTTTTGAAGCTGTTCAAGACAAGCTGGACCAGATGGTGTTTTTATGGAATGACATCCAGGCTCTTCTGGAAGAAAGAGAGGCGAAGTTCCTGGACGTTATGGACTTGGCCGAGAAGTTCTGGTGTGACCACTGTGCTCTGATCGTCACCATTAAGGACACACATGACCTGTTGAGAGAGCTGGAGGAGCCTGGAGTTGATCCTTCAGTGGTCAAACAACAGCAGGAGTGTGTGGAGGTCTGGAGCCTTCAGAACATGAAGATTGATGTTCATGCAGCTTTGTTCAACATCTTCATGTTGTTGTTTTTTTTTTTTGTTTTTTTGCATTACAGAGCTTTAGAGAGGAGATTGATGGGCTTCAAGAGGAACTGAATGTGGTCCAGAATCTGGGGGCTGAACTCATGACAGCATGTGGAGAACCTGACAAACCAGTGATTAAGAAAAGTATAGATGAGGTAATGATGTTATAATTGCCCAACAAATAGGACAGTAATGATTGAAGGATTATACAACACTATTTCTTGCTGTATACTTGTATGTCTAGATATAGTTTCTACTGTAAAACCATAATAAATGAATATGGACTCTACTTCAAACAGTATATAAAGACATTGGGGGTTTTATTGAAGCAAAAGTAACTGTAGTAGTAACTAAGGTTGTCAGAAATTCTGCTTACTATAATACATTTTTGTAAGAACTGGTTTGGTACATTTTAAAAATGTTCAGCTTTTGGAATGCTTTTAAATATTCCGGGTTCAATACAAGTTAAGTTCAGTCGACAGCGTTTGTAACATAAAAATAATTTAGACTATTCCCTCATTTATTATAAAAGAAAAAAAGAAAAAAAGAAGCAAATATTGAAGTTACAGTAAGGCATTTAAGGATGAAGTGAATCTATAAGTCTATAAACGTTAAAATACACACTGCAAGACGTAAACATTATATGTTAAAAGGATTTAATGTGATAAAATCACTTACTGGAAAAGCTTACCGGAGTTTATCAGGGTTACGTAGTCATGACGATGAAGTTATATTGGATATAAATTTATACAGATAATGTGGTAAGCGATTATTACTCTAAAATCATGTACAATTAAAATACAATTATTATTAAATTATGTTATTTCTATACACAATTTACAATCATATTTAATCAAACTACACAATGATGACTCTAAGACTTTATAGACATTAGAGTTTCATTTTCTGTTAATGCATGATTTCCTATAAAGCTGCTTTGAAACGATGTGTGTTGTGAAAAGCGCTATACAAATAAAAATGACTTGACTACTGTTTATGTCTTATGGCTATACTTTTGAAACAGTGCGTACTTTAGTGTTTGTTGACTGGCCCCATTCACTTCCATTGAAGGTGCCACACTGTAACTGCGCTTTATGCTTTTTTTTCCCTTTTTTCTTTTTTTTTTTTTTAAATAAACGAGGGATGAGTTGTGGTAATAATCAACATTACGCAACAAATGCTGCCCTCCAAGCTTAATGAATATTGAACCCAGAACATTCATTTAAAATGGACCATTTAAACATACTGATAGTCTGTTTAGCATTCAAGGTGTAAACAGAGTCCAAAATGACTTGCTTACACCTGCTAATGGCGAGTGAATTGGGAAAATGAATCGGCCATGAAACTGTATATTTCTTTATATTGATTAAAAAGTATATTTTTTGTCCCTATGACATTGGTATTATTGAACTTTTTTTCTTGCATATTTGTGACAAACAGCGTTACTTGCAGCATCATGCGAGATGCCAAGAAAGCTGAAACCAACCAACCAAATTTAGCATGCCAAAGCCAATTTTTACTCAGTCTACGAGTGTTCATTTTGGATGGAGGGTATTTGTGGTGTAAGTGAAGTGCTGATGATCAGTGTTGGTGTCACTCTGTTCTAAACCTGACCACATCCTGTGTGTCCTGCAGGTGAACTCAGCTTGGGAGACCCTGAATAAGACATGGAAGGAGAGAGTAGAGACTCTAGAGGAAGCCATGCAGGCTGCAGTACAGTTCCAGGACAGTCTTCAGGTATATACAGTATGACACATAAACACACGCATAATTACACCCCCTGAAAGCTCTGACCATCACACTGTCTGCTCATTCTGTTATGAGAAACTTCCGATACTTGGTGTGAAAATGTGAAATAAATAAATGACTAATACAAAATTATATATATGTATTAGATTTAGGGCTGTCAAAGTTATCATGTATTAATTCAATTTAAATGAATAAACACATCAACTTTTTAGTAAAAATAACTGTAATACAGTAGTTTTTTCTTTGTGATTAAATCAGCATAAATTAAGGACACAACAAATACTACCACAGGGCTCAACATTAAGCATTGCATTGTGCTTGTTCGAGAAAAAAGTTACTTGTCCGGAGAGTAAAAAAAGGATGAAAAAGAAAAGCCTCCATCTGCATCATACAGCTAGTAAGGATCACATTAAGAACACAGCGCAGAAAGACTGTTAAATCTATACTCACCCTCAAGCCTGTATGAACATTCTCCCTAACATCTCCTTTTGAGTTCCATGGAAGATAGGTCAGACAGCTTTGGAACAACATGAACGCCAGTAATGATGACAGAATTTTCGGTAACACTTTACAATAAGGTTCCATTCATTAACATTGGAAAATGCATTAGATATCATGAACTAACAATGAACAATATATTTTTTTTACAGCATTTTTTTATCTTTTTTAATGTTAGTTAATAAAAAAAATACACGTGTTCATTGTTAGTTCATGTTAGTTCATAGTGCATTAAAAAGTTGATTAATATATGTTGGAATTAACATTAACCAAGATTAATAAATGCTGTAAAAGTATTGTTCATTGTTAGTTCATGTTAACTGATATAGTTAACTATCATTAACAAATGGAAGCTTATTGTAAAGTGTTACCAAATTTAAACATTAAATTATCTATTTAAGAGTACAATTCTTTTCTTTAATTGTTATGATGTATATTGAAAACACATATGTGTATTAAAGATATATAATATATTTTCATTTTATTCATTTTATTAATGTTATAGTATTAATATTATTATAAAATATATTGTTACATACTTAATAAAATTGACTGATTCACATGGCAGAGAAAATAGCTCAGATACATACATCAGGTGGAGCTCTAAAGACATGAGAGATGTAACAGGTTTTCAGAAGTCTTTTTTAAGCTTTTCTCTTCACTCTACAGATGGTAGCATTACACAAAGCGTTTTTTGCATTATTATGAGCGAGCACCATGATGTAACAAGACTAAATTATTGCTCTAATGTTGCGCGCTTGCGAAGAAGACATCTTTGTTGATTATAAACATCGCTTGCTAACAGAGACGTGGTACAACACCATTCGCATGTCCAATTAACAGGTTTATACCCGTTAATATATGTAACATCTAAAGTTCAGTAAATATGCGCTTTCCCACTGTGCACGCTCACAAGCTGCTGAAAGCTGCATGAGAGAAGGCGAGAGGGAGAGAGAGGGAAGAGATAGAGGGAATTCCCCGCATTATGAATGTGTGCAGGCATTATTAAAATTGGGCTCAGTCCCCGCTAATTTTCGTAATTGAGTATTTAATCAGGCTACTTGTCCGATCGGGCAAGTAAAATTCTCTTTAACTTGCCTCTTCAAAAATCCACTTGTTCTGGAAAAGCAGACAAGCGTTAATGTCCATTGTGCCATTATGTCAGTGTGCCATTATGTATGAATAATTCACAGTAAAATTAAAAAGATAAATATATCATTATTTTAACATTACAGTAATGGAAATTAAATGTTTTTATTTTTGTATTTTTTTATTTCTTTTTGTGAATTTTATATATATATATATATATATATATATATATATATATATATATATATATATATATATATATATATAATTTACCAAAAAAATGTTCATTTTGACAGCCCTAATGTGTATATGTGTATGTACTGTATATTATGGCTGTCAAAATTAACATGTTATTTTTTTGCATTGAAATCAGCATATTAAAGGCAGTACAACAAATACTCCCATGATGTATACATACTTAAATACAATTTCAATAATACATCATTATTTTCACATTAAAGTAATGGGAATGTAATGTTTTTGCATTATATATATCAAGCTTTATTGTCAAGATAAAATTAAGTGTTCATTGCCAATGCATTATTAGACACTATACATACAGATATAAAACAAATATGGCAGCTTGCCCATATCTCTCCCATACTTGGCTCACCACTTGCGGGTGCAGTCTCCATTCTCCATTGTAAATCTGCTCCTGTGTTTATTGTGCACAGGACATGCTTAATGAATAAGCGTGCACTGCTCAACACAATCATTTTTGTGCTAGGTTGTACAGTAGAGACGAGTGTGTACCTCCTGGAAATGTATATATGCAAATTTTAGTCACAGGAAGTGGGGAAAAACATTAATGTAGCTTCAAAAAGTGAAAAAACAACACCACTTGCGGGTGCAGTCTCCATTCTCCATAGTAAATCCACTCCCTTGTTTATTGTGCACGGGACATGCGTATTGAATAAGCGTGCACTGTTCAACACAATCATTTTTGTGCTAGGATGTGCAGTAGAGACGAGTGTGTACCTCCTGGAAATTAACGCTTTAAATTTCTCAGCCCTAATATATATATATTATTTTAATTCTTTTTAAAATTATCAATCCAGTAATCACAAAGGACTGGTAAAGTCATGATAATTCATTTATGAACGTATGTAGCTGCCTTTATTTTTTAGGAAGTGGCCACTTCACATGAGATCATCATATTTGGAGGTCCTTGGCATCAAAAGGTTTGAAAAGCCCTGATTTAGAAGGAAGTCATGTTCAAACAATCATAGGTTTACAATCGCTAATCTGTATCTAATTGGTTGAAAGGAAGTTGCCTGTTTGCTGATTCACTCTAGTTTTGTTTCTCATTTATTCTCTTACTCAAAGTCATTTTAACTCTGATAATGAAATTAGAATGAATGTCAGCAAGTTCTACTTATACTTTTCCCCAAAACTCCAGATCTGAGTAAAATTTGTTTTGGTGTGGCCTACTGTAGTTTTGCTCGTTTCATTGTTGGTTGTCTGAGCCACATTTGTATTGAGGCTAAAAGTGAAACTTGATGTTGTTCTCTTTATAACAATAGTTTTCCCTCCTCTACAGAACATGTTTGACTCGGTGGATATTTTGGAAGGCAAACTGGACTCGATGTCGCCTGTGGGCACAGACCTGGAAACAGTGAAACAACAGATCATGGAACTGAAGGTATTGCTTTACTGTTTGTGTGTGGGAGATTTTCTCATATTCACAAGTCTGTGCTTGTTGTCACAGTCAATGCAGATGAAAGTGTAAAGCTATTTATCTACAGCCCCATTTACTTTTCACTGTTTCATGAGTATAATATAACCTGACAGAGCACATAGCAGCTGTGTTTACACTTGGAGTGATTCATTCCTTTGATCTTACACAGTTGCTTTAAGCCTGCACAATTGTAAATGCTCAGTATATTTTTGAATGTATTAAAGGTGAGGTGAACTACTGTGCTTTAGTCTAATGTTCCCTTTTGTGAGCATTTCTTGCAAGAACTTCATGTAATTCTTGCTGTTGTGCTGTGTGTGTTCAGGAGTTCAAAGGTGAGGCGTACCAGCTGCAGATCGAGATGGAGAGGTTGAATCATCAGACCGGACTCCTGCTGAAGAAGGTGTTAGAGGAAACTGACCGCAGTCCCATCCTGGAGCCAATAAATGAGCTGAAGATGCTCTGGGAGAACCTTGATAAAAAGATTATTAACAGACAGGTCAGATGACAGGGATGAAGAAAAGATTACCATTTTTTTTTTTATTACTTGCAACAATAAATCATGCACAATAACACCAGGAATTTGTAAGAAAGTAAATAGGTCCATTTTCCATTTGATTTGGAATTCTTATATATCGCATTTTTATTTAACTTTCGTGATGAGATGTTCAGGGTTCCCACAGTCATGGAAAACCTGGAAATATTAGGGATTTTTAAAATTGTGTTTTCCAGGCCTGAAGAAATCATGGAAATTAATCAAATATTAAAAGTCATGGAAACTTCTATTGTGAATGTACATTTTAAGTTTTTCTCTCCTCTGAAAATACCTCATCAGCTAGATATTTGCCCTCAGACCGAAGGTATTCTTGCACTAAAAAAAGCTAGACGCAGTGCATTGATTACAGGGCCAATGAAGCCTTGATTACATAACCAGAAAATTAAAGTTGTTTTAAAGGTGGCGAAAGTTTACTTTTTGAAAAAGATTATGAATTTTTTTTGTATTTTTATTTTTTTGTAAGAAAAGTAAGGTCAATTTTGATCGCTCCCCTCTTCTTCCATTGTTCAACAAGCATATAATTCTGTCCCAAATGCTTTGAGCCAATATTGTTCAGTCCAGTTGGGCCACTCAAACAAATTGCGATTCCGTTTGGTGCCGCTAGTGGCACAGACATTACTTGCTTCACCTTTGAAGGTAACAGTGAAATAATTGTACCTTTGCTGTTACACTACACTATGAATTCATAATAGTACATTATTGATTTTCTTTGTCCTGATCTCTTGTAGCACAAACTGGAGGGTGCGCTGTTGGCTCTTGGGCAATTCCAGCACGCTTTAGATGAACTTCTGGCCTGGCTTACTCACACTGAAGAGCTGCTGAGTGAACAGAGGAAGGCCTGTGGAGACCCAAAAGCCATTGAGATCGAGCTCGCAAAACACCATGTATGTCAAAGTTAAAACAAGCTCATAATGGCCATGTTCACAATGTAAAGTTTTGGGAGTGATGGTCACAGAACTGACTCCCCTGAATTACCATTCCATGTGTGTACAGCTGTGTTTGTTTTCACTAAAAGCCTCACGATTCGCTTTTGAATTGTGTAATCAAGATTTCTCATTGGTTTCTGTTGGGCAGGTGTTGCAGAATGATGTTCTGGCCCATGAGAGCACGGTAGAGGCGGTGAATAAAGCCGGCAGTGACCTGATTGACTCCAGTGCTGGAGAGGAGGCCAGCAGTCTGCAGAACAAGCTGGAGAACCTCAATCAACGGTGGAGAACCATCCTGGAGAAGACTGAACAGAGGAGGCAGCTGCTGGACAGTGCCCTGTTGCAGGTCAGAGTCTCATACAGCCTGCCAGAAACCTGGCAAACCTCTGGAATCTCAGACGCTCAATGTTTCCTAAAATGGACAAATGATTGATGATGTTCTCAACATGAGGCCAAAAATGTCCTCTTTTTAATCTTGAAGTATGTGAAAGTGAAGCAGTAAAGAGCTTGTTGCCCACACACACACACACACACATACTCTCTCTCAAAGAGTTCGCTTTGATGTTTGAACACTTTGAAAGTTGACATTGAATCCGCTGAAAAAAATGTAACAAATTATTACCTTACAAATGAAAAGAGAAAAAATATGAAAAATATAATGTTCCTAATGTTCTTATTATCCACACTAATGTCCATATAGGTACAGTTAATAACAAGTTAGCCAAAAACAACTAAATAATTTCACTGAGTCAAGTCCAGTCAAAAATGTTTGTTAACAGGTTATTCTGAGTTCAATCCAAGTTGAGCTCTATTGATTTGTTCCTCAGTTTATAAAACTATCAAAAATCATGTTTACAGTGATTCACTTACTATGTTAGTGAATGCGAGAGCAAGACAAAGTCCTGGGATAAATGTTAAAATAGACACTGATAGCTACAAGACTTTTGCGATAGAATATTGACAATCACACAAAATCATGTCTGTCACATTTCACCCCAAAATCAAAAAAGTGGTTAGTATCAGGGTCTAAGCACTTGTGAAGATTACATGACCAAAATAGCAAAATTTGACAGAATAGATTCTGTGAATGCAGTGCACACAGTTATTTCGGTGTCAAATATGGACTTCTTTGAACACAGTTGAACAATTAGGATCGTCTTAAGTTAAAGTGCCACCTAACATTGGAAATTGATGAAATGTGGCATGTGTCCTCAGAATACCATGTGGTCTATTTGTACCAAGTTTTGTTAAATTTGGATATTGCACTTGTAATATACAGGCCAATTAGTCATTTTGGGCCACACCCAAAAATGTATTGCCTCATATCTTATAAAAGATTTAATGAATTAAATTTCTTTTGATGATATTTTGTCAAAAGTTTCTCTAGATGATACATACCAAATTTTGTGTGAATCAGACAAATGGCCTACGAAAAATTGTAAAAAGTAGATTAAAAAAGAAATCAAAATGGAAGTAAAATTTTCTTGCAGAAATAGAAGTACATACAACCATATGATTTGAGGTCACTGTAGGATTCGAGGAAATATATTTTATTTTTCTAGCCCTTACGGTTCCATATTCATTAGAAAAAAACTTAAATTAGCTTATTATAGTGCTGCGTTGTAGCCGATTATCACAACATTTGGTATACAGCCTCATCTAGACATCGTATGTACCAAATTTAATAATAATTGGCCATTCACAATTTAAACTATTAGCTGCTGAAATTTGATTGGCTGCTGGTGGACATTTTGGTTGATTCACCAAATTGATATTTTAAGGATACATTAGCACTTGAACCCAAGAAGCTGCATGTCAAATTCCAACTATGACAGTTTTTTAGTTATAGCACCCCCGATGAGCAGAATTAGATGAAATTTGGCATGCCTCCTCAAAATGTCTTTATATCAAAGTTTACCAAGTTTCGTTAAATTTTGACTTTGTGTTTAGAAGATGTAGGTTGACAACTGAATATGGGCCACATCCAAACATTTAATTGGCATGTAACTCTGAAATGCTTTGATTAATCCACATTTCTTTTGATAACTTTTATCAGGAGGATCTGTAGATGATGCATGACATATTTCTGCATTTTTGTCAGAATTGCAGCAATGAAAATTTGGGGATTTTTTTTATTGTCTTCAAAATAATGTCAAAATGTAAACAATCTGAATGGTCCTAAAAATAGGCTTCATTTTCTTAAAGCCACATATACTTTTTTTTGCCTTTGATTTTTGGGGTGAGACCTGGACATGTTCTTGGTATGTCTCTTGAGATTAATTTACTAACTTGTATGTGCAAAATTACATTATTTCAATATTTCAACTCATGTCATGACCGTGTAAAGCCGATAAACTAAAACTTAACTTTCACTTGTACTGGTAGCACATTACCACATAAGTTCATCCACCTAGAAAAGTAGTTCCACTACTAAAAGTACAATTAGGACAAAGTTCAGCTGAAATAACACACATTGTTTGTATGGAAGAATTCATATATCAGTTGGAAAAAGAAATCCTTACAGCTTTGACCCATACTGAACCTGGAACACTCTAAAAAAAAAAAAAAAAGAAAAGAAAAATAAAAAATTAATAGATAGATAGGTAAATCATGGTTTAATTATTGTGGAGTAAAAAAGAACAAGACAGTTTATTGACTCTGCTAACTCTATTTTCAAACCCAGACACCACTGTTCTTGTTTCTTGCCATTTTTAGAGACTAATAATCTTTGTGATGATTAAACCCAGCACTTGCTCCTGCGGCCGGCAGTAATGAATGTGTGCACCTATTGTTGTAACGCTGGCTGTTCTGTTTTCTAGGCTCAAGGTTTCCATGGTGAGATTGAAGACATGCAGCAGTGGCTGAAAGAAACGGAGCGTCAGCTGTTAGCATCAAAAGCCCTGGGTGGCTTACCAGACACTGCCCGCGAACAGCTTAACACCCATCTGGTGTGTCTTTAATACTATCAGACATCTGACACATTTGGCAAGCTTGTATCATTTTGCAAAGATTGTGATCTTTACATTCAAGCATTTGTTAATTGAGAATTTGTTTGCTCAGTTTGGATAATCTAAGCTTATTATTAAAGAATGTTTATCATGGCTCTATCTGGTTGTCTGAAAGTGCAAAAGCAAAATGTCTGTCCATTTATAGACTTGGAAGCGCTTTCATAAAAGCAAACATTTATGCTCAAATCAGAAATTACTCGAGTTATCAAAAATAACTCTCTGAAAAGTAAATACATGTCAGGTTGTCTTTAATCATGCTGTCTGTGTGTTTATAGGAGCTTTGCAGTACATTAGAAGCCAAAGAGGAGATTTACAAGCAACTTCTTCACCGAGGCCAACAGATTTTGGTCATTACTCCTGAAGGTCAAGACAGCACCACTGAACTGGACCTGCATAACCTGCAGGACAAATGGGAGTGTGTGCAGGCCAAAGTGGCAGAAAGGAAGGTGAGAGAACAGGCAGCAGCTGAAATCCTCCCTGTACTCTGTATGTTCTTCTGTCAGTTTGACATCAGCAGGCTGTTGGGTTAGATCCCAAATGCTGATTATGTTAATCTAGCTGTGATATTAGATCTGTGAGCTGTTTGTACTTTGAAGATTTCACATGCCTGAAGCCAGTTATAAATCAGTACGCAACAAAGTAGGACTGTCTGTGGACTGTAAAGTTATTGAGATGGATTTCAAAGGAGTAGTTCAGCCAAAATTATTAGTTCTGTCATTATTAATTTGTTCGAAACCCTGACTTACTTTCTTCCATAAAAAAAAAAAAAAATTACTATTGGCTGTCAAGCTCCAAAAAGGTCACCATAAATTCTTCATAAAAGTGGTCCATAAAAATTGTGTGGTATAAACCATGTCTTCTGAAGCCATTAGATAGTGTTGTGTAAGAAATAGACAAACAATATATAGTATTGAAAAATGGCACCTTACTTTAGTATTCCTTGTCATTTTTGACCAGAAGGGTTAGATGTGTAACCCTTTTTTTTTTTTTTTTTGATGATGATGATGATAATACCATTTCTTCTTCCCTGAAGTAAGAACAATAAAATAATGCATTTCTTTTGGGATTTTATGCTATTTTGATCTTTTTTACATGTAAATTTGTAAATTTTACCATTAATTTGCATATACAAATAAGCAATGTGTGTGTGTCTGTGTGCGTGCGTGCGTGCGTGCGTGTGTGTGTGTGTGTGTGTGTGTGTGTGTGTGTGTCAGATTGCTGTCATCAGCTGAAAAACAACAGATGACATATAATGCCATCGATGACCAAAAGATGGTTGTATCTTTTGAGCTCTACTTATTCATCCCCTGGCTCTGTGTGTGTGTTCTGCATTGTGAGTGTGTTATCGCCTCACCCCTTCATTTTTGAGTGTGTGTGTTTAGCATTGTCACTGATTTATTGGTTTTATTTGACAAATGTAAAAACAAAAAACAAAAACAAAAAACAAAGCTCTGTGTTATAGTTTCACCAGTTACTTTGTGTGTGTGTGTGTAAATGTGTTTGTGTGGGAGTGGGTGTGGGTGTGTATGTTTTGCACTGAGGATGTTTGCACGGAGTCTCACCCTATAATTTCTGTACGTTTTTTTTTTTTTCTGCATTGCGGCTGATTTATTGATTGTATTTGACAGCTCTGTTTTTTTTTGGTCTTTCCCATTCATTTTCAATGGTTGATAAATTATGACCGCGAATACCAAAGGTGTTTTTTTGTTGTTGTTTTTTACGACCAATTATTATTTATTTATTTATTTATTGTATGTTCATATGGCAAATGGAGGAAAAGTCACCAAGTCTTGTACTGCTTAGATAAAGGAAACCATTTTTATTAAACAAGGGAAAATATTTTCGGTCAAAAATGACCGAATACCACAGGAGGTATGTGCATAATATGTGCGTACATGAATGCGATTTGAGAAGTACATTTGAGGTCAAGATTTTCAGCAAATTTGGGTTTGTTCATCTCACAAACTAACCTATGACTTCATAAGACTTGGAATATATCATGTGAGTCATGAACTACTTTATGGTGCCATTCTGTCTTTTGTTGAGGCTTGACAGCCCTTGTCACTGTGAACTGTCATATGGAAAATAGCTGTGTGAAGACTCGTCAAAATTTCCTCTTTTGTGTTACACTGAAAAAATAATGGCAGACAGGTTTGGAACAACATGAAGTTGAGTAAATAGTGACAGAATTTTTCATTTTGGGTGAACTATTCCTTGTACATTCAAAATCCTCAAAAATTTAGTGGGAAACAAAAGGCTTCATTTGAATGCTTCAAATGTCCAGATCTGATCTGGCTCTTCATAGAATGATGTCACAGTTGTAAATTGTTGTAAATTTGATTTAGCTAATTTTGCTGTGTAGAATCTGGAGAATTTGGTGCTTGCTTGGCAATAGGATTAAGACCACACAAGTTCTCGTCAACTGTTTCCATAAGTCATCCAGATATTACATCTAATACAGTGAGCCATATGCCGTCCGATGAAGTCATTGAGTGATTATGTTCCAGTTCGTGTCTGACATCCTCCTGTAGCCACAAGCAAAGTGCTTACGGAGAACCACGACAAAACAATTCAGTTTACTTATTTTCATTATCTTGATATGATAATGAGATAAAAAAATGTGCTGAGTTAGGGCTGGGCGATATGACGATATATATGTATCGTGGTGACTATATAAAATGTAAATTGATAGAGATTTGGCATATCATGTATATCGCAATATGTAAATGTCCATGTGTGCAACGTGGGCTTATCTATCAGTGGGCAGGGCTTCACGTGAAACTTTTTTGTGGCCGCCAAGCACATTCAATGACATTCAAAAGCACTAAATATGCTTCTCATCTGATGCGCGTATATCACGTGAATGTCTCTGGAGCACATAAGTGCGCACGAGTCCAGCAGACTTCTCATTATTTGTGCTCCACAGATGGAAGAGCGCAGAGCAAGATCACTCGCGCTACTCAATCATTTTTGACCCAGTAAAAATCCTAATGGAGTAAGACATCTCCACAGAATGGGACGAAGCCCAAACAAGTCATGAAAATGAACAGGAGCTTGTTATTAAAACAGGTGTTGACATCTGTGGTGTGGACTCACAAAAGCCGACATAGAGCAGAAAAATTTAATCCTCAAACTGTCGCACAAATATATTCACTCGTAATACAAGAAGTGTTTATTTTCACTTTTGTATTATTTGCTTTGTTGCATTGCTTTCAGAAGATCTTGACTTTCTTGTGGAAAGTTTATAATAATAAGAATATTGTTTAACAACATATCAGATTGAAATATGCCATAATGTGAAATTTAGCTTTTTGGTAAGGTTGATTTAAAAAAAAAAAAAATTTTAACTTTTATTTTTCATTTATTCTGTATTAAATTCACTGACTGGGGTTTCCAAATATAGTCATTACAATATGGTTATTTAAAATATGAACCATTTTTTTATTGATTTTCCAAAAATAGCTGTATCGTGATATATATCTTTATTGTGGTATAAAATTACTCATATCGTGATAGAAGATTTTGATCATATCGCCCACCCCTACCCTGAGTATAAAAGTATATGTGTGGTCTTGTTTGTCTGTCCATGTGAGGACCAACACAATCATAGTTAAACTTGAGATATCTACATTAATGAGATCTTTGTGATGCCCATGAGGACAAAAGCTTTATAAAGGGACAAAATGTAAAGTCAAAATGTCAAAAGTTAGTCTACAAATGGCTTACGTGTAGTTGTCTCAACACATAAAATTGGGATAAGGAAAGTATTTTAATGTGTGTGTGTGATGGCCCTTAGGTGAAACTGGAGGAGGCTCTGGCGATGGCCACAGACTTCCATAACTCACTGCAAGACTTCATTAACTGGCTGACTCAAGCCGAGCAGACCCTCACTATGGTGTCTCCTGCCTCTCTCATCCTGGAGACCATCATGTTCCAGATAGATGAGCATAAGGTCAGTGTTCTCTCGCACCTTTCACTCAGGGTCACATTTATTTATGCTTAAAGTCTATTAACACAAAGCAGCTCAGTATGCTGTACTTTTAGTTAGCAGACTCCAGTTTATTGCACACTACCAGTAAAGTTTTGTCACGTTTATGTTTCTCGTGATCTTCAAACCATTTTGATCTAAAGGTTTACGCCTAAATTATTGAAATTATTTTGGTATAAATTGTTCCTCTTTATGAATTTCTTTACAAAATGTTACAAACTTTTAAAATAGATGAGTTGGAGTGGATAGTGAAAGAAAAGCAGTCAACAAGTGTCCCTTATACCTGAGAACTACTTCAATACTGTTTAAAAAGCAAGAGCATGAACAGAGTGAACTGAGCTGTAATCTAGACAAAGGTTGGCTACTTTGAAGATGCTCAAATATGGCATTTTATATATTGTTTAGACTGATATTGAATTTTGCCAATACGATAACTAAGGTGGCAATTAAATTGCAATTAAATATTTTAATCAACTGACAGCACTAATATCTCTCTCTCTCTCTCTGTGTATAGATATATATATATATTCTGTATGTAAATATATATATATTACAGTAGGTTGTTATTTTCACATTTATAATCCCCACACTTTTGTGTTATTTTATAGTTTTGATGACTTTGCTATATTCTAAAATGTGGGAAACAGTAATAATAAAAAATGAGTAGGCGTATCCAGCTAGTAGTGTATGACATAACGTGTTGTGATGTTCTAAAGTAACGATATCAATATTACATGTCAAAGCAGGTTGCAAAACACTTCTAAAGAATCCATTCAATTCAGATTGCAAACTGCATAATTAGTTTCAGTCTGGAAGACCTAGTCTGAAAGTGCTTGAATTAAATCGGTTCCAACCATATCATTGCAGTTCAAAATGGTAGGGCAAACTCGGGTAAATTGGGCCACATTTTGAAAATCATCTCAATGTCAAAAAGTGGCCAGATTAAATTGAATTAACTGTAGAATCTCTACAAACTGTAGAAACTCCCTTAGGTTGCTGACACAGCTCTGTTTTTGTTTTGTTTTTTACTCTCTGTACACTGGCTGTCTTAAGGTGTTTGTGACGGAGGTTAATTCACACCGGGATCAGATCATGGATCTGGATAAGACAGGAACACACCTGAAATACTTCAGTCAGAAGCAGGACGTGGTGTTGATCAAGAACCTGCTGTTGAGTGTTCAGGGACGCTGGGAGAAGGTCGTGCAGAGGTCATTGGAGAGAGGACGCTTGCTCGACGATGCCAGGAAACGTGCCAAACAGGTGTGGAAGCTCTCCTGCGCTAAAACTGAATTAAAGCCATTGTTTTGCTTTTTAAACCACACGTTTACCAGATTTCTGTTCCAATCAGTATGCTGCTTAGTTGAAATTGAATCCTGTCTGAATTAAAGACAAAGTTCACCCAAAAATGAAAAATGTCATTATTTTTAAACCCAAACCATATTAGGGTAAATAAACAATGACAGAATTTTCTTTTTTTGGGTGAACAGTTAATTTAGGACAGGACAAGAAAATGCTGCTGTATAATACACTGATTTCTACACAAATGAAAGGGATTCTCATGGCCTTGTCTTTTGCAGTTCCACGAGACCTGGAACAAGCTGATGGAGTGGCTGGAAGGGTCAGAGAGAGCTTTGGACTCAGAGCTGGAGATCGCCAATGATCCTGACAAGATAAAAATGCAGTTAGTCCAACACAAGGTGACAGACACCTTTCCCTTTGAACACATATTAATCTTTGAAGTTCCTGCTGACACCATGTATTTATCCCCCATTTGTGTATGTGGAACATCTGACAAGTGCTGGTTAACAGACAAGATGTGAATCACAATATCAGGTGCTGTTTCCCTTTATGGTTATCGTGTTTTTCATTGACTGTGAGTCACAAAGAAGCACCATCCTGTTCTGTACGCCAATAATAGTGATCATAGTGTAGTAACCTTAATAATTAGGGGGGACATATCCCTCACTTTTAGAGATGAATAATTTCTTCCCTCCACTTCTTGGGAGGTAACCATTATATTTGAACCCTTAAATGCATGGGTTGTTTGCCAAACATTACTACATACATGTTATTACAAATGAATGGCGCAAGCTGATAGTTTCTTTGAACTTGCTATCTGTTAGCCAGTTGGCTTGCTCACATGTGACATGTTAAACCAATCGGCTCATATGGTGTAAGCTGATTGGTCCTTTGGCATGTAGTCGAGTAGCCAATGAACTTAAGTCTCTCTCTTTGTGGAACATTTAAATTGCTTAGTTTGGCAGATGAGCTGGTTTTACTGCAGCACATTGCAGGAGCTTTTCTTTGAAACCCACCTCCACTCCAGTTCCAATTGTCTAGATCTGGTACATGGAGATTGTTTGTACATGGGGATTGTTTGCATGTCTTTTTGTGCAGCAGCATGTCCTACATGCTCGATGTAGTATGTCTTGCATTTGGTCTAACTGTGCAGCAGCAGCAGCATGTCCACATGCATAACTAAATATGTATGTCTATTTTATATCAGTAGCAAGTCTCAGTACTTGCTCTGCAGCAGCAGCAGCCTAACAGATCTAGTCTGCCAAGACCAATATCCTATCAATATGTCATACCCACATTAACATGCTAAATCTTTGAGTTGTCATGGCTAAAATGATGGAACAGGATTCATAAATTCCATGCTAAAATTGTATAAGATGCAACTGGCTGTCAAACGCGTATTGAGCTATAAATAACACAAAAGCTACACAGATACTACACATATGTATTTCCCAGGCATTTACTGAGTCTTAATAGACATACAACTTACAAAATTTCAGTAGTACACCCAAATGGCAATGGCCATACTGTTCATGTGTTGAACTTGCTATAGTTTACTTCCACATTGCTCCTTCGTCAAATAGCAATGTGAAATGTAAATGAAGTCAATCTCTGAAACAACAGCGCCACCATGAGTAACAAATAGCATGTATAATATGTATGTGCACATGCATACTGATAATTCACCAACGTTGCGTGGAAAATCAACATGATATAGTAGACATTTGTATGAATATTATACTTATTTGTCTTGTAATAAACAAAAAGATAGCTTTTCTGTGATAGAAAACTTAGATATATGAAATATTCATAAACATATGGCTTATGAAGGTGCAAATATATATTGCAGCACATGTTGTGTCACAAACGACCCTATACACTTTTGGTAATCAATCATTTCAAATTGTTATTTTATTTGTATAATTAGTTTTTTGCAATTTTGCCATTTTTTTATTTTTATTTATATTTTTATTTATTTTTTCTCCCCAATTTGGAATGCACAATTCCCAATGTGCTCTAAGTCCTCGTGGTGGTGTAGTGACCTCAATCCGGGTGGCAGAGGACGAATCTCTGTTGCCTCCACGTCTGAGACCGTCAATCTGCGCATCTTATCATGTGGCTTGTTGAGCGCGTTACCGCGGAGACGTAGCGCATGTGGAGGCCCATGATATTCTTCGCGGCATCCACGCACAACTCACCACGTGCCACACCAAGAGCGAGAACCACATTATAGCAACCATGAGGAGGTTACCCCATGTGACTCTACCCTCCCTAGCAACTATTACATTTCTGTTAAATGAATATTAAAAATTCTTCCCTTTTTCTGGAGACCAAAAGAGCACCTTTAGATTTGTGAGCGAAATCTAATCTTGCACCCCTGCTGCCCCTGTTTTGTGCACATCTGTGATTAGCTCTTACCTTAGGCTGTTTTTTTCAAAATGAGCTATTCTTTACTTGTCTGTGAGTTTGCTTTGGTAAATAATCCATTGTTATGTCTCAGATGGCCAGAACAAAATATGCAGTCCAGCAAAAAAATCATCACAAACATATCAGTGGCAAAATATGTTCTCTCCGACCGATGATAAAATATTACACGTCATTGCAAAGGAGAGGATCTCAGCTTTCTAACAACACCTGGATTCAGCTTCTAGTCTACTCAGAGACCAAAATATTCGACAAAATACTGGGAAAGGTGTGTGGGATTACAAAATAGACTGTTTCAACTCAAAGCTGCGTCTTATTCACTTACCACCCGCAATTTAGTTTTATCAGGCGCAGTCAGCGTTAAAAATTGCGCTGTCTTGAGTATTTAAATTAAGTCATTATTCCTTTCTGCACAAACTTGCATCCTCTCTATGTAAATTAGGCTCATGATAGATTGCGCTTTGATCACAAAAATTGCCCAGCACAATTTACATCTTGCTATTACCACCAGGTGGTAAGATGAATTTATTAAAAAGAGATGTTTGTGTACATTTTCTATCGATCATATCAGCAGTTATATCATCAAATAATGATCGAATGATGGAGAAGAGCTTTATAACCTGGCATATATCTAGATGTGTGGTGTAGTCAAGTGAACTTTTGGCATGTTAAAGAGATGATTCAGGTGTCTAGATCACAGAGATGCTGTACAGTCCCAGCAGGGTTTGTCAAATTACGGTGGTCTGCTGCATCCTCCACTATATAATGCTTGGAATCAGCCCGCAAGATCAGAAATGTGTGTGCAGATTGTGTCTAGCAGTGATTTTGTGGGCATGTTTCCTGATCTGTATAATTTCTTTAGTGAGTTGAGCACTAAGCCAGCACACACAGTGCAAAGAATCTGCACTTTAACCGGGCGCAATTCACTCTAAGTGACTTCCCCACTGAATAGACGAGCTCAAGGCTAATACTGCATTAGAGCAAAACCTGCATTTTAGATCTGTGTACTGTGATGAAAAGGTGATAGATGAACATTTATTTTTCCTAGTAGTTGCTGACATTAGCTAACAGTTTTTGCAGGGACATAGAGCAAATAGAGCCTGAATCACAGGCTTTCAAAGATGGGATAAAAATAAATGAATTAAATGTATGTTCATCATCAACAAGATCATAAAGATACAGTATTATATATGAATTACTGAAATCTTTTTTTTATTTTTTGGGGAGATTTACTGCAATATGAGACCAACATTTTGCAATTAATCCACTGTCTGTGTTCAGATGGCAGCCAAAACATGCAGCAGCACTGAAGGGGTTTATCTGTGATGAGAACATTTTTTGAATTCTCTCCACCATTCAGTTTTTGTTGTTACATTCAAAGTCCTGTAATCCTTTGTAAAATTTTGTTCATGAAATACTTTAATAGTGAAGTCAGTCTACTCTGTCACAGTACACTTAAGAAATCTGCATCAGCAGTGGTTTTAAAGCAGGATATGAGTGGGTGCAGGGTTGTGTGAGGGCAGTGCTGGATATTGCTATGTAATTAACAGCTCAGCAGTGCTTCAGATGTTCTGATGAGTCAGACACAAACACAAGTGGCAGGACTTGATGACATCAGGCTTCCCGTAAGGCCTGGCGGGACACACAACCTTTAGCTATATTTGAATGACCCTGAGTGACCTTAGACCCCTGCTTTCTGTGTTGGGGGGGCTTTCAGGAATTTCAGAAAGCTCTGGGCAGCAAGCATTCAGTGTATGACACCACCAGTCGTACGGGCCGAGCTTTAAAGGACAAGACCTCCTTGCAAGATGACAACCTAAAACTGGACGACATGCTCAGTGAACTGAGGGACAAATGGGACACAGTCTGTGGCAAATCTGTGGAGAGGTGCGTTTACTGAATGAATCTCATGAAAATGCGTCCGGGTCATATTTCACCCCAAAAATCAAGAGAAAAAAATAGGAAATTATATTTTGCATAAAGAATATGAAGCCTATTTTTAGGGACTAAAAGACATTTTTTTTTTTTTTTTGTTTTTTTTTTAAGCATGTTCCTGTCAAATTCTCATTATTGTAATAAGTCAATTTTTTTATTTTTTTTATAAAATAGGGCTGTCAATCGATTAAATCTTTTTACTGAATTAATTACATGGTATACCTATTAAACAAATTAATCGCATACATAAATATTTGCTGAAAAAAGCCCCTCAAATAACAATAATTCAGTATATAATGATTAAATAATTATAAAAAAATTATATTTAAGTAATAATGAATAAAAAAATATATTGTAAAAAATTTTTTTTAATTAAAATGCATTACATTATTGTGGTAAAGGAGTTAAGCATTGATAAGACAATACAAAAAGTGGCTTTAGAATACAATATATTGTTTATTTCCATATTATTGAACATAAGCCAATCATTGGCCTACAGTTTACAGCAATCCATTTTGGAACTGAATTTGTCAATCAGTCCGAGATTTATTATAAGGACTTGTTTAAGGACGCATCAATGTACACCTGTGTCAGACAGACGCTTTTGGAGCATTTTAGGTCGCTGTGTCAAGTTAAACGAAGTTTAAAACATAGAAAAACACATCTTGAGATCCCTGCCTTCGGATGTGCACTCCATCAAGCTGTGTTTGTATGCAAGAACATGTATTCATCTTGTGTTGTCTGACCTGGGTAAGTGTTATTTGTTCTATGTCTGTATAAGTTGCGCATTGCCTATAAAGCTGGAGTTTCGCTTACTGCCCCCTGGAGAAAACAGGTGGTACTCCATGCTAGAATTGCTCATATGGAAGAAATATTCCTTATTACGGTCCGGGGACATGATTAATTGCGTTAATTTTTTTAACGTGTTATTTTTTATATAATTAATCGCAGTTAATGCGTTAAATCGACAGCCCTAATTATTAATCCTTAATGGATTAAAACAAAATGTATTACAATAACAATGCGGTGAAAAACACAATGATTTCTTTAAGTAAGTTGCAATTAAGGTAGATTAACACATACTTTACTGTTATGTCAATAAATATGATATATTTAAATTTGAATAAGATTTTTATTATTATTATTATTATGATAATGAGAATCTGGGGGGGATGGAATATGTTTTCAATGTGAAAACAATCCTACTAGTTCTAAAAATAGGCTTAATTTTCTTTAGGAAAAATATAATTTCTTATATCTGTCTTTAATTTTGGGGTGAAACATGAACCAGACTATTCACTCACTGTTGTATTGTTTATCTCACTCAGGTGGCAGAAAAGACAAATCAAATCAACAACACCATGGCAGATTTTACATGCAATTCTTAGGTTTTTAAATTGAACCTGAAGTAGTATTAAGGACAGAAAGTGCATTTTTATGATCTGAAAGCCTAATTTTTCATATTTAATCTAGAAATATGTGATATATGATTCATAAAGAAGGTCATAAAGAGGGATTTATGTTCCGAATGTGAGTAATAACTATTTTACATCATATGTGTTTTTTGTTCTACAGGCAGAATAAGTTGGAGGAGGCTTTGCTGTTCTCAGGTCAGTTCACAGATGCTCTGCAAGCTCTGATTGACTGGCTGTATAAAGTGGAACCACAGTTAGCTGAAGATCAGCCTGTTCATGGAGACATTGACCTCGTCCTCAACCTCATCGACAGCCATAAGGTACCGTATATCCTCAAATTATTATTTTATTTGTTTTAAAAAAAATATTTACCACTGTATTCATAGTAAACAGGGATAGAGGAGACCAGAAACGATAAGGAAAAGAGTTGGCAACAGGATTGGGAAATTGTGTGAGCTGGTCTTCAGCTCAAATGTTAAATGCACAATAGTTGCGATTATCACAAATAACTGACGATTATGTAATAATTGCGACAGGCCTACTCATGATCAATATTTAGAATGTTTTCAATATAAGATTTTGATGGCGAAACTAAATTAAGCAGCATTGTGAATATAGTGGTGATTTAAAGTGTATTAAGTGATATAAGAGAGTGTGAAGAAAGATGGTTTACTATAGTCGTGTCTCTGATTTCAGAGCTTATGTTGCAAAAATGGCTGCAGAGTTGGTACATTTGATTTATTTATCAAAGTTCGAAGCATTGAGGAGCCTTCTTAAAATATCTAAGTATGCATTTGAGCCTTTTGGTTGTGTTTCTGGAGCTTATGAACAGAAAATAGCATCATTCTAGTATTGTCAGTATAATATAACAAACCCACTGCTTTCAATTGGAGGTGACAGGAGTGTTGGCAAGGCTAGAGTCACATCACAGCACATGTAAGCTGATGAGGTCAGTGATGATGACCTAATTTATGTTCAGAATCGAGATTTTGGCCTGATTTTAGCAGTATTCTGACCATGTTTGGTGCTGTTAACTCCATTTGTACAGATGGGATCTAGGGCTGATGATGTAGCCAAAAAAGAAAAATTACATCTCGATATTTTTCATCCTTTTGACAATATTCACTAGAGGCTATATCTCGATACTTATGTGTTTGCTCTGAAATACTCTAAAAAGGTACCCTAAAAATGTTTCTTTTTCAGAGTAACAGTTCAAACAATGATGCCATTATAGCCAGGTAGATTAAAACATGCAAGAAAAAAATACATTAATTCATATTCTCCACACTGGTTTTTTCTTTTCTTTTTTTTTTTTACTGTTTTTGTGCGTATAAATAAAAAAAATAACGAAATCATTTTCATTGATATCCATCTAAATAAAAATGCATAGTAATAAACAGCAATATTTTCCTGCATATATTTTCACTAAAACATTGTAATACATGGAAAACTTTTTTGTTACGGCACAAAACAAATCATTTTATCAGTTTTTAATCTATTCATTGAAATGGATAATGTAAACTGATTCACAGAAATTAATTGAACTTGGCTACGCTGTATACTTCAAAATTCAAACTTCTTTTATTCAAATTAGTCTAAAGACATGGGCCTGGGTAGCTCAGCGAGTAAAGACACTGACTACCACCCCTGGAGTCACGAGTTCAAATCCAGGGCGTGCTGAGTGACTCCAGCCAGGTCTCCTAAGCAACCAAATTGGCCCGGTTGCTAGGGTGGGTAGAGTCACATGGGGTAACCTCCACGTGGTCGCTATAATGTGGTTCTCGCTCTCGGTGGGGCACGTGGTGAGTTGTGTGTGGATGCCGCAGAGAACAGCATGATGTCTCTGCGGCAATGCGCTCAACAAGCCACGTGATAAGATGCGCAGATTGACGGTCTCAGACGCAGAGGCAACTGAGATTTGTCCTCCACCACCAAGATTGAGGTGAGTCACTACGCCACCACGAGGACTTTCATTCACCAAATCATCACAATCACAGAGTTTTGCGAATTTGGTGTCATATTTATGTAATGATATGTAATTATTATTATTTTATCTTTTTTGTAATATTTAGGTAATAATATCTAAAAGGCTGTTCAGAAAGCTTCTAAGTTCTAAATTATAATGCAGCATCGTATATATCCTTCGCAGAGAAGACAATGCCAAAATGCACTGGGAAATGCTGTTATAAATCCTCAAAGGTCATTCAGGAATGCTTTTGATAAAAATAGTTCTAGTTCTAATCTAATTAAAAATTAACTATGTTGCCCAATATTTGTGTGTGCTATGTATTTTATGCAAGTTAGAGTATACATTGTTACCTTGCTAATATCAAACTCTATTGAAATCAATCGTGTGTCAAGTCTCTTATTCGTTTGCATGGAGTTGCTGCATATGGTGTTCCGAAACAGTTACTTATGAGGTTCCTTTTCATTCAGGATACTGCCTTAGAAAGTAGACATCAAGGCAGCTAGGTTTTGGAACAGAGGCATAGACAGCTGGAATTGTATTTGTTGAATGTGTTTGTGCATGTGTTCAGGTTTTTCAGAAAGAGCTGGGCAAGAGGACAGGCAGCGTGCAGGCTCTGAAACGCTCGGCCCGTGAGTTGATCGAGAACAGCCATGACGACTCATCCTGGGTGAAAGTTCAGATGCAGGAGCTGAGCATGCGCTGGGAGACTGTGTGTAGCCTCTCCGTGTCCAAGCAGACACGACTAGAGCAGTCACTCTGTCAGGTAAGACATGACTGGCAGTTATGATGGCAAACACTATGAAAAGGGGTAGTGCTTTAATTTTTTCCACTTATTTTTAGTTTTTCCATAAAACTATCTAATCATTATATTCTATTAGGCATTTTTTTTAGCAGATATGTATACATGTGATTAATTTGATTAACCCTAATATAGTGTTGGGGTCCACCGTGACCCCTTTTGAACTTTAATTCTTTAAAAAACAAGGTTCCCTGCATCTCAGTAGCATGATGTTTGGTGACTTTTCCTACATTTGGTATGTATACACACACACAAAAATATCTGGGATGGATTCTGGTGGTGTGGTGGTGTGACAAAAAAACTCACACTCATAGTGTTCGTGGTCAAATTGGACCCCACATAGGAAATGAATGGGTGAGAAGATAAAACCGAGCTTTTTTTTGTTTTTTGTTTTTTGTTTTTTGTTTGTCAAATAAAATAAAATAAAATCATCCACAATGCAGAACACACACACACACACACAAATGAAGGGGTGATACTATAACATATCCAACGCTGAATGCACGTGCTCACACACATACAATCAAACACAGGAATGAATAGGTGAGAGTATAACGGAAAGCATTTTTTTATAGAATTTGTCAAATAAAATCAACCACAATGCAGAACACACACAGAAATGATGGGGTGAGACCATAACACATTCACAATGGAGAACACACATGCACACACAAATACACACACACACACACACACACACACACACACAGACACAGATCAAAGGCTGAGTTTGAAACAGTTGTGAGAAAGTTTACACAAAAAATGCTAAACTTTGACAAAAATTGTGATTTTTTTTAATGTCTTTGATCATGTTTAAAAATCTATCTAAATGCAAAATGTGATAAGATCTAAAAAAAAAATAAATAAAAAAAAAATCAGTTTGCTACAACCAGGCAAATGAATGGACCGCTGCAGCCATCTACTGGTCATATTTGTAATTTCATGTAATTAAAAAAAACAACAACAACAAAAAAAAACATTTCCAGCAAATGGCAGCAATCTGCTCCTAATTCATGACACATTTTTCGTATTTTCTCCATGAATTAAATTTAGAAATGTAGATCTTCACTGAAGTGAATGTAACATAAAATGTTCTTATTTAATATGAAAATTAATGATGTAGTTTAGTAATTTAGAGGTAAATAAGCACAACTTTAGAGTTTTTAAATTAATGAAGTATTACATTTGTTTAAAAAAATTACAAGATTACACGTTATTGTATACTGTGAGAGTGCACCCATAACGAACAGAGTATAAGAGTTAATTAAATCAGCATATCATGTAATTAGTTTAATTTAAAAAAATATTGACGGTTCTAATAAATAAAATTTTTGTTTTTTGAAAAAGATAAAATAAATATGATAAATTCACTTGAGAAACAAAAATGACATATTTCATAAAACATGTTTGTTTTTCTTTGCCCATTAGGATTTTTAAGCATAAACCTTACTAAACTTTTTTAAATGTATTCTCAAAACAAGAAAAAAACTATATTTGCTGTTCCTTAGATTCTGTCATCATATTTAGTCTTTATGCGTGTTTAAACAGATGACAATGGCTTTAGTACAGGATTATTATTTTTCCACAAACACATCTCTACAATGTTTTTCAGGCTGAGGAGTTCCACTCCACCGTTCATATTTTACTGGAGTGGCTTGCAGAGGCAGAACAGAGTCTTCGGTTCCACGGCGCTCTGCCTGATGATGAAGAAGCTCTCCGCACTCTCATTGAACAGCACGAGGCAAGTTTCCCAAACCGAGGACAAAGAATTCACTCAAGACAAATGAATCACTCTGACATTTACCTTGTAAAAACCTTCACTGACAACAGTATACCACGGGCAACAGTATTTTCCCTAGTTATCAGATGAACTAAAACAAAACACCTTTAAATCTAAATGCTTGTGATATGTTGTGCCAGAGCAATCACTTTCTTTCCAAGACAAGAAAGTGTGTCTGTGTTTTGCACCACTGGCTGTTCTTCTTTTATTAGCCCCTCTTATGATGTGAAGTGGTCTGTGTGTCCAACCGAGAAACAAATTCCATACATGGCTGTCAAATCTTTATTAACTGCTGCCTGCCAGGAAAGAGTTCAACCCGGAACCGAATTTTTCTGTACTGTGATCTCATATTCAAAGTCAAAAATAGTTTGCTCATAATCTGCATGCTTTTCCAGAGACATTATTCATGTCCTCAGATTGAAAGTTGACAGAAGGAGATATTGTGGCTTCACTTTATGTAAAAACTTCCAGTTGCTAAAGGACAGCATTGAGAGTAATGTGTTACAAGCAGAGCATGTGAGCGAAGCGGAGCAGTGTGACACTCCGCTCAATAACCCGCTCCATGCACGTGCGCTCCGCTCAGCAGCTCACGGCCCAAGTGGACGCTCCGCTCAAGTACCGCTCACGCTCACAGGTAAAAAAAGTGTTCGCTCAAATCCAGCTCCGACATTAAATTTCTCTGTAGTATACTTGGTTCCAAACACGCACACAGGGGGTAGCTACAGTGGCCCAAAAAACTGCCCCTTTGCCCACAAGGGCTGAGGAGCCCCTCTGGGTGAAATGTAGACTATAGGCCAACATTTATTAAATTATCAAATGATTAGTTACGTACACATTTGAAATTATGTGATTGCATTGTTGTGTTTTTGTATATAAAATCTTGCTGTTTATTTTGGACTGGTTTACAATGACTGTTAGATATTCGGGTGAACCAGACCTTCCTTATCATTTGTAATCGGTCAAATATTTCTCTGTCAGCACATACGTCATCAACATCTTCAAATAATGCCTTAAAAATATTCCAGTTCTAAATTACCTTTATTTACTATAAACAAGTCATCAAACACGCCTCTACAAGTGATAAAACATATGTGCATTGGCATGGAAACTCGCATAGTCGCAAATTTGCGCTTTTCAGTTTAAACTGGACCCGTGTGATACAACCGACCCAGAAAACCACAATCTTTTCACTGCCTTTACACTGCCTTCGTTTAAAAAGTTTTTTTTTCTAATGTTCAGTCATTAATAGATTTTTTCTCTGCGCTTGAATGCAGCAAGCGATGTCGAAGATGTTATCTGCAACCACTAATCTAGAGTATTTTGTTTTTTATGTTTCACTAATCGTTAAGGTGTGGATTTGGCTTTGGGAAACTGACCAGCAGTTATGTGCCACTTTATCCTGAAGTAGAAATCGAAAACAACAGGCGGTCGATTAAGTGAGATAATTCCGCTATGAAATTCTCTATGCGAGAGCAGAAATCTTTACTAATCAAATGCTCAATTGTACAATAGAGGCATGAAAGCAGAATGCTCCGCCTGCAAATTAGGACACACTGATCTGCAAGATCATACATGTTTATTGGTTTTGATGCAGGGATTTTTTGTTTGTGTTTGCCGGGATTCAAGGCAAAATGCTTTGCCAATATACAGTATTATTAAGCTTACATATTCAATTGAGGGTGCTCTAACATTCGCAACTCCGCAGAACCAGGCTTGCATCTAGCTGGCAGCTGCACTGACATGATGGCAAAACAACAAGATACCTTACTTATCTATTAATTTATTATCGAATAGTGTGTAACCTGCTAGCTCACCTTTTGCTGCACTACCATGTTCACGTAGCACATCCTCGTGCTCTCTGGCAATGTGACGCATTCCAAAAGGAATATTTGCTAATTCTCACGGTCTCTCCACACTCCCTTTCGATTTCTTCGTTCTTAGCTTTGATTAATACTTTGCATTTATTTAGGCTATAAGGTTTTCAACTCCACTAAAACAATGTTAGAGCTCCTTAACCTCATGCCTATTGCTTATTTCGCAGATTCGCAAACCAACATATCACGAAGTGCATTCTGGGTTGAGCGAGCGGCACTGAGCGGCCTAAGCGAACGGAGCGGAATCTTCAAAAAGGCGCTCTCCGCTCAGGTGGAATTATCACCACTCCACTCAATGCTCCGCGCCCGCTCTGCTCCACTCAGATGTTCTGGTTACAAGTAGTGACAGATATATTAGCCAATAACTAATTACAAATTTTTTGAACATGTAAAGTAACACATTACATTTTAAATGAACACTGTAATACAGAGTTAATTTGTCATATGAGTATGTGTGTTATTTATTTATTGAATGATTGATTTTTACTGACATACAGTTGAAAACCTTTCCTTTTCCCATAACATAGGAATAGAGACATGCATATGTTGATTATAATTGGAGTGTCCTAGTTTTGTTATATCACAATGTTCACTGGTCATGGTGGGCCAAACGTGTTTCACCATTGAAACTATTTACATTATTTTGAATTAATCAAAGGAAAGAACAAGGGTATAGTCATTGCATGCAAATGTGTCAGGGGACAAACACATGTTGTCACATCCACACCGGACTCCCTCTCTCACTCCACACTCCGCTCTCTCTCCCCGGGCTATTAATCACCCACACCTGATCCCAATCCATCACACATTACCTCACCTCTATAAATCCTCACCCCGCCACTCCATCCACGTCTAGTCTCCGCTAGGAAATCTTAGACACACCTGCTCATCTGACTTCCCCAGAGAAGCTACACTTTCACCCGCATTCACGATATTCCCAAGTGTCGTCGTTGTCGTCGTCGTCGTCATCGTCATCATCATCCTTCGACTTCCTGGAGTGGCGATCCACCTATATGCTCCCTGTGGACACAAACTCTGTTATTGCCAAGCTAAGTTCTCTACTCGCATTTCTGTTGACTTCTAATCAGTATCTCCAATAAAGCTCTGGGTTCAACCTGTCCTCTGTGTCTGCGTGAAACATATCCACATCTTAAAATGTCACTTTAAATGTAAAGACAGTATAAAAAGCTGCCAGCCAAGTATGCTTCATGTCGCATTACTTTCCATAAAAATCAACAATTTGATGTAATTTGTTTATTTTATGAAAAGTAACAGATATGTAACATTACTTTTAAAAGTAACTTTCTCCAACACTCTTTGAGACATTCATGACTACAGATTGTGAGTGGGGGGGAAGCAATAGGTTTGGGTAATGGTGTGAAAGCTGCCAGTTACTAATTGAAGAGCCATCTACTTTGATCTAAGCAGGAGTTTATGAAGAAGCTGGAGGAGAAGAGGCTGGCCCTGAATAAAGCTACTTGCATGGGAGAGGCCATCCTGTCCATCTGCCACCCGGACTCCATCACCACCATCAAACACTGGAACACCATCATTAAAGCACGCTTTGAAGAGGTCAGTCTATTTCCAACAGTTCTCTATGAATCAAAACTCATATACGTTTGACCAGAAGCACCGCGTAATATTGATGTATCATCCATTTGAATAAAAGTAGATGAGTTTGAAATCAACTCTGTCTTGAGAGTTAATATCATCTTTGTCTCATGTAGCCAGACTTACGGTGTAAAATTTGGTCCACATTAGTTTATTCTGGCCAAAATCATAATGTTCCCTTACTCTCAGAAGTTGTGGAAAATCAGCCAGTCACATTAGAGCTGGCCAGATGAAGAAAGTGCTATCCATTGTTGCATGCTATATACATCATGCAGAGATCAAGCAGTCTGAGGATAGTTCCATCTAGAAGTATGCTTATCAGATGTTGTATGTCCATGTCAGGTAACTGCCTGGGCTCGTCAGCACCAGCAGAGACTCTCCAATGCTCTGGCTGAACTGCTGGCCACTCAGGAACTTTTGGAGAATTTATTGAACTGGCTCCAGTGGGCTGAGACCACCCTTGGCGAAAAAGACAAGGAGCCTCTCCCTCAAGAGTTGGAGGAGGTCAAAGCGCTCATTGCTAAGCACCAGGTACCATCAGAAGCTATATGAAGAGCTCAATGTAATGCCAGTGCATTAAGTAGACACAGGATATGTGGTATGCATTGTAGGGACAAGCTGTATATGTCTTTGTGTAACAGACTTTCATGGAAGAGATGACCAGAAAACAACCAGATGTGGACAAGATCACCAAAACTCATAAGCGGAAAGCTACAGCATATCCCCCGGTTCAGTCTCATATACCTGTTCTGGAGAAAGGACGAACTGCAAGTGAGTATCACCAACCAAGCTGATCTTTCTCCCTAACATACTGTTTCCACCAAGGTTCCACCTTTTCAGTTGCCAGTCGCTTTATTGGCAAAGATATTGCCTGTTAGATACTGTAGACCGTGTATGTGCATTAGCTGGACCTGCCTGAAAAATACAGTTTTTATGCCTGATTTGAGCCCAAAAAAAATCTATCCAAGTTTTTTTTTCGGTGACTTGGCATATGTTATATTGAAACATAATCTTCACAAACAGATTTGGAGATTCAGGTTTTTTCATGGGTAAGATTAGTTTAGGGGTTAGGGGTCTGTGTTAGGGCTAGGAACAAGGGTAAACTTTTAGCCTTGGAAGTTAGAGGGTTGGGGTTAGAAGGAATTGGGACCATATTGGGGTGAGGGTTTGGGCTATGAATATTTTTTTCAAGACCAATAAAGGAAGTTGATTCTGGAACACGTCGTACAGTAGTTGGCTATATGCTGTGCGTATAGATCAATGTAAAGACCAAGTGTAGCCTGTTGGTTAAAGATACATAGGTTATTGCTTTAAATCCCCCAATGGGTGATATGAGCTATTACCAATTGCCAGATCATAATGAACCAACATCTCTATCTCTACCTCTATACTTGGGGTCATTGCTTACATTCATGGGGCCTGGGACAAAATGTATGGGTTGGCCCCCTTCCCTTGAAGGTGCGGTCACATTTGCACTGTGAAAATTGGGTGGATGTAAAGCACCTGTGAAATCAGAAAGGAACTAATTGCCAAACAGCTTCTTTTTAGTGCTGCACTTTACGCTCTGGGTGAGTAAAGTTAAAAGAAACTCGCTGCTAAAATTATATCCTTGTCCATTGTACATATATTCAGTGTAGCTATGTATGAAGCACTGCCCACACAGAGATCAATGCCAAACCAGACATCTTTCTATTGGTCAATGCGGCAAATGTTTGTGTCTAAGTTCACTAAACTTTAACTTCATGCGAAATCCACAAGAGAAAATTCTTTGCCACCAGAAATCCATTGAGATGACTGTATTTCACCTAACCCAAGCCTAAACCTAACTGTCAGTGTAGTACAAATGTAATCTTAGAAGGAAAATGCAAACTCTGAATCACACTTATCATTGGTTATGTGGATGTGATTACTTTCTGGTTTCTGTGGGTCACCCCACATAAAAGGTGAACACATTTGAAATGATGCAAAGATGTCTGATGGGAGATGGCACTGTTCAGTATCTCGGCAGAATGGAGTCGATGTCAGGGTAATGGAACATGTCAAGTTTCTGTGTGATCATGTTGGCTGACTAGCCTGGCTTTACTCTGTCTTACCTACATCTTTGTACTAGCTCTTCTCTTTCATAACAGTAATGGAACTTTGTATTGTGGCAGTTCTTGTGTTACTTACTACTTAGGATGAATCACTTATAGTATTCCTCATTTGTGTATCTGTTTAGAACAAAGTGTAAACTAAACGACTAATTTTGAGAAGTTTTTAGCTTGAATGCACCAATGTTGTTATCTCCAGTTGTTTTCAAATGATTGATCAAGCATTTTGTTATTGGTCAACAGGAAAGAGATCCCCAACACAGTCTATGTACACAGCAGCGTCTCAAGCACCAATCGAGACTAAGAACCCCAGAGTCAACCTGCTGGTTAGTAAGTGGCAGCAGGTGTGGCTGCTGGCCCTGGACAGGCGGAGAAAACTCAACGATGCTCTGGACAGACTAGAGGAGGTTAGTCAAACATCCACACCTGACTTCATATCAGTGAAATATCGACTGGAGCATTACAAACCCATTCTTTGCTTATCTGCCCTTAGCTCAAAGAGTTTGCCAACTTTGACTTTGACGTGTGGAGGAAACGCTATATGCGCTGGATGAACCACAAGAAGTCCCGTGTCATGGATTTCTTCCGGCGCATTGATAAAGACCAAGATGGCAAAGTCACAAGGCAGGAGTTCATCGATGGCATCCTGTCCTCAAGTAAGAAAAGATTTCATACTGTGTCCTTTTTAGTGCATTTAACATCCATAATATGAAACTGAATATTCAGTTCTTCAGCAAAAAACAAAATGTATGACTGGACCTTACAGTGGACCTTCTAGTGGACCCCTTTAGTGATATATTTTATACTTATGTGGCCTTGGCTACATCAGCAGAGAAGAAAGGTCATTTCAGATGCGGAGAAAGTTGTTACAATTGAATGAAAACAATAGTTTTTCTTCTTTAGAATAACATGCATTGATGCACAGTATGACCAAGAACATCTAAGATCTATTAAGAAAGTGAATTTGTTTAATTTTGATTTCATGTCATCTTTAAGACTGTGGTTATGTCTTCTCTCTGGTCCAATAGAGTTCCCCACCAGTCGTTTGGAGATGAGTGCAGTGGCAGACATCTTTGATAGGGATGGTGACGGTTATATTGACTACTATGAGTTTGTTGCTGCTCTGCATCCCAACAAGGACGCCTACAAACCATTAACTGATGCTGACAAAATTGAAGATGAGGTAACTATTGCCAATTTACTTTCTGGTGTTCTGAAAGTTCTACAGAGTAATTTAAGGTGTTACTGATTGTTCGCCATAAAACAGTTTGATGTATGACTTCATGTGTAGGTGACTCGCCAAGTTGCAAAGTGCAAGTGTCCCAAACGGTTCCAAGTAGAGCAAATTGGTGCCAACAAATATCGGGTAAGTGACTGCATTTATCATGCTTTCTGTATGGGTCATGAGAGAGATTACATGTATAAAACTTGATCAATATGGGAGCATCAGGCTAACCCAAATACCTGTTCCTTGTTTCAGAAAACAAAGTAATTTCAAGTAAAAGACAAACATGAACATAAGAGAAAACCTTACATTTAAAAAATTCTAATAAAAACAAATCACAAAAATAATTTGAAATGAATGTCAGAACAGTGCTATGGTCTGTAGACATAAGTTGATGAATGAATCATAAGGTGGGAAATAACCTGTCAATGATCTAGTTTTAATAGGAAATAGATATTTTACTATAAATATGCAGTTTTTTTTATAGAAAATATAATCTTTTACCATTCTTTTTGAAAATGTTTTACGAAATCTTGTTATAAAAAAATCTGTTTTTACCAGAAAGCTTGTTGTTAATCTGATAACAGCGACATAATTGAGTAAAAAAACAAAAAACAAAAAAACAAAATGAACCACTATACATCAGACCATTCCAAACACAAGTCTGATACCTTTAAAGCTGATGTAAGGAAAGTTTTGAGGACATGATGGTAACATGAAGCATGGAAAATTGGCAGTGATCCACAGGCTGCTGTTAAACTTCTCCCTTGATGCCTTTGCCCAAACACTGCTGTTGCCAAAAAGAATGACTTTATTACATTTTTACATGGCATTAGATTTTTTTTAAGCAACTGCCAGACATGTATAGCTTAGTTCTCAGCCTTTTTCCTGTTCACTTCTCTCCAACACACAGAATAAACACATCCAATAAAGTTCTGGTCATCAACTGTAAATATATATATATATATCAGTTGTGCTCAAAAGTTTGAATACCCTTGGAGAATTGGTAATATATGTACCATTTTTAAAGAAAACAGGAGTGAGCAGGCAAAACACATTTCTATTATTTCTTATGGGATTCATATTCAGCTGTAGGTTATAACAGAATGGCACAATCATAAAACAAAACATGGCAACAAAGAAAAAATGAAATGACCCCTGTTCAAAAGTCTGCATACCCTTAGTTCTTAATACTGTGTATTGCCCCCTTTAGCATCAATGACAGCGTGCAGTCTTTTGTAATAGTTGTCTATGATGCCCCAAATTCTTGCAGGTGGTATAGCTGCCCATTCGTCTTGGCAAAATGCCTCCAGGTCATGCAAAGTCTTTGGTCGTCTTGCATGAACCGCACGTTTGAGATCTCCCAAGAGTGATTGAACTGTACTGACTGGCATTTTTAAGGCTTTGGGTAACTTTTTATATCCTTTTCCATCTTTATAAAGTTCCATTACATTGTTATGCAGGTCTTTTGACGTGTGTGGTTTTGTTTTTTATTTGTTTTGTTTTTTTCTGCTCCCCAAGGCTCAGTATCTAGCCTGCTCAGTGCATCCACGTGAGAGCTAACAAACTCAATGACTATTTATACACAGACACGAATTGCAATTTAAAAAGCCACAGGTGTGGGAAATTAACCTTTAATTGCCATTTAAACCTGTGTGTGTCACCTTGTGTGTCTGTAACAAGGCCAAATATTCAAGGGTATGTAAACTTTTGATCAGGGCCATTTGGGTGATTTCTGTTATCATTATGATTTAAAAAAAGGAGCCAAACAACTATGTGATAATAAATGGCTTCATATGATCACTATCCTTAAAAGGTTTTTTTTTTTTTTTTTGCATGATCAGTGCCAAAATTTCACAATTTCTGCCAGGGTATGCAAACTTTTGAGCACAACTGTGTATATATACTCCGCTACAATATTAAAACCACCTGCCTAATATTGTGTAGGTCCCCCTCGTGCTGCCAAAATAGCGACAACCCGCATCTCAGAATACTCGACCAGCCCATCATGCACCAACAATCATGCCATGGTCTAAATCACTGAGATCACATTTTTTCCCCATTCTTTTGGGTGATGTGAACATGATAAAGCTCCTGATCTGCATTATTTTATGCACTGCACTGCTGCCACATTATCGGCTGATTAGATAATCGCATGGACAATTGTTGGTGCCAGACGGGCTGGTTTGAGTATTTCTGTAACTGCTGATCTCCTGGGATTTTTACACACATCAGTCTCTAGAATTTATGGTGCCAAAAACAAAAAACATCCAGTGAGCAGCAGTTCTGTGGATGGAAATGTCTTGATTAAAGAGTTCAACAGAGAATGGCCAGACTGGTTCGAACTCAAAGTCTATGGTAACTCCGATAACCACTCTGTACAACTGTGGTGAGAAGAATATGAATGAATGAATGTTACATTTTATATAGTGCTTTTTCTGACACTACACAAAGCGAACGGGGAACTCTCCTCAACCACCAGTGTGCAGCATCCACCTGGATGATGCGATGGCAGCCATAGTGCACCAGTACGCTCAACACACACCAGCTATTGGTGGAGAGGAGACAACAGAGTTATAGAGCCAATTAATGGATGGGGATAATTAGGAGGCCATGATTGAGAAGGGCGAATGGGGGGAATTTGGCCTGGACACCGGGGCTACACCCCTACTCTTTACAAGAAGTACCCTGGGATTTTTAATGACCACACTGAATCAGGACCTCAGTTTAACGTCTCATCCGAAGACGTTAGAATGCTATTCTGAGATGCGGGTTGGCCCTGTTTTGGCGGCACAAGGGGGAACTACACAATATTAGGCAGGTGGTTTTAATGATGTGGCTGATCAGTGTGTGTGTGTGTATAAATATATATACACACACAACATTAAACCACCTGCCTAATATCATGTAGGTCCCCCTCGTGCCACCAAAACAGCTCTGACCCGTCGAGGCATGGACTCCTCAAGACCTCTGAAGGTTTTCTGTGGTATCTGCCACCAAGATGTTAGCAGAAGATCCTTTAAGTCCCATAAGTTGCGAGGTGGAGCCCCCATGTATCGGACTTTTTGGTCCAGCACACCCCACAGATGCTCAATCGGATTGAGATCTGGGGAATTTGGAGGCCAAGTCAACACCTTGAAGTCTTTGTCATGTTCCTCAAACCATTCCTGAACAATTTTTGCAGTGTGGCAGGGTGCATTGTCCAGCTGAAAGAGGCCACTGCCATTAAGGTATTGCCATGAAGGGGTGTACGTGGTCTACAGCAATCTTTAGGTAGGTGGTTCGTGTCAAAGTAACATCCACATGAATGCCAGGACCCAAGTTTTCCCAGCAGAACATTGCCCAGAGCGTCACACTGCTTCCCAGGTAAATGTCATACGCATGATCTAAAAGAAAACATGATTCATCGGACCAAGCCACCTTCTTCCATTGCTCCATGGTCCAGTTCTCATGCTCACATGCCCATTGTAGGCACTTTCGGTGGTGGACAGGGGTCAGCATGGGTATGGTATAACATGGCTACGCACCACCATACGCAGCAAGCTGCGATGCACTGTGCGTTCTGACACCTTTCTATCATGGCCAGCATTACGTTTTTCAGCAATTTGTGCTGCAGTAGCTCTTCTGTGGGATCGGACCAGACGGGCTAGCCTTCGCTCCCCACGCGCATCAATGAGCCTTGGGCGCCCATGACCCTGTTGCTGGTTCACCGGTTGTCCTTCCTTGGACCACTTTTGGTAGGTACTAACAGCTGCATACTGGGAACACCTCACAAGACCTGCCATTTTGGAGATGCTCTGACTCAGTCGTCTAGCCATCACAATTTGGCCCTTGACAAAGTCGCTCCGATCCTTATGTTTGCCCATTTTTCCTGCTTCCAACACATGAAATTCAAGAACTGACTGTTCACTTGCTGCCTAATATATCCCACCCCTTGACAGGTGCCATTGTAAAGAGATAATAAATGTTATTCACTTTACCTGTCTGTGGGTTTAATGTTGTGGCTGATCAGTGTATATGAGAGAGTTGAAAGTGATATTTACTAATTTTTGTCTTTTCACTGTTCCTTCCTTCATCAGTTCTACCTTGGAAACCAGGTACACATGCATAGTGCTTTTTAAGTTCTGCTGTGCTGCCCTCTTTGTTTTGATTTTCTGTCAGTGTGCTTTTGAATCCTCAATATTTACAAGTCAATCTTAAACTCAGAAGCAGATAAAATATGGAAAATATATATATTTAGTCCCTCTTCCCAACACCGGCCATTTAGTTTGTGACGTGACTGCTTCTCTACTGGCATTCAGTCTCACTGGCATGGGAAACAGCTAGTGCAGGTGGAGCAATAAACATATGAGAGGAAGTTAAATATGTCTACTCCCTGATTTAAAAAAAAAAAAAAACATACCAAAAATGGTGTCTATCTAGTGCAGAAATATCCTTATTGGTTCTTTTATTGTGAAATTATGGAGCCCCTTAGAGGACAGGTTTGGAATTTATTTTCTGAAATAGTTTTGCCTTCCCTTGCAATAGTTTTATGTTCCCTCACAAAGTTTTACATTCCTTTGCAATAGTTTGGGTTTCCTTGCAATACCTTTTATCCATCCCTTAATAAAATGAACCATGGTTTTACTACCAGGGACTAAAAATTAAATGTTTTTTATTTAAATTCATTCTATGCAGAAACTGAATTTTTTCATTCTGGTTCCAGCATTCTGCTGCCTCCTTTCCAATTGATAACCGGTTAGAAAGAAACTAAAGAACGGTTAATAACGTTCTATTTTTTTAAAAATAACGGTACTGTGTTAAGGGTGGGTGATGTACCAGTTGCACTGTTTCCAGATCTCTCAAGAAAAAAAGGGACCTGGTCTGGGAAAAAAAAGTCTCAGAATAAGGGACTTGCCTCACCCAAAATAAGTGATAATCAATTCAGGTTTTTTTTTTTTTTTATTTCTTTTTTCTTTTTTTTCCCACATGTGGGGGAATTATCAGTGTAGAAATCAAGCAAAGTATACAGTAGCCTATATAAAATAACACCTTTTCAATAAATGTATTCTTAATATTAAATATATCCCAAGAATTATTTAAAATATTTCAAAATCTGGCCATCTTAATTCAATTAAGAGCCAAAATCTCTCTCTCCTGCATGCATGCACACACTTAGACACTAAACTTAATCTACAGTAACACCATAGTAAAGTCATTTGTGGTACAAGTAAGGTTTTAAAACTTTTGTTTGCGAGGGGGGGGAAAGAAAAAGAAAACAAATGCCCTTATGAAAATTACAGTAACCACGGTTTCACTAAAGTAAATTTGCAGTAATCATGTTACCATTTTTTGTGGTAAGTACTGCAAAGAACCATGGTGTTACTATAGTAAAACTAAATTATTTTTCAATTATTTTTTTTTTGCAGAATGGTTGTGATTTTCATTACTGTAGTTTTGGTTTTCCTGTTTTTTTTACTATGGTTTTTACCACAAATGTCAAGTTTAAAATATGGTTACTGTAGTAAAACCATGGTAAATTTGGTGGTTAGTATGATTTTACTAAAAATACCATAGTTCAACTGGATAAAGGTATTGTGAGGGAATGTAAAACTATTATAGAAAGTAAATGTCCTCCCTTTGAACTAAATAAAAGAGTGAAACGAAACTCATTAAGTCTGAGTCAAGCAAGCAGAAATGATTTGAAATATTTTAAAGTCAAAATGAAATCAAAATGGACTCTTTTTACTTTCTCAAGAAAATAAGTATTGCCTTTATAATCATTAAAACATAACTTGCTCTATCTCTATAACCTCTTTCGTTATTGGTTAGTTAAGGTAGCGTTAACAAATAGCCAAATGTCTATTTTGGCATTATTTAGGCTACTAAATTTATTTAGGCATTATTTAGCCTTTCTACAATCTTTGCAATAGATAACAAGAAAATGTAATGCTGGTTAACATCATTCCATGTTGACCCAACTGTGTTAAGCCATTGTAGGATGTTTTTAGAAAAGTAGTTGTCTCATATCTGCTTTTGAGTTGAAATGCATTTTTCCACACAGTGCTGTGTTCTGCTGTTTTTATTATTTGCGAAAGCTTTTGCAACATAACACAAAGATTGTGCTTGCTTTCTGCTGCCTCCCTAATTTAATTTGACTTATTTTAATTGTGCTTTACAGGACCCTCAACCAATGTGAATTAACTTTCACCCTGCTTAACAATTTTTTTTTTTTTTTTTTTTTTGTAACCATGTTTTGTGGCTGATGTCCAAACAATCTAAAGCTTCAGATAAACCTTAAACTTAAAGATGCATGTTTCTCCCTTCATAAATCACATAAAATCATGAGCTACATGCTTTCTCAGAGTTGTGTTTTTGGGAAGGTACATGATAACTCTGGTGAAGGGCTTTTATCGGAGAAACCATATTTTGTCTTTCTTTGTACAGAAGACTTATATCACATAAACCAGTTTTTTCAGTTTGCTCATCCACATCCACTTAAAAGAAAAAACAATTCTTTTGACAGTTTGGTCTCGTTCACTGCTTACATGACCCCTTAATCGCCGATGAGACTATAACAAACAGGGACAATCAAAATCTAACCCCCCATCTACACGTTGCCGTTTTGGAAAGCTGTATCCTGGTAAATGGTTATTTTTAAAGCTGTTTGTTGTGACTTCACACTTTATCTTGATCATGCTTCAAAATTCATCTTCTCCTTCCCGCAATCACCAAATTCACCAGTGGTTTTGATTCATTCTGGGTTTCACTTAAAAAATGTAAGGGCTTCTAGGCCTTAGAGATGCTCCGCGGGGCGGTCATCAGTGTGTTGGTCATGTTGGGTTTCAGAGAGTCGAATTCAGCCATTCCTCCATACTGTTCTTATTGTGTGTTGTTGGAGTCTAGCATTGGTTCTGCATCAGTGTCAATACACGCATCCTCTGAGAATGGTAGTTTGTAGTTCTAGACGGTGCAACTTTTGTATGTATTGTTGGTATGTGGAAAGAGTTCTCAAATTGTATGGTTTATTTTTTTCAACAGAAAGCATGAGGCCATAATTTTTTGTGCTGTGAAATCAGTTTGCCTTGGCCAAATCCAACTGGCAAAAATCATTTGGACACAAATGATTTAGCTCACTGTTTTATCTGGCTCCTATCTTTGGCATGTAGGGGAATGCTAAAAAGTTATGCGCAGTATCTCTGACATTTCGATGCCAGTGTCCATATTTGTATAAAAAACAGTGTTGTGGCATTGCTAGATCCACAGCAAGTGCACAAATACTTATGTAACACACCAATAGTGGCCGCACTGACCACAATACTTCTGGCGCACTAAGTAGGCCTTTTCCACTTATATCTTGACAAATATTTTTGAAATCATGTACACTCACATGCCATCAGGATGTTGCGATTATACAGTTTCACTATTAACCGTGATTAAAAATGTCACAGTAAATTATTATTATTTTTATAGTTTGGGGGATTTTCTCCCCAATTTTTATTCCCAATGCGCTCTAAGTCCTCGTGGTGGTGTAGTGACTCGCCTCAATCCAGGTGGCGGAGGACGAATCTCAGTTGCCTCCGCATCTGAGACCGTCAGTCCACGCATCTTATTTCGTGGCTTGTTGAGCGCGCTACCGTGGAGACCTACCGCGTGTGGAGGCTTCACGCTGTTCTCCGCGTCATCCATGCACAACTCACCACGTGCCCCACAGAGAGCGAGAACCACATTATAGCAACCACAAGGAGGTTAACCCAATGTTTATTTAGTTATTTTAATTTTTATTATTACCTTATTTGATTAATTGTTATTATCTTTAAAATAATAGAAAAGTCCTACCCCTCCCGATGGCCAATCTGACCCTACATGAGAATCACTATTGAGAATTACAAAACAACTCGAAGGTAAAAAGTCTGCATACATTATGGTAATGATAAAAAAATCTTGATGGTCCTAAAAATAGGCTAAATTTTCTTTATGCAAAATATAACTGTTTGGGGTAAAATATGATCTGGATATGTTATCATTAGATTTACCCCATTATTGGACACATTCTTTCACAGAATAAAGGAATCATGGGAGACAAATACATAGGTTGAGTAGGGTATTTCTACATCAGTAACCAGAAACTTTTGTGTGATGCTGCATCCAATGTCGTATCGGCCAACGAAACCAAAAATGTCTTGGTGCACCTTTAATAATAATACTTCATTGAAGCACTCCAGATTCTTTTCACAACCAATCTTCAATTAGCACAAAGCCACACATTAAACCAGTTGGATTGACCATTCATTGTGTGTCTGCTGGAATGAAATCAGTGTTGTCTGAGTTAAAACTTGTTTTGTCTGGATCAAGTGGCTCAGCAGGGCAACCAGAGGAAACCAGACGATAAACAAAACACAACTGCTTCAGCCTAACTTGGACTGTAATGATGATTGGACTTACTGCTTTGACCACATGTTAGATGGCTAGCATTTATTCTGGAAATTGCTGTTGTTTCTGCTGTTGCTCTGCTGTGTGCCTGTCAGTGATAATCATGACTGTATCTCAGTGCAGAGGAGTGACTGTTTTCTGTTCATGTTCAGTTTGGAGATTCTCAGCAGCTGCGTCTGGTGCGGATCCTGCGCAGTACGGTGATGGTGCGGGTAGGGGGTGGTTGGATGGCCCTCGATGAGTTCCTGGTGAAGAATGACCCATGCAGAGGTAACGTCCACCCACATCTACTACACTTCCTGTTTTACTCGACTTTTACATGTATGTTATTCCAAGGTGTTGCGTTACAAAACTTGTAATTGCATTGATATCATGAATACTGAATATTCAACCTATTCTTGAACTCAAATAAGAATAAGTTATGGATGTTTTTTTTGTTCCTTCCAAGCCATTATGTTGCAAACACTCTGGCTCTGTTCCAAAAACTAGTGAGCTGCCCACATAGGCAATATTACAGCAAAATATGCGCGCTCCGGACACAAAGTCTGTTCCAAAAGATATGCCTCCCAAGATACATTGCGAAAAGGCAATCTCATAATGCCTCATGGAAAAATTAATCCACAATAGTGGATTAATGTGAGGAATGTTGATTATAAATATACTATAAATTCAATACCAAATATGGCCACAAGCAGCAATTATTGTGGTACAAACAGTTTGGAAGAGTTGAGAAAATGACCTAAAATGCCAAATTTGAAAGAAGAGTTCAGTAAATACCCAATAGTTAGCCATCTGCCATTCTGAGTTTTTGAAAAAAAAAAAAACTCCTATACGGTTAGTACGATTCGCAATAAATTTTGCATTTATCATCTAGAGACCCTCTTGTCAAAAAGTTATGAAAATAATATTGATTTGTCAAATCGTTTAGAAGGTATAAACCAATAACATTTTTGTCTGTCTTCTGAATGATTCGACGAATCAAAATTCTTTTGAAAACTTTTTGTCTGGAGGGTTTATATATGATGCATTCAAAATGTGAATTGAACTAAGGGTCTTAGAGGAGTTAGAAAAAGTATGGTTTTCAGAAAATTCTAAATGGCGGAAATATTTTTAGAGACGGAGATATATGTTTTGTTTGCCAATACTGTTGCGAAGATATTAGAAAAAATGCAAAAGTGTGTATTATAGTGCCACCTAGGGTCGGGTGGGTGTGTGTGGTGTTGTGGGGGTGGTCGGAGCATCCTGCCAAAATTTGCCCGCTCACTAGATTTTGGAACAGACCTATGTACAATGAATCTAAGTTCAAACAACAGTAATTACATTTTGATGTTTATAAAGAGAACTTGCTGACAGATATTCTCACATAGACCATTATAATTTGGTGTATCTGAAACTTTTATTCCTGCACTTTGATTGGCTATTAATAACATTCTTAATGCTTGCTGGTGTCTTCCCATGAAGCTTTTCTTTCTGAATTTCCCTTTTTCTACTGCTTTGTTGGTGAACCCAATTATTGTTTCTTCTAGTTCATCACCACGGGAGTAAAATGTTGCGCTCGGAATCAAACTCGTCTATTACTCAGTCTCCTATAGGTTGGCAACTCTCACACTTTCTCTCCTTGCTTCATCCCAGTGGTATGTGTGCATCTTTTGTGTGTGTGTGTGTGTGTGTGTGTGTGTGTGTGTGTTGGAGTGATCCTTTAATGGTATTCTCATTAACATTAATCTCATGCTTTGCTTTCCATCATGCTGTCTGGGAGTGTTTCACATGCAGTTTTGTCTTGCATCATGTATTCACTCTCACATTCTCTGCATGTGTTTTCTGTGTCTCTGTTGCAGTGCAGTGAAACATGTACGACAATCTCACCGCTGTATCTATACAATCATTCATATCATGTTGAAGGGAACTATATTAAGCAGACTATAAACACATTTTAAGCAGTATATTCAACATATTCTTGTGTTAAATTGTTTTTTTATGGTCTGCAACAACTGGAATTTGTATTGTCATCTTATTTATATGCATTACCAGTTTTACTTTTTTATTTTTTTTATTTGCTTCAATGATGTAGAATGCATGTCTCTCCCTTCATCAAATCAAACCATAGAACTCTGCATTATGTTTTGCTCATTTCAGTGGGTGCACATCATTCTTCAACCCTTAAAGGAATATTCCTGGTTAAATGCAAGTTAATCTCAATCGACTGCATCTGTGGTATGCTGTCAGTTACCGAAATATGTGTGTACTGTAATGCATTTACAGTTGATGTCTATGGCATTATTGCACTGACTGCAAACAACAGTTTAACATGAAACTATCACACTTTTTCAAAAGTAAAGCCATAACACCTAAACCAGTAGATTGACATTTAAGAAATTGCTGCATGATGTTCTGTAAAGCTGCTTTGAAACAATATGTATTGTGAAAAACGCTTTACAGATATAAATGACTTGACAATAGGGTTAAGAACCGGGAACTTCATGATTCTGATTTTCATTTATTTTGGTTCCGTTAACGATTCGTGAATGAGAATTCTTCCACCAATGCGGACAGAACACCGTATTAAAATACTCTGTCAATGTTTCCAGCAGTGCTATTTAGAATTGCCGTAACGTCATCTACAGTGCAAAACATACAGCGCGACCAGTGTAGCCAGATTCCTGAACGAAATCATACAATGCTACCTTGTGAATGAATGCCTCTTTTTATCTGGTTCATTTTGGCGTATTAAAAACCTACTAAACCATTCATCATGTTCAATTCAATGCTGCTTTCACATGCTATCGACACTTTCCACTTCTGAAATCGTAATGATGAGTACATGAGGGCTTAGTTGTTGGAAACATGGAGATGCCAGGTTCATTCTTGCATATTTCTTGGGGAACTCTTATTTTGACACTGTTCTACATGTTAGTCAGCTTGCGGATCATAAAGGTATATTTGTCGAATACATGCTATTTTCTCTGTGTAAAAAAAAAAGTACAAAATGCATTAAATGGTTACTGGTATAAATAAATGTTTATGACCAAAACGGCAAATGCTAATAAGGTAGCTGCATTTAGAAAAATGAATAAAACCTACCATTTACTACAGAAACCGTACTCTCCTGTGCCATGTTTAAAGTTTGTCTCTTCCCAACTCGGAAACTACTAATATTAATTACTACATGAAGGGGTATTCATGTGCAACTTCTGAGTAGATGACTTATATTTACAATAATTCCACTAGCATGTGAAAGCAGCAGAGTATTTACTGACTAGATGTTCATATGTGAAGTAAATATACACATTGAGTTTTGTTGCAATTATTCATATTTTGTTTTTAAATAATGAGCAGAATTTTAAATCTTAATTTAAACATCTGTGCAAACACAGGCAAGAATCTGTTCAATAAAAATATGAAATGATCATAATTTGGTAACAGCTGAGGGCAGTAGGGCCTAAATACAGTTAGAACTGCGTTTCTTATTTACAATTATTTCTTCCTCAAAAGTACAAATAATTGTGAATGGAATCATTATTGAACTAGAATCATTAAGAGGAATCGGAATTGGAACTGGAATCAATAAATTCCATAGGATACCCATCCCTGCTTGACAGCATGTTGTAGTTTTTAACTATAGCTTTTTATTTAGGGTTTAGTAAGTGTGACTATTTAAAGATGTACTTCCTTAAATGGCAAATCATTACATAAAAAGATAGCTTTTTAGATGAATTAATTAATTGAAAAATGAATGTGTCAAAGTGCTTCTGAAAAAAACAGTTCTCGTTTATGCTTTTAGACCCTATGGTATACTTGCCTCATAGACTTCCATTGTAAGTGCATCACTGTAAATGCTTTTTGTATGTTAACATTCTGTGGGTTGGGTCAAAATTATTTTTGTGGTAATCGACGGCATGACACAAATAATGTCCATTGTTTAAATCCAGAACATTCCTTTATATCCAGCCTCAGAGACATCCTTTATCAAGACTGTTGTAAAGATTGTGGTGTCGGTCATGGTTCTGGACTCAATGCATTGTCTGTCCCTCCTCTAGCTAAAGGCAGAACCAATGTGGAGTTGCGAGAGAAGTTCATCCTCCCAGAAGGCACCACACAGGTGATGGCTAGCTTCCGCTACAGAGGTCGAAGGTCACGGCCTTCCTCAAGAGGCGCCTCACCAAACAGATCCAATTCCAGCCACAGCTGCCAACCCAACCCATATGGAGCCAACACACCCAAGGTAGAGGATACTGCTGATGGTGTTGTAGTTAAGTGTGTTATAACCCTTTTTTACGATGATTTATGTGGGTTTTTTTTTTTTTTTAATTTTTTTTTTTTTTTATAAATCATCTGTTTCAAAACCTAGTAAGCTTAACAAAATATAATAATAAAAATATAATAGATTATTTAAGGCTGTTTGTCAATTAAAATGTCAGTCGAATTAATTACATGATGTGCCGATTAATTTATAGAATGAATCGCATGTATCAATATTTACTGAGAAAGCCCCCAAATAAAGTGTAGTAATTTAGTGTAGTATATACAGTATATGGCAGCAGACAAGTAAAGCATTTAGACTAAACAAAAAGTGGCTTTTGAAGTTAAAATAGTGTTTGCTTTATTTCCATATAATTGAATATATCGCTATTATTGGCCTGTTTCTGTCTGCACTATTTTTATTTGTTGAACTATGTACTCATGACTCATTAGGGACTCTTTTGGAGCATCTCACTTTTGGTTGTCGCATATCCCTAGTTTTCAGTGTCTCTAGTCATAAATGCTGTGTTTTAAGGATGCTGTGTCAAGTTAAGCATAGTTTAAACATTGGAAAATGTGTCTCGATATTCCTACATTGTATTTGAGCTCAGTATAGGCGTCTTTGAGCACAAGATCACATCTGAGGAAGGCTGTGCTGCCTTCTCGTTGGTTTGATGAGCCACGTTGTCTGTATAGCTGGAGTCGAGCTGACTGCCCCGTACTGCCACAGATTAGCAAAAAAAATAATAATAAATGTAGGTGGTACATCATGCTTAAGTTGCCCTGATAGTAGAAACATTCCTTATTACGGAATTTACGTATGGCTCGGTTGCATGATTAATTGCATACATTATTTTTCACTTAATTAACAGATTAAATCCCTAATATAATATTATATAGATTAATCACTATAAAATAATACAATTATTTTAATACAGTTGTAAAATATATACTGTAATACAAACATATATAGATAGATACATATAGACATAGATTTATATAGATAGATAAATAGATTCACCGGCCACTTTATTAGGTACACCTTTACATCTGCTTATTCATGCGATTATCTAATCATTGTGGCAGCAGTGTAATGTATAAATCATGCAGATATGGGTCAGGAGCTTCAGTTAATGTTCACATCAACCATCAGAATAGGGGAAAAAATGTGAACTCAGTGATTTAGAGCGTGGCATGATTGTTGGTGCCAGATGGGCTGGTTTGAGTATTTCTGTAACTGCTGATCTCCTGGGATTTTCACGTGCAGCAGTCTCTAGAGTGTAAATAGAATTGTAAATAAAATCAAAAAAATAACCAGTGGTCGGCAGTTCTGTGGACGAAAACGCCTTGTTGATGAGAGCGGTTAACAGAGAATGACCAGACTGGTTCAGGCTGACAGAAAGGCTACGGTAACTCGGATAACCGCTCTGTACAATTGTAGTGAGCAGAATAGCATCTCAGAACATGTCGAATCTTGAGGCAGATGGGCTACAACAGCAGAAGACCACATCGGGTTCCACTTCTGTCAGCCAAGAACAGAAAACTGAGGCTGCAGTGGGCCTACCATTTGTGTACCTCAGCAGAAATCCAGATTTGTCAGGAGATGTTTTTCTAATCATTTACTGTCCAGTTTTGGTGAGCCTGTGCCCACTGCAGCCTCAGTTTCCTGTTCTAAGGTGACAGTAGTGGTACCCGGTGGGGTCTTCTGCTGCTGTAGCCCATCTGCCTCAATGTTCAATGTGTTGTCAGTTCAGAAATGCTTTTCTGCATAGAATTGTAACGTGTTTATTTGGGTTACTGTCACCTTCCTGTCAGCTTGGACCAGTCTGGCCATTTTCCTCTGACCTCTGTCATTAACAAGCCATTTTTGCCCACAGAACTGCCACTCGCTGGATGTTTTTTGTTTTTCGCACCATTCTCTAAACATTCTAGAGACTGTTGTGTGTGAAAATCCCAGGAGATCAGAAGTTACAGAAATCCTCAAACCAGCCCATCTGGCACTAACAGTCATGCCACGGTCGAAATCACTGAGATCACATTTTTCCCCATTCTGATGGTTGATGTGAACATTAACTGAAGCTCCTGACCCGTATCTGCATGATTTTATACATTACACTGCTGCCACATGATTGGCTGATTATGTTATGAATAAGTAGATGTACAGGTGTAACTAATAAAGTGGCCGGTGAGTGTGTGTGTGTGTTTGTGTGTGTGTGTGTGTGTGTATATATGTGTGTGTGTGTATATATGTGTGTGTGTGTATATATGTGTGTGTGTGTATATATGTGTGTGTGTATATATGTGTGTGTGTATATATATGTGTGTGTATATATGTGTGTGTGTATATGTGTGTGTATATTTATATATATATATATATATATATATATATATATATATACCAATCAGCCATGACATTACAAACTAATATTGTGTAGGTCCCCCTCGTGCCAACAAAACAGCACCAACCCGCATCTCAGAATAGCATTCTGAGATAATATTCTTCTCACCACAATTGTACAGTTTTGGTGGCATGAGGGGGACCTACACAATATTAGGCAGGTGGTTTTAATGTTGTGGCTGATCGGTGATGAAAGAAAACAAAATGTAACAATATAATGCTTTATTAACATTTTCCAAACAAAGTCTTCCACAGTATAAAGATAGAAATGCACTAAAATAGCACCAATTCAAGTAACATTAAATGTTTCACAAAGTCTAAGTGGCAGTGACTAATTGAAAGAACTAGTCTCCCCATAGGTTACATTTTCATTGCAGTGGTCATTAAATCTGTTAAACTCTCATCCTCTACAATAGTAATCTGCCGGTAGACTGTGGCTATCCGCTATGCTACAGCAGTCATGAAGCTGCGTTCATGATTCGTGTCAGGGTGTCAATGCCAGCATCAAACACTGCTTTGAACTCCACATGAAAAGCACTTGCAGACAGAAACATCTCATTCTGCGTTTTGGTGATATTTAAGAATTGACGTGCTTCTGTGGTAATTAAAATGCGCTTTACATAGACTGAAAAATACTTAATTTCAATCACAAGTTCCATCTGGGCTTGTTTTGTACTTCAAATAGCGTTGAGCTTTTTTCTCCTTCATTTTATCATGGAAGAGCTTTTATGTTTGTGTGTGTGTGTGTGTGTGTGTGTGTGTGTGCTTGCAGAGATTATTTTATTTACTGAGATAACCTCCGCGGCTCTATCGGAGAGCGTAACGGTCAACTAATGTGTTACGACAGTACTGCCCATACAATGTCTATGTGACCGCCACGTTATGCTTTTAGGCTCATCTTGGTAGAAGGGCTCTGGTGTGTGTGTGTTGTGAAGTGTGTGTCAGTGTAATGACTCAGGGTGGACACGTTACAAAGGTTCTGCCCTTCCAATAAATGTTTATGCTGGTTTACGTGTTAATCGTGATTAAGAAAAATTTATTAATTGCATTAATTCTGACAACTCTAATATATATTGTATAATTGAATTATGAATTGTAAGTATATTTGAAATCTCTTTTTTTTTTTTTTTTTTTTTTTTTTTTATGATTAATTTTTACCCGTCAGCACTTTGATGCCTGAAAGTGCTGTCTTGAGGCATCTCAACTAGGTTTTGGAATATAGCAACTGATTATTTCATCATTATCTGTTGATATATAATTGTTTCCTGTACTGTTTGTCTTTTTTTTTTTCTCTCTCTTTTCATACTCTTCATATGTGGTTTATTAAGGGTACCAATTGTTTCTCACAGACTCCCCAACAATTAACTCGCAATTATGATAAACCCTGGCTGACAAACAGCAAATCCGCTACGCCTCTTAAATCATCTGACTCCTTTGACAGCCAGTCGTCCAATGAGGTATAGTGCTTCAGAAATTAGTGGCAAACAGCGATCTAATCTCGCCTCCTGCTCCTAATCTGTGTCGCTGATCTAATCACTTCCTGTGTGGATTTGGATTAAATGTCTCAATCTTAAACTGTGTAATGATGCATGAAAAAGACTCTGTCATTCTGTTATCAAAGACGGATGTGTTTGCTGTTCAACCTATAAATCTTTCTGTCGCAAAGGGTAACTGGGCCGTTTCTAAACATCACTCTCTTGCCTTAAATCTTAAGACACTGCAAAAGGAACAGCGTTTTGGATGTTTCCTTGGACAAGTTTTCTATCCTTTCCAAATGCCTGCTCTAACAACCAAAACTTAATGCTTTCAGCATTGTGTGATCTTTTCTTGTTCCAGAAATGCTCTAAAACCATTTTCTCTTGTGATTTGTATGGCTGAACTTGGCATAAACAACAGTCAGAAGTTTTGACACACTTTCTCATTCTTTATTATTCTCCACATTTTAAAGTAATAATAACGTCATAAAAAATATGAAACACAAATGGAAGTATGGGAATTATATAGTGAGCAAAAAGTACTTTTGTGAAGAAATTCATACACAGGCACAATTCATATTTGTCTACAAAAATAATTTCAAGTATTTAAGCATAAGCCTTTAGATCAAAAGGCTTTTAAGATCATGTGAAACAAATTCAAATGTGTCCAAACTTTTGACAGGTTATGATTACGATTGGAGTAAGGTGTATGTCCAAAGTACATATTTGGTTTGTTGCAGTGCAGTTTTTATTTGCAGTATGTTAGAGCAGAAGTGGCAAAGGATTGCAGCTTCTGTTTAATTTACGGTTAATCTACTCCTTCATTGTCTTGTTCTAAATGGTCTATTAATTCATGAATCATTCTATTTTACAGAGCACCCCCATTCAGGGCAGCAAGCTTCGTCTTCCAGGATATTTATCCGGAAAGGGTTTTCAGTCGGGAGAGGATGGCACCTTGATCAATGCTGCAGTCATGAAGGCTAAAGGTCAAGCCATAGGTGAGTTACATTACACACCTTTGAATCTCACAAAAATACATCCAGGTCACATTTCTTCCCAAAATCATAAAAACAAAAGTCAGTTCCTTTTGTTAACATTTAAAAGGTTTGCATTGTGACATTGTTTTCCTGATGAGCACATTTCGCCGCCAAATTCTCCTTACCGTAATGCAGGGGACTTTTTTTTTAAATATCTTATTATAATTGCAAATCCTCATCATTGAATTACAGTAATTTTCTATAGTAAAATAATAATGTAATACAATTCTTTTGTATTTTATATAAAGGTATTATAAGAAATACTACAATGATGAATCTTCAGTCAGAGGTTGCAATACAAATAATCATTATCTGTCACTTTAAAAGACTGGAATGCAAATGGTCTATTTTAATCCATCAGACATATTTCATTTGATAATTATATTCATATATGCCATTTAATTTGTGTATGTAAAATTGATATGACAGTAACTGTAAATAATTAAAAAAAAATGACAATGTAGTTTACATGTGAATTAGGCATATTTTAAAATATGCATATTAGTTGTACATACTGCAAAGAGCATTTTGTGGATAAAAATGTTTGGTGTAATGTAAAAATTATTATTGAGAGTTGATTATAAAACACAGACCCTGATTTCTTAGAGGGCCATTTTATTCTTAAATTTGAGAACTTTTTGATTTAGATTTGCCTACATCATTCGCAGTTCTTTATGCGATGAGTAACCTATAGTTAATTCCCTCATTAAAGATGTTAAGTAGGCTACTATTTTCATTTTCAAATATATTTTGGTTGGAATTAAATATTTTAAAGTTTTAAGGCTTATAAAAAATATATGTGTGTAAGGCTGGTCTAAGATCAGCTTCCCCAACTCAGATTCTCACATTGCTTGAGTGGGTACGGTCAATCGCTGCGTCTTTGTAATCATGGACACGGAGAAAGTCTTCATTTTAGTAATAATTTTATAGTTTTGCAAAAAAATACTTTGGTAACACTTTATTTTACAGTGTCCTTGTTATACATATTACATGTACTGACAATAGTAATAACAGTAAATGATGCATAATTACAAGCAACTAACCCTAATCCTAGAGTAAGTACATGTTGTTAATTCATATTACTCAGTACTTACTTGTGTAATTACACTGTAACAAAGACACTGTAAATAAACCAATATTTCCTAACCCTAACCCTTTATAATAACTATACGTTATAAAGTATTTTTAAAGCATTAGTTTTATAGTTAATTGATCATTTATAAATTGTTGTTCCTAAATTATTAACTATTTTATTAATTAATTATCATTATTAATTATTAAGCTACATTCAACTAGTATGTCATTCATTTATAATAACTGTAGCAAATGGTTTATTATTGTTTTACAAGTTCATATAGCAGTTTATATATTACATACTGTATGTAATGAACTGGATATACATTTATGTTTTAGAAACACTTACTATTAAAGCAGTTGATACTTTATAAAGGTCATAATAAATCACTGACTAATTGCTAGCAAAGTATTTTGCTAAACTAATCTAAAGTGAGAATTTTGATGCCTAATTAAATATTTATTAATGATCCATTATTCTGAAAAGTTGGCAATGAAATAATCTCCACAGCATCTCAATATCGAAGGCTCGAAGACACTAAAGCTTTAAAAAAAAAAAAAAAATAAAGACAACACAAAGATACAAAATAATAGTAATAAAGAAAACATCCACTGTTTATTTAAATAATAATACAGTATTTTTTTTCTGTTACATAAATATAAATATTATAATAATTTAGTTATAAATTCTTTAGTAAATAAATGTATAAATATTTATTTATTCTTTACTGTGGAAATGTTTCCAAAGTAGGAGCATGCTTACCAGACACCTTATTTTTATTTGTCAAAATGATGAACAGCATTATTTTTTACTTTTAAGTCATCACATTGATCTGTTACTGGCTTTAATATTTCCCTTCAGGATCTAGTAAGATCCCAAGCAGACCTGGCAGCAAAGCCGGAAGCAGAGGGAGTAGTCGCCGCGGCAGCGACGCCTCAGACTTTGACATTTCCGACATCCAGTCAGTCTGTTCAGACGCGTCAGAGACAGTGACAGACTCGGGACGGCCGACGCCCCGCTCCGCCTCACGCCAACACAGGGGAAAACCCTCAAAAATCCCAACTCCCCAAAGGAGGAACACCCCTACTGGCAAACTGTCCAAGACCACCAAGAGATAGTCAACAGTTCGGTCAAAAAATAATAAAACAGCCACATTCTGGGCCATAATTGACCAAGAGTGGACAGTCGTAGAGTCATACTAAAGACTGCAAAGTGTTATAAAAAAGCGTAGCAAGATGTAAATTATTCTGTTGTGAACTTGAAGAGAAAGTTCATGTGGAGTGTGTGTATTGAATGCAATGTATTTGTCCTGTACTTTATGTGAATAATGTTGCGTTGTTATTGTTTTGTTTTATCGCTGGTTAGCGAACAGCAAAAACAGACTGTATGTTGTTAGGTAAACTAACACTTTTCCATATGTTTGTGTCGAGGGAGAAGCTGAATGTACAGTCATTTCCTCAAGCAGACATGCTTGTTGGTGATAATATCTCTCTGTGATCTGCCAGGACACCACAATTATTTATTAATCTATTTAAAGTGCAATGACGAGCTGCTGTTATGCATTTAAAGGGTAATACAATACTTCCAACTGTAATCACTGCTAGCGTACAACACTACAGTTAACCATGTTTATGAGCTTTTAACTTACAAGTTGTAGCTTCCACAGGTTAAATGGATATGTTCGGAATAGCATACTTCCATACTACCCTTAATATTGCTGCAGAGCACAGTACACACATTTTATGTATGCATGAAATACCTAGATTACGGGTCTGTTCCAAAACCTAGTGAGCTGCCTCCGGAGGCAGCACTTTAAGATATCATAAGTGCCCTCCCGACAGAAAAGCTATTTCAAAATCGTAATTATGCTGCCTTATATGATATCTTGTTTTGGCCAAATTCAAAGGTATCATCGTACGTATCCTTCCCTGGGTAGGCAATCCCATAATGAACCGTGATGAGCTCAGTAGAAAAATTCATCTAAGATGGCGGACGAAGTGGGAAAAAATGTCATTATAATATACTTATAATTAATTTAAACGTTTAATTAAAACGTTTCGATAAAAATGTGTTTAATATGATAGAAAACTAACTATTTTACCCAAAATGTGTGCTATTCGTATTTATGCTCATTAGAGTATCACGTCGTTCCTCTGGCGTCACCTGTATGGAAATTATTTGCGAGTCGAGTCTTGAATGACGCGTTGAGCTGCCCCCTTTGTAGAGTGTTTCAAATCGTTTTTTTTTTATGAGGCTCCATTTCAGTAAGGATGCTGCCATTGAAGACAGCTGCCTATGTAGGCAGGAGACAGCGAAGCAGCTTACTAAGTTTTGGAAAAGAACCAACATACTACATCTGCCGAAAATGACTCCTTATTTAACAATAATGCAAAATATTAAGACATTTTTACACAAAATTGGATTAAAAATGGCAATAGGCATTTTTAGTTCCAAGATGATAACTGGATTCCACTCAAATGCAACATGACAAAGGTCATGTGACAACACTGTAGCATACTGCTGTTTCACGTACTCTTTAAAAAAGAAAAAAAAAAAAAGAAAAGAATATATACTGCACAGTATTTACTTAGTAAGCTAGTATTCCATTCTGAGCATAGACAATGTTTCTTTTAATCAAATCACAGATTGCGTGCCACCTAACTGTGACTAGAACTTTCCAAGTGCAATCATGCCTGTGTACTCTATGGTTAACTGTTATTTGCCTGAATGATGCAGATTACTCACAACTTTTTGTAATAAATCTGCTTGCAGAAAGCTCTGCCGACACAAGCATTGTCTGTTTCCATCTGTCCATTGTATTTGTGATTTTCAGGAATGCATTTTGACTAATGCACATTAATATCTTAAGCCCACAATTAACAGGTGTTAAGAAGTAAATAAAATGTTTTACAAGAAGAAAACACTATGTCAGCCTTGTAGCATCTAGCGGTCCATGTGCCAGGATATGTGGACTAAAAATCCTGTGTAAAGAGGGGCAGATGGCCGTAAATGTTTGTTGGATTGATTTAGTATGTCAGAGAATGAGTTGATGTGTAATCAGAAAAAAGTGAGGTCAGTGATGCTGCTGTGCAAATCCTCAGTATCCTGCTAAGAATATGACAGCTCAGCCTTGCACAAAGACATCAGAGTAACAAAAAATTGTACTCTAAATCACCGAAATGGTGCTGGTTCTAATGCAAGAGACTGTTCGGCTGGTTCTCGGCTGGGGGAATCTGGAGCCTGTCGCAAACTGGCCTGCTTTTCTAATGACTTGAGAACCGAACGGTGACGTAACAGGTTACATGGCTTCTTGGTAGTCTTACGTGTCTACCTAAACTGCCCACAAACAAACATGATTCACCAGTGTTTGTGTACAGCTTTTACTCTTGTTTCTGAGAACATATTTAAAATGCCAGAGACAACGTCTTCGCTCAAGAGGACTGGTAACGTAGGTACATTATTTTGTGTGATCTTTTTAATGTGGCTTATAGGTGCTGTAAGCGATTTTAGTCGTTCTAACCTCCACGAGACTAAGCCGTTGATTTAGCCAAGCCCCCTCTTTCCAAAACACCACTCAGATATTTTTTAAACAAAGCATGTTCCCACGGTTGTCAAACACAACAGTAGCAAAATTGCGACCTCAACTGCCAAATTATAAATCCAAATATGGCATAAGCCTCAATAATTTTCTGCAAGGACAATATTGAGAATGTGCAAAATGATTGACAGGCAGAATCGTCAGAGACCGTGGACACATTTTTGTTTGTTGTTTACAAAGTCTAGAGCTGTCACAGAGACCGGTGAGATATCTCAGAACACTTATTTCATTAATATCTTTCAGGGAGTAGGAACATTTTTTGCATACTTTTCCATGAAAAAAATCGCTTACTGCACCTTTAACTAGCTAAGCACTATAAACTCTAACAGTGGAATTGGTGTAGCGGATGGTTATATTTGGTTTTTTGCCATAGCATATAATATTATGTTTACATCTTGATCGAGAATTTCACCGGTTTACTTAACAGATAGCAGTGATATTCCTAACTATGTGAGTAGCTTGTCAAAAATCCCCTTACAAACAAAAACAATGCACTAAAAAATGATAAGAAGAGAGTGTAAGGAAAGCTAACAAAGTTGGCACATGTAATAAGATCAGCTGCAGAAGGTGATTCGTTGTTTGTCTAAAGCAAATTCAATGCATTTCTTGCCGTATCACTTTTTTCCTTTGCATTGCAAGCTCTCTAATTTATCTTGGATCTCCGTAGAAGACCATATCACAAGCAGAGCTCTCATTTCCTCTGTGAACCACTGCTGAACACTTTTGATATCCAAAATGTTTGTGTTTTTTGCTGTTGTTATAAATTGAAAAAGTAATCTTTGCTGCAGACGGTAGCTAGCCAAACTTTGTTGTTCGGAAAACTTTACCTGGTGATGAAATATCATACCACCCCCTGACGTAATCAGTTCCTGCTTAAAGAACTGCAAGCTATTGTGGCTGGTGTGGAACCATTTTTTCTGCCCCGGAACTGCATTTTCTGCGGTGTAAATGCACGGAACGGTTTAAGAATTTGCACCGGCCCAGGAACCAGCCCCGGAACCATGTTGGTGGAAAAAGGGTATATCTAATCCTTGTCAGTGTGTATAATCTCACAGAAATTCACACATTTACATCGCAACATCTGTCCTAGTTAGTAATGATAATGTTTTGGCATAGTAGTAGGGAACAAAACAAAAGAGCAAGGTTTATTTTTCCATGTTTTTAGTTATCCCAGCTTATAATCCTGTTTAGAGAGTATCTTTCCATTTGGGTCAGTCCATCTCAAATGGTCCAATACAGGTTGCTTCCATTAATTTTCCTAACCAATTTTTGGTTATATAGCTGTTTACGGAAACCTCAGTGTCTCAGCTCAGGATGGTCGTAGCTCCTTGGAACAAAAACTGACCTCTAGAGCACATTACAAGGTACATGAACATATATAAACATTTTGCACATTCTTGTTCTTTAGACTTAGAACTTAAGTTCTAATGTAATGCTCAAGATTGCTCAAAGTTCCACTTTTAAGAGGGTCAATTTATAATGGGAAGGGTTCGAGTCTAAGTCTTAATGTTTTTTAGGGGGTACCTAGGTAAGTATAGTGTGCATGCACAACATTTCAGGTTTGAGACTTCTCTTTTTTTTATGGGGGTGAGAAAGTGCAATTTTTTTAAATTCCCCTCACTTTCGAGTTGAATATCTCTGGTGGGGGACCAGATAGGAACCTGACATTTTCACAGAAATAAGTCCTCTATAGTAGCATTCTGTTGTAAAAATTTGAGATTCCACTGGTTACAGAGCTAGGGCTAGTAGAAATCTGGAGAAAAGCCTAGTTTATTCATGCATTTTGAGAAATGAACAGATGTAATATAAGCATAACAAATAACAAAAATGACCAGTATTTTACATGTTTACATGTTTTATTAGAAGCTGTGAGATTTCCTCAGTCTTTCTGAAATGTTGTGGGATTGTCCGGTGACAATAGTCAATTGGGCAGGTGTCAGTTTTCTGAGAACATTGTTCATGGGAACCCACACTTTGTCCTCAGTAAACATTTTGAATGATGTTCTTGGTCCAGGTGGGTGGAAGAATTTTACAAAAGCATCACAGTTTTCCACGCTGATGTCCTCAACCAATGGTGTATCTTTAAAGCAATGAGTGTCTCAGCCAGAGAAACAGAGAATTCATCCCTAGGGAGAACAACAGTGATCATATCTGCTCTGTCAGTCATAATCCACTGCTTAAAGGTGATGTTATCAGGAAGTGTGTCATCTTTGTCTGACTCTTCAAGCATCTGCAGTAAGGCCTCTATACCTGGACACTGGTCACACTTGTTGAGCATGCAGTCATAACTGTTTATGTCACAGACTAGAAGTTCCAGCAGGTCCTTGTAGAACACTTTTAGCTTTGCTGGCTCAACCATCAGCTTGATGTTCTGAAGTTGTGTGCAGACACAGACAGTGAGTTCCAGATGCTTCTGCCAGCACACATCATTTTGGCCTCAATTCACAAAATTTGTATCTCCCTATCTTTAACTCTGGGTGCTGATTTTTAAACTCCACATACAGTTGATTAAGGTTACTTAAAACTAAACACTTTTGTTTATGAACTTTTTGAAGAACTCTGTGATAGATCATGCTTCACTGTTGCCAATATCAAAAGTAGTAAAATTTTAGACCTCACTGACAAGCATAAGCTATTGTATGTCAATCATAAATATACTGTAAAATACTGTTCTTTTTTGTTATTTGTTATGCTTATATTACATCTGTTCATTTCTCAAAATGCATGAATAAAGTAAGCTTTTCCCCATATTTCTTCTAGCCCTAGCTCTGTAACCAGTGGAATCTCAAACTCAAGTTTTTTTTTTTTTTTTTACAACAGAATGCTACTATTGAGGACTTATTTCTGCAAAAATTTCAGGTTCCTATCTGGTCCCCTACCAAAGATATTCAACCCGAAAGTGAGGGGAATTTTAAAAAATTGCAAATTCTCACCCCCATAAAAAAAAAGAGAAGTCTCAAACCTGAAATGTTGTGCATGCACACTATACTTACCTAGGTACCCCCTAAAAAAACATTAAGACTGAGACTCGAACCCTTCCCATTATAAATTGAACCAAAAAGTGGAACTTTGAGCAATCTTGAGCATTACATTATGACTTAAGTTCTAAGTCTAAGGAACAAGAATGTGCAAAATGTTTATACATGTGCATGTACCTTGTAATGTGCTCTAGATATCAGGAGCTAGGACCATCCTGACCATCCATCCGTAAACAGCTATATAACCTAAATTTGTTGTGTGCCATGACACAAAAGATGGCCGTCGTGGTTAAACCAAGTAAAATTAAAATAAAAAACTGGTGGTTTTGCAATACCAACACATAGAGGTAATCACTAAAAATTTTTTTTTAGAAAATTAAAATGGTCAAGCAACCAACTTTACAATTATTGGACCACTTGAGAAGGACTGAGCCATTTGTAGTTGTAAGGTTTGGTTGTTTGTTATGAAACAGCTTTTTTGTGCAAAACTTTACTGCCATAATCTATAGCAGGATGCTGAGAATTAGCAGGACTGCATTACTGACCTCATTTTCATCTGATCTAATTACATGTTAACTATTTTGTGTTGATCATTGATAAGTTCCTAGAACCTCAAGACCAGCAAAAACACTCCAGCCCACTACAGCCATGTCTATAAGCTCATACTTATGTGAACCTGAACCAAGATAATGAAAGACAACTGGCTATTATGAACCCATGTATGTGCTAGACATGTGAATAAACTTGTGTGAGTATGTACTGTATTTGAGATATAACAAAGTCTTTTTATTAAGTCAGTCCACTGGGCATCATCTTTTGAACAATCCTGGGCAGCTATTTTTCTATGCAAACAAGCAGCATACAAGTACAGCTCTTATCTACTTGAATGGGGAAAGACCAAAATCTCCAAAACGGTTGGTCAAGATTATGACCAAAGAATATTTCAAATCAGCAGTTACATCTGACAACACTGGTATCATAAATTGTGCTTCTTCGCCTAAGATTATGCTAAAAAACACAATTTTCCTGGCTTATGTCTAATGCACATTCTCGAATTGATTGATAGGTGATGTCTGTATCTAAAAGGTGATTGGCTCTTTTACCTGGAAGGCGGGACTTCCTTTCTTCATCCGTTGATCATTGGGCATTCCAGTTTCTCCCATTCATTTTGCTAGAAGCGGCCCATCTCTGCTTAATAGTCTCTTAATATAAGTGTTTGACAGGTTGGATATAAGTGTTTCACAAAGGTTGGCTAATATGTTAAAGCTAGCAGCACATCACTTCACCAAGAGTTGATGGTGTGAGTCTACACCACCCCTTTACTTTGTGAAAATGCTCATGAGGTGTTTTGCTGTCACTGTAAATGCCCATGTAGGTAAATTGGACCTGGCAGATCACAATAAGACAGCTATGACACACTGCACTTTTTAATAATACAAGCATTAAATTGTTATATGTTTAATTCTGCTTAAATTGTTGGGTTTCAACTGGTTAATAATTTGTGTTAAAATGTGTGGCTGACATGAAATTTCAAACAGTGACGGCTTGTATTATTTCACATGCAAGTTCATAACATTAAAGGAAATTACATTTGTACTTTTTAAAATTTATTTGTCACCCCACATTTTAAAAGGCTTAAATGTAAAAAAAAAAAAAAAAATAGTTGTAAACAGAATATAAAGTAAAATGTACACTTTCAAATGTATATGTGTGCATGTATAAATATAGTAGCACCCCTTCCCCTATCCTGGTTTAACACTCCAAAATTCTGCTCACCTGAACAATAAAGTGATGGATGAATGACATGAGAAGATAGTCAGGGGTGTCATACAGAGATATATTTAATAACTTTGTGTTGTCTCTGGGAGTTTCATGAGCACAGAGGCATATTAGTACATCCACAGCGTGAAGGTAGGATCTTGTGTATTTATGAAGTACTCTTTTTTTTTTTTCTTTTTTTTTCTGAACACTTTAAAATACACATGATAACTTTTGGTAACTCTATAACCTGTAAATCCACTTCGCTAGCTAATTACACTTTGACATCAACACCATAGATATCTATATAGAAAATGCTAGACTGGAAGTTCAACGACAACATTTTTAGATGGCTGTGTGCGAGTTTCTTTGGCTCATAAGGTGAATAATGTAAGTGCACACCTCCTAACCTTCTATCACTAATTCCATTCATTAGCCAACAAGTGCTGTAGTCAGTTTAACTTGAGTTTGACAGAGGATGCTTTTGGTTCTACCCAAGTAAAACAAAAATGTTGATTCCACTTGTTGCTAAAAACTTCTATCCCTCCTGCTGAGGACACGTGTTAGTCTTGACCCTGAACATCTGTCTAGTTATATAGAGTTCCCTACCAGTCATATGGAGATGATCGCTATGTCAGACATCTTTAAATCACCTATGGAAATAAGAATGATGTACCATTTTCAGTATCTTTCAACCAGGAGCAGTTCTGCTCAGGAGGTGGCTACAGGCGGTCACCAATGCAGAAACTCACTGTGCCAGAAATGGAAAAATAATGCTTAGAATTTGCTGTATAGGTATGTGAAAAGTTTTTAAAGTACTTGTATGGCTTAGAAAGCTTTACCATATGTACCCTTTATGGTTAGTCTGGAAAATACCCATTTAGCAATAGGGGAAAACTAGCCCTACAGAAAGGAGAGCTATGGTCCAGGCTGAAGTGAGAAACCTGGAAGAGGAAGGAAGAAGGGCAAAAGACGTTGAGCTAGACAAGGTGGGTCCTCTTTTTTGTTCTTCCGAGGAGGCAAGGCATAGATCTAGTAGGTTCAGAGACAAATAATAAAATATCATCTGCGTAAAGCAGAAGCTTATGCGCCACACCTCCAACAACCACCCCTGGAAAATCATCCTCCTTTCTTATCGTGGCTGCTAATGGTTCCAGGGCAAGACAGAACAATAATGGGGAAAGAGGGCAGCCCTGCCGAGTGCCCCATTCAGAGTAAAATAATCTGAAATTAATCCATTTGTTTGTACCGCTGCTAAAGGGTGTCTATAAAGTAACTTAATCCAACCAATAAATGTACTCCCGAACCCATACATTTCCAAAATCTTAAAAAGATAATCCCATTCTACCATATCAAATGCCTTTTCGGCGTCAAGTGAGATGGCAGCGATCGGAGATTGATCATTCGCTACTGACCACATGATATTGATGAGACGCCTGATGTTATCAGAAGAGCTATGACCCTGAATAAATCCCACCTGATCTATATGTATAAGTGATGTCATAACTTTACTTAATCGATTAGCCAAAATTTTTGACAATATTTTTACATCTAGTTGGATCAGGGAGATTGGATAGTAACTTTTACTCTCGCTTGGATCTTTGTCCTTTTTAAGAATCAGACTGATCCGGGCTTGTGTCATGGTTGGAGGAAGCTTTCCATTCTTTAATGAATCAGTATAAACTTCTAACAAAAGTGGAGCCAGTTCTGTAGCATAAGATTTGAAAAACTCAGCAGCAAAGCCGTCTGGCCCCGGAGCTTTGCCAGTAGGTAGGGACTTAATTAACTCATCAAGCTCCTCCAAGTTTATCTCAGAATCAAGAGAGTTTTTTTCTCAGTCGTAAGTTTAGGAAGATCTAATGGTTCCACAAAGTTTCTAATATCTTCATCAGTAGACGAAGACGTGGAACTATAAAGATCAATATAGAATTCTTTAAAGGCATTATTAATATCAATGGCTGAAATAAAAATTTCACCACCAGCAGATTTCACTGAGGGAATGGTAGAAAAAGACTCTCTCTGCTTTATATATCTAGCCAAAAGCTTCCCTGCTTTGTCACCTGGCTCAAAGTATGACTGTCTTGCCCTAAATAACCAAAACTCCACTTTCCGTGACAAAATTCTCTGAGGCCATCAGCTGACATACAGCGCTTCAGCTCTGCCTCTGCACTTTTAATATTTTCTTCAAATTCCACAAGTTCTTGTGCTTTGGATTTTTTGGTGAATGAGGCATACTGTATGATCCGACCCCTAAGAACCACCTTAAGTGCCTCCCAAGCCACGCCCACAGAGGATACTGAGGACCAGTTGGTCTCCATATAAACATTGATTTCAGTCTTTAACATTTGTTGGAAATCAGGATTTTGCAAAAGGGATACATTAAGGCGCCAACTATATGATTTCTTTTTCTCTATATGTGGCAACACCTCTAAACTCACCAGGGCGTGATCTGAGACTAAAATGTTTCCAACTGAGCAATCAACAACAGATGAAATGAGGGATTTGGATATTAAAAAAAAAAAATCTATTCTAGAATAAATCTTATGGACTAATGAAAAAAATTTATAGTCCCTACCAGATGGGTTAAAAAGTCTCCAAATATCCGTAAGACCAAGATTTTTACACATCCTGTGAAGTGTCAATGTTGCTCTAGGGGGTTTACACACTTTTGCTTCACTGTGATCAAGGACAAGGACATCAAATGATTAAAGTCTCCTCCCAATATTATATCATGAGGGGTGCCAGCTGTTTGCAGCATCCCTTCAAGATCTATAAAAAAGCCCTGATCATCAGTGTTAGGTGCGTAAATATTAGCCAAAATCAACCTTTGCCCTTGAATTTCTGCTAAAACAATAATGAATCTTCCAAATTTATCTTTAATCTGTTTGAGACATTTTAATTGTAGATGTTTATTTACCAATATAATGACTCCCTTGCTCTTACTTGTGCCAGCACTAAAAAAAACATGTCCACCCCATATCTTCCCAAATTTTTCAGCTTCCTGCGGGGAGAGATGTGTTTCTTGAAGAAACACTATATCATATTTCTTACGTTTAATAAAAGTAATAACCTTCCTTCTTTTTATGGGGTGCCCCAACCCATTCACATTCCATGTGGAGAGAGATAGTACACTTATATTAACATTTGACATTTTGATAAAGTAGAAAAAATAAATTGTGTGTCAAAACCAAAATTATACAGACCACATTCCCCTTTAGTGAAACAAACAAACCCCGAACTTCCCCCCGAACAAAACAAACAGAAAAAAGAATAGCATGCGCATTAACCTCGCGCACGAAAGCGCCAGCCGGCGACAATCCCTCTAAACTCAAAAGGTCCATGAACACCCACGAGCACCCATGACAACTTTGCCATCGGATTGCTCAATTTTGCCTAACAAATTTGTGAGGCAAAATTACATAACAGAAAATACTTTGTAAAATAAACCCAGCAAATAGGAAGAATAACACAAAGAACATGTAGATTCATTCACAGAGGTGTGATCTTCCACAAAACAAATTCCAGCTGATATAAAACCGTTCAGATTCCTCGGACAGTCAAACTAATGTTCAGTGAGCCAGCTGTTATGAGTTCAGCGGATGACGTAATCATTCCAATGTCCCGTAAAAAAAAAAAACTCAACAAAACAAACTACAGCCAGCAGGAGGAATAAGCACGAAGAACGAACAGATTAATCCACAGCTGTTCCAAAGGAATGTTATTCAATAGAACATGCTCCAGCCGCTAGTCGGAGCCAACACAAAAAAAAAAAAAAAACGGCATCCCGGTTCCACGGGTGGTCGAGTCAATTCACTCGGAGGCCACATAAAAGTATATACCATGATTTACATAATCCGTCAACTTTATAAAAGACATCCTTTGTGTGAGCATGTAGATATTTTGCGGTCATCCATAGTGTCCACTCTCAAACTGGCCGGGAACTTCAATGCAAAAGTTTCTTTAAGGAAAAGTGTTATTATCCAGCCGCACGGTGGAGCCAACGCAAAAAGCAAAAAGAAACCAAAATGACGCACAGCTTCCTCAAGAGTAAGTACAGCGAGTCGACCCACTAACATGAGAAAAATCCAATGGTTTACTCAGCCATTGATTCAATAAAAGACATTGCTTGATTGGGACATGTAAATACTTTGCGACCGACCTTCGTTTCTATTCTCAGTTTGGTCGGAAACATCAGAGCAAACGAGATCATTCACAGATGCAAGAGTTTCTTACATTCCTTGAACTGATCGCGTTACTCTCTTGTCGAGTTCGCAAAGTCCGGGAACAAGAAATATTATGGTTCTTCCAAGAAAGCTTCCCTTTGCTCCTTGCCTGGCACAATACAAGATCTTTATCGGATGATCTCAGAAATCTGGCCTGAATCGATCGGGGTCTGTCTCCCTCAGCAGATCTGTGAGCTGGGACTCTGTGAGCTCACTCGATTTCCAGCTTGTCACCTGTTATGTCGAGCAGACTCGGGAAAAGCTCCTCTAGGAATTTCACCATATCTCTGCCCTTCTCATGCTCATGAATTCCAACAATTCGAATGTTATTCCTGCGGCTTCTATTCTCAAGATCTTCAAGCTTTTCAAGGAGATGTTCCAGATCAACTTTGGTCACGGCGGATTAGTGGTTAATTCCCTCTCCGAAGATTCCAAAAAATCTATTCTTCTATCAACATCAGTCACTCTTGTAACTAACTCAGAGAATTTTGTTTCCATCGCCGTAATCGATCGACGTATTACAGCAAGATCCTCCAAGTCAGCAAGAATCTTCGTCAACATCACCAATATAAATGGAAGCAATAAGGTGGCCGTTGACCTGCTAACTGAAGAGTGTTATGGTGAAGGGTCAAAACACTTCAGGAAGGTTGGGTACTACCTGAAGCCATTAACTCCTGACCAAGGCAACAGTCATCATGTCAACACATGTTGCTGAGAATGATGAGGTACAATGCTACAGAATAATATGTACCAGGCAGAGTGGCTGATGGCCTGGCCTGAATGAGGCAATTCAAAAGAGTCCAAATCCACTTCCCAATGGATCATGGGAGAAAACAGCCACTGACTTGGCAGGCTGCACTTAAAGAGCCTAAAGCCCCATTCACACTGTCAGCAATTTTTTTGCTAGATGTGTCAGGAGACCATTCATTTTCAATGAGAGCTGGCGACTTCTGGCAAGACGAGAGACAGTGACCGCTGGTGAAAGGATGTGGGTGTGTCAAGAGATGCGACGAAGTTGAGAAAAGTTTAACTTTATTAAACTTTATTAAGAGCATTATCCCACAGCGACTACCAGTGAGAGAAGACAGTGGAGCTCACATCATCTGTATCCTGTGAGATAATGGAGCAGAGTACATGAAAGACAGAGGAGTTGTTGTTGTCATCAGTTTCACTGTTCTTTATCATTTGTCTATGACCACATACCAACGATGCTTGGAAAACTGTGTCTGAAATTGATGGCATTCTGAGTGAGTTTGATTGATACATTCATTGATACATACATTGATACATCGTTCATTGATATGATTGAGCATTGCTGCAGTTTACAACACTCTCCCCTTCAGAATGTAAATTTTTAGCGGCAAGTATATTGATTTCTTATCAAATTGGACAATGTACCAGAAATTTTCAGTATTGTGTGTGAGTTTCATTCATACTTTAATAGATTGTTCATCTTGTTCATGATATGATGCATTGAGCACAGCTGCAGTCTATTTTAAAACACTCTACCCTGCAGAGTATTTATTATAAGAGGCTAAACAAATGACTCCAGGTCAGATAAGAATGATATCTTAGTTTTACCGGCAATATATCTCATCTGTGATCAGATGTTCTAAAGCTATGACCAGTTGTGCAGCCGACCAATAACGTTAGAGCGACAGCAGAAGGAACACCCACAAGTGACACAGAATACAGAGACTAGTGACATCTAGCGACAGAGTCAAAATGCAAACACTGACAAAAAAACAAAACAAAAAAATGGCGAAGAAAATGGCAAGGAAACTGAGATAGGATTGCTTCATTAAAATAAGCAAGTCTGGAAGCACCCAAGGGTCCTCCACCTGGGTGGAGGAACAAGAATTAAGAATCCATTAAAAACTGCAAAGAAAGCTGAGATTTTAGGTAATGTTAAGAAACTATTTTCCCCCTAAGATCTATCAAAAAGGGACCACAGGGAAATGTAGTCATGACATTTCTGCCTTTCAAGAAACAGTTTGTGAAGATGACTTTAGTGTAGGAGAACTCAGTACTCATAATGGGAGTGTTGGAGATTAGAAGTCTGCTGCCCAAGCGGGACCCAAAAAACCGCTGAGTTTTGAGACGGTTCGAATCAGTTTTTAAAGTATGACTTCGGGTTCAGGTCGGATTCAGAATGAATGACAAACTTGTTTCGTGCATGCGCTCTCACTCACAGGCACGAGCTAATGGACAAGTTAGGGGCTGTACACACAGAATGTATTTTGTGCACGTCTTCTCTGTTTTTCCATTGTTTTCCTATGTAAACACTTGCTAGATGGACGTCTTTGACTGTTGCACCGCATCTCGCTGTTTCTTCAGACACTTCATTTTTTAGACACTGTGTCAAGTTACAAAGAACTTCAAGTTTAAAAACACATGTCGAGACACCTGCATTCTGTTTCACTCACTGCGCTGCATCTAGCTTGTTTCTTGCGCAGGTGTCACAAAGATTCAACGTTCTGAAGGAGTTCTGTCTGCAAAGAGGACTTCATGTGACTGTTATATTATTACACATGACTTCAGATTGACACCAAGCAAAGTTTTGGCGCTTGATAAACAATAAGCCAATGTTTTTTCCCTTCTGCTCTGGTGTGTTGAGGGGCCACCATGCCTTGTTAAAACTGTGTATGTTTATTGTTACAATACTGTTACAAATTTTCCCTATGACCTTGTTTCCTTTTAAGGCCAGTGCAGACCTCTAATAAAGATGTAAGAAACACGAGAACACTTTATTGCCACTCTTTCTATAATCCCTGTTGAATCAAATTTCTTTATCTGCTCATCAGGAGTGTTAACATTGCCAACAAAACATGGGAAAAAACATATTTTCAATAAATACATTTAAAAAAAATAAGAGTGGACAAAAACAAACCTAGCTTGTATGCATTTAGGATGTTGTGATCTGTATTAATGTAACTTTCCATAACATTCTATTTCATCCAAAAGCATCAATGCCACTTCCAATAGATCCATTTGATCCATTAAAATAATCTGAAATGTTTAAGATATCAATATGGTTACCACAAACTAACCATGACCCTGTCATTATGGTTTAAAGCTATTAAAATGTCTTTAACCAATAAGAAGGAATAGGACCAGAATAAATTAATAAATAAAGATCAGTTGAATCAACTGTGCCTTGAAAACTACAGACACTACTTTGATTTTTGCAACAACATTTTTTTCTCTCCAAAAAATTGAATTTATTAAACTCAGTAAAAGTTCTCAAAACAAGACTTGAAAAACTAAAGAAAATGCAGTGTATGTATGTGACATAGAGATCTGCACAGGCCTTATATTGAAGCCCGAACCTGAACCCGAGACAGTGTGACCCGATCCGACCTGAACAGCACCGTCAAATTGCTCACTCCATAAGTTTCTCTCCAAGCAAGTAAATTTGTTACAATAGGCTGTATTTTCTTTCAGAATGCATATGAAACATTTGTAACAGTATAGTAACAGTAAACATACACAGTTTTTAGAAGGCACGGCGGCCCCTAAGCACATCAGAGCAAATGGGGGAAAAAAAACTCTTACCGTTTTATCAAGTGCTGGAACTTTGCAAAGTGAAGAATAATCTGAGACATGTATAACAGTGAATGAAGTCAATTTTGCAACTCAAACTTCTTCAGAACGTTGAACCTTTGTCTAACACATCTATTTACAATTGTAACATCTCTCTATCAATATGAGTTATGAAGAGAACAGCATCTACAGTTCTCTGGTTAAAAGTTTGTCCTGCTGCACTGAAATTTATCTTGCTGCTGCTGCTGCTGCTGATACTTGCAGGGATGCTCAATACACTTTGGGCGAGTCTAGAAAGCAACGGGAATGACCCGCTATTATTTTTCCACCAACCCAACACATCCTGTTCATCTTCCATAGTGTGGTTGCGGCTGATGTACTGTTGAACTTCATCATCTGTTTCACTCAAGGGCACGTTCACCCTCTCAAACTCTACCACTGAATTCTTGCTTCTCTTAGGTGCAGGGATTTCACTGGCGGACTCATCACCATGTGTTGTGAAGCAGGCTATCCAGCATCTGGCCTCTTGGTGAATTTCCTCTCATGCCAGGGCAGCATGTGGAGCTGGCAGAATGTTGGCCATAGAAATATGGCAAGTTTGTGTAGCCTCTCGATTTTAATTTTGCGGTTCAGCCATTCAATATGTCACTCATGGATAATAGCCTGGTGCCGGGCTGTCTGTAGCCACTGGTTTGCAGTGGCATTTAAGCCTTCCATGCCACAACACAACAAGGTTGAGAGTGGGGTACTGGTCGCCCTCTAGCTCCCTCTGAGTCTCGCAGAATGGTAGAAGAAGTTCCAACAGGAAATCTAGAACATCTGGAGATATGGAGATATTCTTTGGCTTTCCCCATGGCTTTCAAGCTTTTCACGGAGCTCAGTGTACAAATCTTTGATTGAATCCAAGATAAGGAACACCATGCTAAACCTGCTAAACCTGACAGTTTTTGACAGCTGACTTACCAGACCTGCTTGCTTGACATATCAATCTAGTGCCTGTGACCTCTGGCACGAGATCTTTAAGTTCAGTGGGATCAATGCATGCCTGATCACAGTGTTGTATAAGTGGTCCTGGCAGTCAAGTCGATTATATGGCATGAGTGCAGCAATTATGTTTGATCCTTGGTCAGTGACCCAGATGACTTTGTTCATAACAGAAGCACTGAAACGAGCTGATGCTGTAATTCTCTCCGTATGTTGTCACCGGTTTTCGCTTCATTGGGGGGGGGGGGACTCTGCTTTTAAGCAGATAATCTGGTGGGATATAGTGGTAAGTGTTTGTTAGGTAACTGATTTTGCAGTAATCATTAGTCTACATGTCGGTGGTCATCCCCACATTGATATCACGCATAATCTCTGATATTTCTTTGGCCATATTCTGTCGTTTCATGCTGGCGACCTCCTGACATCTCCGAGAACTGGTTGTGGGATCCAGTAGCACACTCTCTGCTGAGATGAGGCAATGGAAAGCTCCCACATTTATTAGTTTTTGTGCTAGGTCAACAAAACCCTTTCCCCACAATCGTGTTGAAGGACCTAATATCACGAAAACAAAAACCTTTCTGTAAGATGGGATTTCACAGTAGACGGTACAGATTTAGAAGATGCAAATGTATATTCAGACACCGACGTTTGTCTCTGACAAGACACTTGGAAGGCTACAGCTGAACGAATGCATCCAAGGTCAACGTGACGCTGAAAAGAAGATGTACCGGTCCTTTTGCTATCGTAGGTGAAAACAACATGGCAAGATTTGCGCTGCACATTACCAGTGAGCTGTTTATTAGTTGTAACAACAAGATCAACATTTTTACACAATGAAGCTTTCCCAGCCTCATTTGTTATAGTTATTAGTTCTCACTTATACATTTTTTTGTTTTATTTCGCTCATTGAGCACAGTGCGCTAAACTCCGACTTTCCTCTCCTCTTGTTTGTTCGCACGTGTCTGTGACATGCTAGAGCATGTGCAAACAAACAAGATACATTAAAATTAACAAAATAATATATCTAAAATAAATGTATAGTATTATATTGTAAAAAATATTTATAATAATAATAAATCATTTTTTTATTAATTACAAATCCGAACCCGAAGTTGTACTTAAAAAAACTGACCCGAACCCGACCCAAAATCCAATGGGTTGCAGACCTCTAATATAACATGACTCGGCATGATTCACACTCAGGGTTTTGGAATGCGGAAGTAAACATTTGCAGGGTAAACTTCGATAGTGATGAATGAGAGTGAATGGGAGATCACAGCAAATATTATTTTCACTTACCTATTTGCTCCAAGACCAAAAGAAAAAAATCCACTATTACGTTTGAATGACTTTCCAGAAGAGGTAAAAAATAGAAAGCAGTGGATTAAGACAGATGGGAGAAGATGCCAAATTTACTGTCACTCTATCAGTAACTGTAATAGAAACCACCTCACAGCTGTGGTAATTCATTTTTTAAAACTAATTCCAGGGTAATATCACAAAAAGCATAATGTTATAATTACACTCAATATTTAAAACATTTATAATATAAAAAAACTGCAAGATTTACACTTCTAAATAAAGCGGAAATGCATCATCACACCACAGTGAAAAGGGTCTATTTGACACAAACTTTAAAAGAATCACCAAAGCGGAGTCAAGTGATGCCATGCGAGGAGCGGACGTGTAAACGGCAAGCTCTGTGCATTTTGCTAGTTTTTAATTATTTTTATGTCATAAACTGGTGAGATTCGATACACCCTGTTACATATCTGTTCTTTGAAGTCAACATGGCAAAGAATTCAAAATCCTCAGGCTCTGGAGATATTAAAAGACACTTACGTGCTCAAGCTGGTGCCTCGGATGGGCCCGCAAACCAGGCACTCGGTTTGGAGAATCGTAGCTGGCGAAATAACGTCAGAATTGTTGGAATTCCTGAGCATAAAGAAGGCAGAGATATGGTGAAATTCCTAGACGAGCTCGTCCTGAGTCTGCTCGAAATAACAGGCCATAAGCTGGAAATCGAGCGAGCTCATAGAGTCCAGAGTTGGAGATCGGCAGAGGGATAGTCTGAGAGTGGTGATTACTGCTTTTGGAAAAGGTCATGAGGCATCAGTGTATTACTCCCTGCTAATTCAGAGTCTGGGGGATGGAGCTTTAACTTCTATCAAGAGATTATGGGAGAAAGATTTCAACTTGGTATTGGAGGAGGGAGTGTGGGCTAGGATTCTTAAAAACGTCAAGTCTGCATCTAGAGATGCAAGGGTGCATCTTATGCAATTCAAGATTTTACATAGATTTTATTTAACCCCTTATAGATTGTATAGGCTTGGTCTTAAAGACACACCCACCTGCTGGCGATGCCAATCGGAGGATGGAGACATGGCCCATGTTTTTTGGTGGTGTATTGAGATCCAAAAATTCTGGTTGAAGGTTCAAAATTTTATGTGTGACGTGGTGGGCACTCGGGTTTCGTTTTGCCCCAGACTTTGTGTTTTGGCGATGCGGTCATTGATGTGGGGAATAGTCATATAGAGAATTGGGTTCTGACCTGTGTGATGATCGCCAGGCAGATTATTTTGAGGGGTTGGAGGTCAGCTGGTGTGCCCCCATTTCCGGAGTGCTGCACGGAGATGGGGAGGGTGGCGGCTTTTGAAGAGGTGTCATTGAGAAGACGGGGTAGCTTAGATTTATTTGTCGGGAAATGGGGCAATTATTTTGAGTTTTTGTAGGGCTCTCGGGGCGGGGCGAGGAGAGAGTAGTGTAGTTTTGGTTGAGTATGTTTATTATATATATATATATATTTTTTTTTTTTGTGTGTGTGTGTGTGTGTGTGTGTGTTTTATTTGCTCTTTTTTTCTGTATATCTACTCGTGTGTGACCATGGGGATGTTTGTTTGGGTGCGGGGTTGGGGATTGGGAGGGGTGGTTGTGGGGTTTAAATGTTGTTTGTATATATATATATATATATATATATATATATATATATATATATATATATATATATATGTGTGTGTGTGTGTGTGTGTGTGTGTGTGTGTGTGTGTGTGTGTGTGTGTGTGTGTGTGTGTGTGTGTGTGTTTGTTTTTCTTTATTATTGTAAGATTTAATACAAAATGTTAATTAAAAAAAAGTCTCACAAAGATGGTCAAGATAAACAGATGTATGACAAATGTATACACTGCAACTAATTAAAAAAACAAGGCACACCTGTACACAGTTATTGCGAGGTAAGGAAACAAGGGATGAGTTTGAAATGGCATACTACCCTTACTACTTCTGGCATATGGCAGAAATACTAAGAGTAATATAAAAGTATGCCATTCCGAACCTGGCCAAGGACAAGTCAGTTGAAGTACTTTCAAAGTAAAAGGCAAACATGAATCATAGATAAAAGTCAAACAAAACATGAAAATAAAATTCAAAAGAACCTCAAAGTTCTACACCATGAGTGGCACCAAATATAATAGCAAAAACAGACTTACCAAACGCTTTGTCCATCTGCTATTGGTCAGAAAACAGGTAGTCCCAGACAAACTAATGTTATTGGTTGAGCCAATGTTGCTATGTGAGGATATCACAGACATGCCGCAGAAGTGCAGTGTTTGCACTTTCCAGGAACCCAAAATACTGTTTATAGTTGTTTCTGCATATTAAGTTTCTTTTAGAGAAAGGATTGTAATATAAAATAAGTCACCTTTAAAATGACAAACTATGATTTGCAACATAATTATATAGTTTGAACAGAAAATAGCTTGCATTTGCAATTGCAAAAAAAAAAAAAAAAAAAAAAATCATCTTTACCAGAACAGCTGTCCTTTTTTACTACAAATTGTTTTTCTTTTTCTTTTTCTTTCTTTCTTTTTTTTTTTTTTTTACAAGATCTTTACTAAATATCTCACTGTATTGTAAGAAAAAAACATCTTGTTTTCACTACATTTTTACCTTAATGACAACATAATTAAGAGGGTAAAAATGAGGCAATGTGCCTGCATACAGTACATCAGGCCAACTCAAATGCAGACTTCTATTCCTTGTATCAAAACCAATATAAGAATGTTTTGAGGACATGATGGTAACATGAAGTGTGGAAAATTGGCAGTGATCCACAGGCCGATGTTAAGCTTCTTCCCTAGATGTCTTTGCCCATAACACTGCTGTTGCCAAAGACAATGACTTCATTACATTTTTACATGCCATTAGACTGTCAGACATGTATAGCTGAGTTCTCAGTGTTTTCCCTGTCCACTTCGTTCCAAACACACCAAATAAACACATTCCATAAAGTTTTGGTCATTAACTGTTCACTGCCATTTCAATTACAGTCCTCAATCTGAGGAAATACTGAAGGTGATCATAAATACATAGTTCATAAATACTTGAGTTCTTATGACTGGCTGGAGGCCTGAAACTCTATCATAAGCACAATAAAAGTGGGATAGAACTTTATTCTATTTTTTTTTACCACCTGCTAAACAGAATATATTCTAAAATTAGGTATTTAACTAAAATGTACTATATTGTCACTTAAACACAACACTCCAGGTATAATTGCAGTATCTTTGGAAAGAAGACACACACAGGTTTGTTGTCCAAAAGTCAAAACTGCGCTTTAAACAAAAATGGGTAGAAAATGTCAGTTTAATTCAGTAACCGTCCTTGTCAAGTCTTTGAAACACAATGCCAAAAAGCCACAAGTCTGACCATTTTCCAGTTCACTACTGAGGATAACTCTAAAGCTAAAAGTTTACGTTTTTATGAAAACCTATGAGTAATATTGTTTTACACTGTTTCAGGGTTCCCGCTGGTCCTTAAAAAGTCTTACATTCAGTTTTCTAAAATTTAAGGTCATAAATAGTCTTAAATATCTTTTTTAAAAGTCTTAAATTTAGGGACAGAAATATAGTAATCGCAATATGGCCTAATTTGATTATAATTAAACTTCAGAATGCTACGATTTAATTAAATGTGTGCACTGTGTGCTTCAAAGTGATCGGTGATGACTAGTATTATTGATGAAAGTTTGCTTTAAGGTGTTTATATACAAATAGATTGTAGATGATTTGTAAGAGTGCATATTTTATTTCCCTTATCTGTTTGAATGAGCAGCTTGGATCAGTGCGAAGCACAGACACAGTCCCCGGACTTGTTTATAGTTAAAAGTCCCACTGCATCTGGGATTTAATTCAATTTGGCCCACCCTGTCACAGGAAAGACTGAGATTTTTTGTATTATTATTTTGCATTCCATATAGGCAATCAGTTTTAAAAACTATTTGCAAATAAAAATGCTATTGCATTTCTTTCTAAACTATTTTGAATAATTCAAACTACCTTCGAATTATCGTATAAGCACAATTAATATAGGTCGACCTCTAATTTGGATTGAGATATTGGAACATAAACCAATTTTAAAGTAATTATATATATACACTGGCAGCCAAAAGTTTGTAATAATGTACGGATTTTGCTCTTATGGAAAGAAATTGGTACTTTTATTCATCAAAGTGGCATTCAACTGATCACAATGTATAGTCAGGACATTAATAACATGAAAAATTACAATTACAATTTGAAAAAAATATTCAGAACTTCTTAAACTACTTAAAGAGTTCTCATTAAAAAAATCCTCCACATGCAGCAATGACAGCTTTGTAGATCCTTGGCATTCTAGCTGTCAGTTTGTCCAGATACTCAGGTGACATTTCACCCCACGCTTCCTGTAGCACTTGTCATAGATGTGGCTGTCTTGTCGGGCACTTCTCACGCACTTTACAGTCTAGCTGATCCCACAAAAGCTCAATGGGGTGAAGATCCATAACACTCTTTTCCAATTATCTGTTGTCCAATGTCTGTTTCTTTGCCCATTCAAACATTTTCTTTTTGTTTTTCTGTTTCAAAAGTGGCTTTTTCTTTGCAATTCTTCCCATAAGGCCTGCACCCCTGAGTCTTCTTTTTACTGTTGTACATGAAACTGGTGTTGAGCAGATACAATTCAATAAAGCTGTCAGCTGAGGACTTGAGGCATCTATTTTTCAAACTAGAGACTCAGAAGTAATTATCCTCTTGTTTAGTTGTACATCTGACCTACCACATCTCTTTCTGTCCATGTTAGTGTAACAAGGCAGGTGAGGACAAGAATAAGGATCTAAACACAGCTTTAATAAAACAAAAAGGTAAACAAAGTAACTCAAAATACAAAGAAACAAAATGCAGGGAACAAAGAACAGAGCATAAGGTATCACATGTGAAGACTAACAAAGAAACCAGGGGAAACAAGGGCTTAAATACACAAGGGAAAACAAGGGAACGAGGAAAACAATCAGGGTAAATCAATCATAAAATGAAACTACAAAAGGACTACAAAACTAACATAGGAAAAAGGAACGGGGAATGAAACAAGAATTTCAACAAGTCTAAGCACAAACAGGGAATACATGACAGAGCCCCCCTTTAAGGAGCGGATTCCAGACGCTCCACAATAATAATAAATGGTCCATGGGGTGTGGGGGGGGGAAGGGGGAAACAGGCAGTTCAAGGGGGCACAAGGGGCAAGGGGAGCAGAGGAACAAGGCAAAGTCAGGGAGGCTCGAGACCAAGGTGGAAGGATGAAGAACCAGGGTGATGCTGCAGGTTCGGAGGATCAAGCTGGAGCCAGAGGTTCAGAGGGCTGAGGTGGAGCTGGGGGCTTGGAAGACCGAGGCAGAGCCGGTGGGAGTGAGGACCAAGGTGGAGCCGGAGACCAAAGAGTGCAGAGCAGATCAGGTAGACGGCCAGGAGACCAAGGAGACCAGAGCAGATCAGGCGGACGGCCAGGAGACCAGAGCAGATCAGGCGGACGGCCAGGAGACCAGAGCAGATCAGGCGGACGGCCAGGAGACCAGAGCAGATCAGGCGGACGGCCAGGAGACCAGAGCAGATCAGGCGGACGGCCAGGAGACCAGAGCAGATCAGGCGGACGGCCAGGAGACCAGAGCAGATCAGGCGGACGGCCAGGAGACCAGAGCAGATCAGGCGGACGGCCAGGAGACCAGAGCAGATCAGGCGGACGGCCAGGAGACCAGAGCAGATCAGGCGGACGGCCAGGAGACCAGAGCAGATCAGGCGGACGGCCAGGAGACCAGAGCAGATCAGGCAGACGGCCAGGAGACCAGAGCAGATCAGGCAGACGGCCAGGAGACCAAGGAGACCAGAGCAGATCAGGCGGATGGCCAGGAGGCCATGGAGACGATCTCAGGGTAGGGACTGGGTCAGGAGTCCTGGTAGGCGGCCACAGATCCGAGACAGGGTCAGGAGTCCTGGGAGGCAGCCACAGGGCTGAGACAGGGTCAGGAGGCCTGGGAGGCGGCCACAGGGCCGAGACAGGGTCAGGAGGCCTGGGAGGCGGCCACAGGGCCGAGACAGGGTCAGGAGGCCTGGGAGGCGGCCACAGGGCCGAGACAGGGTCAGGAGGCGGACCCGCTGGAGGAGGGGCGGGCAGAACCGCTGGAGGAGGAGTCTCTGGAGGAGCGGGCGGAACCACTGGAGGAGGAGTCTCTGGAGGAGCGGGCGGAACCACTGGAGGAAGAGTCTCTGGAGCAGCGGGCGGAGTTGGAAAGACTCTGAGGGCAGAGCCGGGAGAGGCTCAATGAAGGCAGGCAGAGCCATGGAAGGCGGAGCCGTGGGAGGCTCCAGGGGCGAAGCCATGGAAGGCGGAGCCGTGGGAGGCTCCAGGGGCAAAGCCATGGAAGGCGGAGCCGTGGGAGGCTCCAGGGGCAAAGCCATGGAAGGCGGAGCCGTGGGAGGCTCCAGGGGCAAAGCCATGGAAGGCGGAGCCGTGGGAGGCTCCAGGGGCAAAGCCATGGAAGGCGGAGCCGTGGGAGGCTCCAGGGGCAAAGCCATGGAAGGCGGAGCCGTGGGAGGCTCCAGGGGCAAAGCCATGGAAGGCGGAGCTGTGGGAGGCTCCAGGGGCAAAGCCATGGAAGGCTTGGGACTAAGAGCCATGGATGACTGGGAACTGACTCCCGTGGTTGAGCACAGTTAGAGACTGGGGATTGATCTCTGCGGTCATGAGCACTGGCAGCGACTGTGGAATGACCTCCGTGGTCGTAAGCACGGGCAGAGACTGAGGAATGACCTCCGTGGTTGTGAGCATGGGCAGAGACTTGGGAGAAGATGTCCTTTTCCTTCTCTGGACAGTTGGGAGCGTAGTTACGGGAGCAGTCGAGGCCACAGGCATCGGCTCTGGGACGGTCGAGGCCACAGGCATGGGTGCTGGCTCGTTGCCTGTGGCAGGCATGGGTGCTGGCTCGTTGCCCGTGGCAGGCATGGGGCAAGGAGCCGTGGCTGGCTTGGAGCACTCATCCTCCTTTCCCACAGTGAAGGGAAAGCCACAGAGTACCAGAGCCACCTCCACATCGGCCAGTGTCCAGTGAGGATCCACCGGAGGCATCAGTTCTTTTAGTGCGCTATTCAGACCAGCTCTGAAGAAAGCCACCAGAGATAGTGCACCAAATGCGCCAGTTGGAGAAAGTCACGGACGTGATCCTCAACTGGATGGTCCCCTTGCTTCAGAAGAATTCTGACAGCCGCTAGATCCATGTTGGCCAGTCTTTCTGTAACAAGGCAGGCGAGGACAAGGATAAGGATCTAAACACAGCTTTAATAAAACAAAGGTAAACAAAGTAACTCAAAATACAAAGAAACAAAACGCAGGGAACAACACACAGAGCATAAGGTAACACATGTGAAGACAGACAATGAAACCATGGGAAACAAGGGCTTAAATACACAAGGGAAAACAAGGGAATGAGGAACACCTGGGGAAACAATCCGGATAAATCAATCATAAAATGAAACTACAAAGGACTACAAAACTTACACAGGAAACAGGAACAGGGAACTAAAGTATTTCAACAAAAAAGTCTAAGCACAAACAGGGAATACGTGTCAGTTAGAGCCAGTTGTCCTTTGTCTTTGAAGACTATAGTGTACACCTTTGTATGAAATCTTCAGGTTTTTTTTTTTAGCAATTTCAAGCATTGTATGGCCTTCATTCCTCAAAACAATGATTGACTGAAGAGTTTCTAGAGAAAGCTGTTTCTTTTTTTTTTTGCCATTTTTGACCTAATATTGACCTTAAGTCATGCCAGTCTATTGCATACTGTGGCAACTCAAAATCAAACCCAAAGACAATGTTAAGCTTCATTTAATGAACCAAATAGCTTTCAACTGTGTTTGATAAAATGGCAAGTGATTTTCTAGTACCAAATTAGCAATTTAGCATGATTACTTAAGAATAAGGTGTTGGAGTGATGGCTACTGGAAATGGGGCCTGTCTAGATTTGATCAAATGACTTTTTGACGTTTGTTACATCTGTAATGTCCTGACTATACTTTGTGATCAGTTGAATGCCACTTTGGTGAATTAAAGTACCAATTTCCTTCCGAAACAGCAAAATCTGTACATTATTCCAAACTTTTGGCCGCCAGTGTATATATACATAAATTATATATATATATATATATATATATATATATATATATATATATATATATATATATATATATATACATATAATATACAGCAACAGGCTTTGGGTCTCTATTTCAACACATGGATGACTGTAAGATCAGTAGACATTTAAAATCACCTGGATGTCAAGACAGTTGGTATAGCACAGCTCTACTGCGCCGCCGGTTGGCATTGAAGCCCAGTGGCCATGTGACCTTATGCACCTCCAACCCCGTCTCCTCATCTAAGCAGAGAATGGCCATATTTCATATATATATATATATATATATATATATATATATATATATATATATATATATATATATGGGGAATGTCTTGAGTATTTTAAACTTGCAGATACCTTGTTTTGCTGATAAGCAGTGTTAAGGCCTTGTTAAATGTGTGCCCCAGCCTGTTAAAGTAAAAGAATCTGTGATACATTATTTATTTTGAGATTGTGTGGGTTTGTTGTGGTATGGACATACAGTGTTAGTTTTATTTGTTCAGGTATTTAAAAAGGTCTTAAGCTTAAAAAAGGACTTTTAAAATCCTGCAGCAACCCTGTGTTTACTTTATTGTTCATGTTATTGTTGCTGTAAAATGTTGTTATAATTTCTGTTTTGATTAAATGGATCTTATACACCATGGATGTATAATATACCTGTGGCAATAGTTTAGGAGTGAGGGTCAGTTTGTGGCTTGCAGAATGTTTGCAGAGCTCTGCTAGTGCCTATCCGTGACATACTACATCTGTCTCCTAGCGGACTATCTAGACAGTGATTCACTGTCCACTGTAGACTTAACACAGAAAGTTTGTCTTTTTTGGTTTTAAGAGCTGATTCTATTACTCAGTTTTGGAGCATGCAGAACATTTAGTTACTTGAAATTAGTGCTATTTTTCAATATTCTTGAATGATTTATTGCAAGGAACACATTAAAAATATTAACAGAGAAAACCAAAATGGCAAACTTGAAATACAATCTGTGTCTGAGGGCTGCCTACATAGTAAGCATGTTTGGGCATCAGCCATAGAATATCAACAAAACTGTATTAAGCCATGATGCAGGTTCCTAAACCTCACTACCCCCCTGAAATATGCAGAATGCAGAAACATGCCTAAAGACTACCCCAAATGTCAGCGTTTGATGGCAGAATGATTCTTTCAAGCTTGTTGAGGTTAGTGTTTGCATAGGATAATGTGCTAGAGTGATGAAGGCCTCTTGGGCCCAAGGGTGGAGTGGAGCTCATGGGTTAGATTTTCTTGTAAGCAGGTTCTACAAATGAGGCTTATAGCTGAAGTCAGTGCAGGGACCAGACATGACTCAATAGGATCACTGCGGAAACAAGCAAAGAACAATCTGCAGGAAGTTTCCTCTCAAGAATATGTAAGTGAATTTTAAATGTTTACAGCTGATACAATTGTAAAAGTAATTGCTATTTAATTCATCTGAAATTATCATGTGAGCTATTGTAGATTGTAGTCTTAAACCATTAATTAGCATTTGTTATGTGCATAAAGTTTACCTGGGTTTATGGAACATTTGAAATCAAATGTAAGTTTATTGTATTACAAGTATGTATTAGGTAATTAGTTAAGGAAAACGAACGTTAAAACATTTAGCTGTGTTGATTATTTTAATATTTCAGCTCTGCAAAATGCTATTTAAATCTAAAACTTTAACCTTAAAAAGAGTATTTACATTTTCAGGAAATAAAGAAGATTTGCATCCACTCATTAAATGTCTAATTAAATTATGTTAATTATTTAAAAGCAACAACCCTCTTCCTATTTCAAATATATTTGGAATTTAAATATCAATTGCATGTTTATGGAAATATCAGCACTTTGTGCTATATAGTATATGCTGTTAATATTTAATTTTACAGTGTGTTAAATTGGTTTAATCATTTAATTCAGTTGTTTCAAATATGTTTTCAGTTTCATTAAATATAGTTGGTAGTTTCATTTATTTATATTTATATATCTCCAAAGTTTTCTTTTCAATTATACATGCTATGGTTTCCACAAGTGTTTGTTACATTGTATCTGAAGTTTTTCCTCCCTTTGCAGGCACATTTAGATCCTGACAGTCGAAATTCCAGCTTTGAACAAAATGCTGGTTATCACAGTATTCCTCTTTGTTTTTGGCTGTGTCACATGCCAGGAATTACCAAGTAAGCATCCAACAATGAACCACAAAATTCAGTAACATGAAAGGGAACTGATGTAAAGGAGATGGACTTTAGATGACATTCTCTAATTATTGTGGAAGTATTAGATTAAGCCAATCACAGGCAGCCAGCCAGGTATCAGGTGCACCAGAGTATATGGCAAGCCGAAATCACTTTTATTCATTTGCAGGATATGAATTATTCATATCAACAATTCAATTTTCACTAGTGGAAATGCAAATTGTTGATATCAATACACATTTCCACTAGTAGAAACGTGAATTCTTGATATAAAAAAATGATGTCATCACTCACAGAAATCACATTCTTGATATCAAAAAATGGAATTTCGACTAGTAAAAACCCACATTTTTTATATCTATAATTGAATTTTCACTAGTAACATTTCATACAGATATGTTATTCACTCCTATTCAAAACGCAATTATTGATATAAAAAATGTGTTTCTTACTAGCTGAAATTCCAGTTTCACGTATCAACAATTATTTTCTTGCTAGTAAAAAAATGTACTTTTTGATATCAAGAATGTTATTTCTACTAGTGAAAATGCCAATTTTTGATATCAACAATTGAATTCCAACTAATAAAAATGCTCATTTTTTATATCAGATATTCAGTTTTCACTAGTGACAAATTTAATTTCTGATATCTGTAATGTAATTGTTACTAGTAAGAAAGTCTTGTTAGATATCATTAATTACACTCCAGATTATTGATATCTGAAATCCATTTCCAGATATCAGAAATCCCAATTGTAGCATGTTGAAATACATTTACATATATCAAGAATTAGAATTTTAACTAGTGAAAATTAATTTCTTGGTATCAGGAATTGATGTTTTTACAATGTAATTGTTGATATCAAAAATGATATTTTTACTAGTAAGACGTACATTCTTGATATCAAGAATTAGCATTTTAACTAGTGACAATTTAATTGTTGATATCTGTAATTACCTTTGCATAGTTTTGGCACCCTTTTGACTTTTAATCACATGTAGGATATGAATTGTTGTTAACAATTCAATTTTAACTAGTTAAAATACTAATTCTTGATATCAGGAATGCATTTTCTACTAGTGGAAATGCAAATTGTTGATATCAGTAATTTCCACTAGAAAAAACATGAATTCTTTATATTAATTCTTGGTATTACTCATGGAATACTTTCTTGATATCAAAAATGGAATTTCAACTAGTGAAAACCATAATTCTTGATATATGTAACTGAATTCTTACGTGTTAAAAAGGAATTATTAACATTTAATAATGTTAAAATGTCATTTTTACTAGTTAAAATGGTTATTTCAGATATCATACATTTCTTTTTAGGTATGTGCATAATAATGAGGAGTACTTACGAGTTCCTTACGTACCTTATGAATATTCAAAAAAGAAAGGTATGGAACCTTGCAGGGGATACGCAAGGGGAAAAGAGAACCGCTAATTCATCCCCACTATCTGTTTCCTCTGTCGTTTATAAACCACACTTTTATTTTTCATATCAACACCACAAGGTGTATATTATTTTTATATTTAATAACACTGTATGATGTTGTAATGTGTATCAAGGTATGTCCATCTGCAGAGCCGCAGAGCCACAGCAGTCTCATGACCAATGCAGTGTTAGCAGATTAGCGCCATCTACCATTTGGAGCATAATTTCTGACGTTTGTTTGCTTTTTTAGATTTAAAATGTGCTGTTTTTACATTGATTTTAATTTGATTACTATCTAAAACATTTGGTAGCCTTTTCAACACTTTTCAAAAAGGTTCCACGTATTAACATTAGTTAATGCAGTAGGTTTCATGAATTAACAAATAAAATTTTTTTTAACATCATTTATTAATCTCTGTTAATGTTAATGGATAAAATATTGTTCTTTGTTAATTTATTTTTTATGAACTAATGTTAAATTTACAACTTCTAATTTTAAAAATATATCAGTAAGTGTTGAAATTAACATTAACCAAGTTTAACAAATGCTGTTAAAGTATTGCTCATTGTTTTTCAAGTTAACAATGTTAACAAATGAAACATTATTGTAAGGCGTTACCCATTTGACTATATTACATGTGATCATTTGATTACCTTCCTGTTCATAAAGTTACAAAGGGTACTTAAAAAAGACACAAAGAATGGGCATTTAATGTAATTCATATCAATAATCATATCAAATTCAAAATGAACATTCAATTACAAAGCTTAACAAAACATGTACATTGCAAAATAAAATAATACAAAAATACATTTCATAATAATAAGAAATCTAAATAATAATAAATTAAACTAAAATAATTATTTACACAACAAAAGTTTGAGTGACTCAAAATAAAAAACAAAAAATACAACCCGAACGCTAATCGAACTGTCCTGACTATACTTTGTGATCAGTTGAATGCTACTTTGGTGAATTAAAGTACCAATTTCCTTCCGAAACAGCAAAATCTGTACATTATTCCAAACATTTGGCCACCAGTGTATATATATATATATATATATATATATATATATATATATATATATATATATATATATATATACAGTATATACTGTAAATACTGTGTGTGTGTGTGTGTATATATATATATATATATATATATATATATATATATATAATATATATATACACAGTATATATGCTAAAATATTTTTTGAGTATAGTGTGAAAATTTTACCTGTTAATCGGCTTTGAAGGGAAATAACTGTGCAATCGGACAATTTGAAAAGCGCATACATGCATGACTTTTTCAGTGTACCTGATATCAACATTTAGCCTATAAGAAGAATCCCCATCTGAAGCTTAGTAAATACATTCCATAAAAATAACTTAGAATTTCCATAATGTTTGTGCTTGGATTAAATGCAAGTCTAATTTTGGTTGAAAGGGTGCGCCCATTATTATATAAAAATATATTTTGTGCTGTCTTCTTACACTTTATTACCATACAGTAACACACAGACATACAATATAAGCATTCTAGAACATTCATTTATGTTATGCGCTATTGTAACACCCATTCCTCCTCGATTTTGGCGTAGCAGGTAAGAAGACTTTTTCCTTGGGCAGACAGCAGCAGATGGGAGGCGTTTAGCACAGGGAGTGATTCTTTCGTTACTGGTTTCTCATGTCAGAAAAATCATGAAAGAGCAATGTCAATTTTAAACGCTCAATTAAAACCATCAAACTAAAGCTAAAACTAATTATTCGGACAAAAGGCGTCCCAACTGTAACTCCGTCGGCACACAGACTGCACAACGACCCTTATTTATGAGCAGTATATTGCAGCATTCACGAAGGTTTAAGTTTATAAAATGTTAGTTGGAATGAATAAAATTTACACCTGCTCCTTCTGTACTCCCTTAATCCCATTCGCCATTACATTTATTAAAACGTCTTTAAAACAAATGTATTATTACAAAATCATTCAATATATTCAATATAAAAATAATGTTTTATATATACAGCGGATATAAAAAGTCTACACACCCCTGTTAAAACAGCAGGTTTTTGTGATGTAAAAAATGAAACAAAGATAAATCATATCAGACTTTTTACAGTTTTAATGTAAAAATTACAACCTATGCAATGCCACTGAAAACCAATGTGACACATTTCAGAGAGAAAAAAAAAAAAAAATTTTTTGAATAACTGAACTGCATAAGTGTGCACACCCTTTTATAATTGGGTATGTGGCTGTGTTCAGAATCAACCAGTCATCAAGCTCAGGTGAAATAGTACACACCTGTCTTCATCTGAAGTGACTCTGATTAACTCCAAATAAATCTCAGCTGTTCTTGTAAGATTTTTCTGACATCTTCTTGGCTGCATGCTACTACAAGAGCCATGGGCCACAAAGAGCTTACAAAGCATCAACAGGATCTCATTGTTGAAAGGTATCGCTCAGGTGAGGGCTACAAAAACATTTTCAGGCATTAGATTAAGGCATTAGATATACCATGGAACACAGTGAAGACAGTCATCAACAAGTGGAGAAAGTATGGCACAACAGTGCCATTATCAAGAACAGGACGTCCCTCTGAAATGTATGAGAATACAAAGAGAAAACTGGTCAGGGAGGCTGTCAGGAGGCCACAGAAACATTAAAGGAGCAGCAGCTCTTTCTGGCAAGTACTGTTTGCTCCCTACATGTGACAACTATCTCCCATATTCTTTATCTGTCTGGGCTATGGGGCAGGGTGACAAGACGCAAAAACAACACAGTACATCAGCAAAAGAACACCATACCCATGGTGAAGCATGGTGGTGGCAGCATCATGCTTTGGGGCTGCTTTTCTTCAGCTGGAACTGGGGCTTTAGTGAAGGTGGAGGGAATCATGAATAGCTCCAAGTATCAGTCAATTTTGGCACAGAACCTTCTGGCATCTGCTAGAAAGCTGAAAATGAAGAGATTTTTCACCTTTCAGCATGACAATGATCCAAAGCACACATCTAAAGCAAAAAAGTTTAATGTTTTGGAATGGCCCAGCCAGAGCCCAGACCTGAATCCTATAGAAAATCTGTGGGGGGGACCTGAAGAGGGCCATACACAGGAGATGCCCTCACAATTGGACAAATCTGGAACATTTTTGCAAAGAAGAGAAGGAAAATATTCCCAAGTCAAGATGTGCCAAGCTAATAGACTCTTTTCCAAACAGACTGAGTTCTGTAATATAATCAAAGGGTACTTCAACTAAGTATTAGTTCAGGGATGTGCACACTTATGCAGTTAGGTTATTCTAAGTTTTTTTTTTTAAATTTTCGTCTGAAATATTTCACTTTGGTTTTCAGTGGCATTGCGTAGGTTGTAATTTTTACATTAAAGGTGCAAAAACTCTGATGTGATTTATCTTTGTTTAATTTTATATATCACAAAAACCTGCTGTTTTAACAGGGGTGTGTAGACTTTTTATATCCACTGTATGAGACTAAACTCCCAGTCAGCATATGATGTGGCTTGCAATCTCTTACGCATTGTCCATTAGAGATAACACCTCGCAACAGCACCAGTTTTGTGCCCAGCAACAAGATTTTTCTGCATATGGCATGTGCAGTTTACAGTGAGTGGTAGTTCGGGACAATATTTAATTAAAATTGAGCCAAATATGCAGAGCAGTATGAACTGTTATTCTGGCTAAAACGATTAAGACAGTAGAAGACGGTGCGGGTTGGCCAATCAGATGAAAGGGGCGTTGCAGTGCCGCCCACATATGCAAATCTAATATTGTTTTTATTTTTTCAACAATGGACAAAAAAGAATACTTGAAATGAATTCTCATTTTCCGTTTCTGAAACATAAAAATAAAATGTTTTACTGTTTTTAACTTTATGGAATGTCTCCCTCCAATTTTTAACCTGCTACTATTGGCATCATGGAAAAACCAAGTCTCATTAATATTCATTAACTCATTACCATAGCTATTCTTACTATTAAAACACAGAAAAACAAAACATAATTATAAATACACAAAATCAACTTTTAACACCCACTACCACCCCTCCTCCTCCCCATCCCCGACCCTACCCCAGACCTCAACAAACATCCCTGTGGTCTTAGATGAACACATATAAAAGAATACAAAAACAAAAACCAAACAACTAAAAGAGGAAAAAAGAGGAAAAATAAATAATAAAAAAATATATAAAAATATAAAAGTCACACACACTGACAATTACCCCTCTCTCTCCACTATTCCACCTGAGAACCCTCCAAGCATGCTAAATATCCACCCAATTTTCTTACAAACAAATCTGGATTCCCTAGTCTTCTATAAGACCCCTCTTCTAAGGCTGCCACTCTTCCCATCTCCGAGCACCACTCCTGAAATGGGGGTGCTCCAACCGACTTCCAACCCCTCAAAATCACCTGCCTGGCGACAATAACACAGGTTAGGACCCAATCCTCCACATGTTTCACATTGATTTCTGCCCCAACTCCCAAAATACAGAGTCTGGGGCAAAACGAAACCTGAGTGCCCAAGACATCACCTACAAAATTCTGAATTCTCAACCAAAACCCTTGGATCTTAACACACCCCCAAAAAACATGGGTTATATCTCCATCCTCTGACTGGCATCGCCAGCAGGTAGGTGTGTCTTTAAGACCAAGCCTATACAGTCTAGAAGGGGTCCAATAAAATCAATGTAAAATCTTGAACTGAATAAGGCGAACCCTTGCATCTCTAGATACAGACTTGACATTTTTTAGAATCTTAGCCCACACTCCTTCCTCCAATACCAAGTTTAAATCTTTCTCCCATAAACTCTTCAGAGAAGTTGAAGCTCCATCCCCCAGACTCTGAATTAGAAGGGAGTAATACACTGATGCCTCATGACCTTTTCCAAAAGCAGTAATCACCTCTCCCAAAGCATCTGCCGCTTTAGGGGGGTGTGTGCTACTCCCAAAAACAGTACAAAACAGGTGGCACAGCTGTAAATACTTATAAAACTGAGATCTGGGAATTCCAAAATGATGACCCAAATTCTCAAAAGATCTCAACACTCCACTCTCATACAGGTCGCGGAGTGTAGTAACCCCCCTCACAATCCACTCTGACCAACAGAAAGGGGACTTTTTGATACATAATTTGGGGTTCAGCCATACGCTTGAGGCAACATTTAAATAAATATCTGAATTAAACACTTTGGCCACTCTTGTCCAAATCACATGCAAATGTAAAATAACAGGGTGTGACTTAACTTCTCTGATTAGTTTGATAGAAAGGCTTTGCAGTGGCAAAATAGAGGCAAGGACTTCCTGTTCAATAGAACACCAGGGAGGGGCTCTCTCAGGTGGAAGCGACCAATTGGCCAAATGTCTGAGATTGAATGCGTAATAATAAAACAAAATCTTGGGTAGGCCTAGCCCACCTTTGTCAATTGGCCTATGTAATTTATTGAAATGTAGTCCGGGACATTTACCATTCCAAATGAAGGACTTCGCTATGCTATCAAATTGCTTGAAATAAGAGAGAGGGACATCTATAGGGAGAGATTGTAACAGGTAGTTGAATTTTGGAATACAATTCATTTTAATAACATTAACCTTCCCTATCATCGATAAATGTAATGAAGCCCACCTGTCCACATCGCTCGAAAACCTTTTTATTAAAGGGTCAAAATTAACTTTAACTAAATCAGGTAAATTTTCTGGGAATAAAATACCCAAATACTTAATGCCCTGTTTGGGCCACTGGAAGGTGCCCGGCTGAAAGGCCGTCACTGGACAGTACGCTGTCAGAGCCAAAGCCTCGGATTTAGACCAATTGACTTTGTATCCTGAGAACTTGGAAAAGGAATTAATAATTCTGTGGAGGCAAGGCATAGATCTAATAGGTTCAGAGACAAATAATAAAATGTCATCCGTGTAAAGCAGAATCTTATGCACCACATCTCCCGCCATCACCCCTGGAAAATCATCCTCCTTTCTCATCGCGGCTGCTAATGGTTCCAGGGTAAGACAGAACAATAATGGGGAAAGAGGACAACCCTGCCGAGTGCACCTATTCAGAGTAAAATAATCTGAAATTAATCCGTTTGTTTGTACCGCTGCTACAGGGTGTCTATAAAGTAACTTAATCCAATCAATAAATGTACTCCCGTACTCTATATGTATAAGAGATGTCATAACTTTGCTTCATCGATTAGCCAAAATTTTTGACAATACTTTTACATCTAGCTGGATCAGGGAAATTGGACGATAACTCTTACACTCGCTTGGATCTTTGTCCTTTTTAAGAATCAGACTGATCCGGGCTTGTGTCATGGTTGGGGGAAACTTTACATTCTTTAGTGATTCCATATAAACTTCTAACAAAAGTGGAGCCAGTTCTGTAGCATAAGATCTAAAAAATTCAGCGGCAAAGCCATCTGGCCCCGGAGCCTTGCCTGTGACTTAACTGTCTTAACTCCTGACTTAACTCCTCCAAGCTTATCTCAGAATCGAGATAATTTTTTTGTTCACTCGTCAATTTAGGGAGATCTAATGGTTCCACAAAGTTCCTAAGATCTTCATCAGTAGACGAAGATGTGGAACTATAAAGATCAAGATAGAATTCCTTAAAAGCATTATTAATATCAATGGCTGAGGTAAATATTTCACCACCAGCAGATTTCACTGAGGGAATGGTAGAAAAAGACTATCTCTGTTTTATATATTTAGCCAGAAGTTTTCCTGCTTTGTCCCCTGACTCAAAATATGACTGTCTTGCCCTGAATAACCAAAACTCCACCTTCCGTGACAAAATAGTATTGTAGCTATATTTCAATCGAGTCAATTCTCTGAGGCCATCAGACGACATTCGGTGTTTCAGCTCTGCCTCTGCACTTTTAATATTCTCTTCCAACTCCACGAGTTCTCGTGCTTTGGAATTTTTGGTGAATGAGGCATACTGTATGATCCGACCCCTAAGAACCGCCTTAAGTGCCTCCCAAGCCACACCCACAGAGGATACTGAGGACCAATTGGTCTCCATATAGACATTGATTTCAGCCTTTAACATTTGTTGGAATTCAGGATTTTGCAAAAGGGATACATTAAAGCGGCAACTATATGATTTCTTTTGCTCCGTATGTGGCAACACCTCTAAACTCACCAGGGCCTTTCTCTGCAGGAAGCTGAAAAATTTGGGAAGATATGGGGTGGACATGTTTTCTTTAGTGCTGGCACAAGTAAGAGCAGGGGAGTCATTATACCGATAAATAAACATCTACATTTCAAATGTCTCAAACAGAGTAATTATAATTAATTATAATTTCCAGTTTATGGCCTGTTATGTCGAGCAGACTCGGGAAGAGCTCATCCAGGAATTTTCACCATACACTATATTGCCAAAAGTATTCGCTCATCTGCCTTTAGATGCATATGAACTTAAGTGACATCCCATTCTTAATCCATAGGGTTTAATATGACGTCGGCCCACCCTTTGCAGCTATAACAGCTTCAACTCTTCTGGGAAGGCTTTCCACAAGGTTTAGGAGTGTGTTTCTGGGAATATTTGACCATTCTTCCAGAAGCACATTTGTGAGGTCAGACACTGATGTTGGATGAGAAGGCCTGGCTCGCAGTCTTCGCTCTAATTCATCCCAAAGGTGCTCTATCGGGTTGAGGTCAGGACTCTGTGCAGGCCAGTCAAGTTCTTCCACACCAAACTCACTCATTCATGTCTTTATGGACCTTGCTTTGTGCACTGGTGTGCAGTCATGTTAGAACAGGAAAGGACCATCCCCAAACTGTTCCCACAAAGTTGGGAGCATGGAATTGTCCAAAATCTCTTGGTATGCTGAAGCATTCAGAGTTCCTTTCACTGGAACTAAGGGGCCAAGCCCAGCTCCTGAAAAACAACCCCACGCCATAATCCCCCCTCCACCAAACTTCACAGTTGGCACAATGCAGTCAGACAAATACTGTTCTCCTGGCAACCGCCAAACCCAGACTCGTCCATCAGATTGCCAGATGGAGAAGCGTGATTCGTCACTCCAGAGAACACGTCTCCACTGCTCTAGAGTCCAGTGGCGGCGTGCTTTACACCACTGCATCCGACGCTTTGCATTGCACTTGGTGATGTATGGCTTGGATGCAGCTGCTCGGCCATGGAAACCCATTCCATGAAGCTCTCTACGCACTGTTCTTGATCTAATCTGAAGGCCACGTGAACTTTGGAGGTCTGTAGCGATTGACTCTGCAGAAAGTTGGCGACCTCTGCGCACTATGCGCCTCAGCATCCGCTGACCCCGCTCTGTCATTTTACGTAGCCTACCACTTCGTGGCTGAGTTGCTGTCATTCCCAATCGCTTCCACTTTGTTATAATACCACTGGCAGTTGACTGTGGAATATTTAGTAGCGAGGAAATTTCACGACTGGACTTGTTGCACAGGTGGCATCCTATCACAGTACCACGCTGGAATTCACTCCTGAGAGTGGCCCATTCTTTCACAAATGTTTGTAGAAGCAGTCTGCATGCCTAGGTGCTTCATTTTATACACCTGTGGCCATGGAAGTGATTGGAACACCTGAATTCAATTATTTGGATGGGTGAGCGAATACTTATGGCAATATAGTGTATCTCTGCCAACAAGTCTGTTTTGGATGCAGACAGATTAGCGGATAATTACCTTTCCGATGACTCCAAATAATCGATTCGTTTCTCAATATTTGCGACTCTTGTGACAAACTCAGAGAATTTTGTTTCCATCGCCATAATCGATCAACGTATTACAGCAAGATCCTCCAAGTCAGCAACAACCTTCGTCAGCATCACTGAGATGTTGGACAGTTGACGCTGAATATCTTCTCCCGACGTGCCTTCCAACTCGAGTCCCCGGCTCGCAGTCCCGTCAGAGGCCTCAGCTTGAACACGTAAGTGTCTTTTAATGTCTCCAGAGTCTGAGGATTTTGACTTCTTTGCCATGTTTACCTCAAAGAGCAAATATGTAATTGGATGTATCGAATCTTACCGGATTATAACATGAAAATAATAATAAAAAAACTAGCAAAGTGCGCAGAGTTCGTGATTCACACGTCTGCTTCTCGCATGGCATCACGTGTTCCCCCCAATAATAGTATTTTTAATAGATAAAATCACATTTAAGAAATCAGTAATTCTGTTTTCACTAGTTGCAAAGGCTATTTTAGATATTAAGGCAATAATTGTTACTAGTAGAGCTCCCTTTACCGATATCAATAATTACATTGTTACTAGTAAAATATTCATTCTTGATATCAACAATTGAATTACAGCTATTGAAAATGGTAATTTTTGATATCATTAATTGAATTTCAACATGTCACATTTGGTATTTCTGATATCTGGAAGTGGATTTCAGATATCAATTATTTGGAGTGTATTTAATGATATCTAACAAGACTTTCTTACTAGTAACAAATACTTTACAAATATCAGGAATTCAAATTGTCACTAGTGAAAACCGAATAACTGATATACAAAATTTGCATTTTTATTAGTTGGAATTCAGTTCTTGATATCAAAAATTCTATTTTTACTAGTAAGAAAAGAATTGTTGATATGTGAAACTGGAATTTCAACTAGTAAGAAACTAATTTTTGATATCAATAATTGCGTTTTGAATAAGAGTGAATGACATATTGGTGTGAAACTTTACTATTGAAAATTCAATTATAGATACCAAAAATTATGTTTTTTTTCTAGTTGAAATCCCATTTTTGATATCAAGAATGTGATTCTGCGAGTGATGACATTTTTTATATCAAGAATTCACGTTTTTACTAGTGAAAATGTAATTACTGATATCAACAATTGCCATTTCCACTAGTGAAAATTACATTCTTGATATCAAGAATTAGAATTTTAACTAGTGAAAATTTTATTGTTGATTTCAACAATTCATATCCTGCAAATTAATAAAAGTTAATTCGGCTTGCAATAGTATCAGGTCATTGTGAAATTCAACTAGTGAAAATTCAATTACAGATATCAAGGATTATGGTTTTTACTAGTTGAAATTCCATTTTTGATATCAAGAATGTGATTTCTGCAAGCGATGACCATTTTTTACATCAAGAATTCATGTTTTTACTAGTGGAAATGTAATTATTGATATAAAAAATTGGTATTTCCACTAATGAAAATTATATTCTTGATATCAAGAATTAGAATTTTAACTAGTGAAAACTGAATTGTTGATATCAACGATTCTTATCCTGCAAATGAATAAAAGCTAAAACGGCTTGCCATACAGAGTAACGTCATTAATATGAAAGAGTTTATTTGTTCCTCTTTTGACCAGCAGAGGGAAGCACGGACCAGTTTTATTTCATTTATGTCCAGGATATCATCATCATGGTGCAGTAGGGCTACTGGATGGAGTTTGAATTCTGTCATAGCTATTTTAAATAGTTTTGGTGGAAACTGATCTGTCAGTTTAACTCCATAATCCAGATTCCAAATACATGCTCACATTTTCCCAGTGGGTTTCCTTTACTTTTCTTTGCATAACACTAGAGCATAAAACATGACATAACTTTATAACTTTAAATAATTGCAGCGTTTTTTTGTTGTAATATTGTAATATTATGCTAGCAAAAAAGCTCTACATAAAGTGTCTTAAATAAATCCATAAACTCTTGACAGTTCATCATTGACAAATCATAGAAATCTTGGCCTTAAAGAATTTCTATTCTTAAAAAAACGAAATCACCTATCACTGTGTCTACATCAATTCAATTAGATTTTTTCAAGGAGGTCTATAAAACATGGGGAGAGCTGTCTGTTATTGTTCCCATTCATCTCAATGGCTATTGCTTGACCTGTGCATACTTCATAATATACATAATTCAAATCTGTGTGGATTTATTGTTGCAGGAAATTGAGAAGATGGTATTTTTTAACATGTTTAATATAATGATATATATATATATATATATATATATATATATATATATATATATATATATATATATATATATATTTATTTATTTATTAAAACCAGACGCCCTTGAGTGGGATATATCCTGTCTGTTGCAGTGTCCAAAATAATTTAATATGCTCAAAGCGTAATGTGACCATGCCTTAATTGTTCACTAAAAAATGAAAAATCATTAATTATTTACTCACCCATGTTGTTCTAAACCAATATGACTTTCTTAAATTTTTTTGGTACACAAAGGGAGAAAGTTTGAAAAAATGTTCAGCTCAGTGATGTCATACAGTTACAGTGAATTGTGACCACATCTTCAAGCTTTAAAATGACCCAAAAGTATAATTTAGAAATCTAATAAATTATTCAATGTGACTCATGTGTTTTGAAGGCATAATGATAAGGGTTAGTGAGAAACAAACTGTAATCTAACTTATTATTTAGTGAAAATTTTGACCAAACATTAGAGTCTTGTGCGTGTTCATGAGAGTGCACAAGAGCAACAGTTCCCGCTGCTGCTGCTCGCAAGAGACCAGAGTACCAAAACAAACCCTAGGATTACCTTGGAGCACCATGTAAAGACCATGGTACATTAAATATGGTAGTCATTACATTCCATGTACCTAGGTATTACAATCCGAAGAGGGTGGGGTTTCTCCAGAAGAGGGTGGGGTTACTCCAAAAGGGGGTTGCACCAACTCTAAGGGAGGGGTGTCACTTCCACTCATGGTAAGGTTAAGGAAAGGCTTAGGTTAGGTGCTTCCTATATCTTTGCTGACAGTTTGGAGCTCCCACCCCTTTTTGGAGCTCTGCCTGCAGCTATATCCTTCTCAAATTGGAGGCTACACTGTAGAGGACCATAGTGGGCCACCCTTGTCACAAGCCTGGGACAATCACGACAGCCCTTACTTTTCCCACAGTGATGACATTTTAATCAAAGGCTACCACTTTCCTTTACTGCCTTATTAATTAAATAAATAAATAAATAACATGCTGTATTTGAATATGATGGTTGTACAGTATACATACTGTATAACTCTAACACATGATCATTATCTACATTACTCAAATACCTCTTCTGTTAATTTGTCTTTCCCTTGTGAACTACACATACATTCCATTCCATTGGCAGTTCAAGAAAAAACTTGCTTGTTTGGTACAATCGGACCATCACAGATATATTAACAACAGAAAACACAACACAGCTGCACACAAACCAGAAAACCAAACTTACAAAACATGTCTGAAGTTTTTGAAGTCGAAGAGGAGATGCATTTCTATGCCCAGGTTATTTGTATGAACCGGAGTACTTGGAACCCCCCCCCCCAACTGCCAAAGCTAACTAATAAAAACTTGATCCATTGTTTGATTTCTTTATTACTGCATATATTTTTTGTTTAATAATGTCAGGTTACACTGTTGAGAGCAAGACCAGTTTCCCATATACAGTATGAACTAGTATTTCCAATGGAACTGGTCAACATAAATTTTGTACTGTTTGATTGTATGCATCACAGTAATATTATGATGTCTATTTTAAGCTTATAACCTGTTAGAAGAGTTCCACTTGTCTGAGTCGAGAGGAGTAAGAAGGGTCGATGGGTCCAAACCTGATGCGATAGCATACCGCGTTAACCCCTCCCTGCACCTCAAGAAGAGCATGAGGTATTTATATCGTCCTACTCACTTTTCCACTCAATCTGCTTTTCCACTGAGTGCAGTCACACACTCGCCAAACAATAGCTCTCATTTCCTGCTGATGAATCTTCCACTGGCATATTCTGGGTTTTTATTTTTGATGTTATCGTGCAGTCTATCCTTACACATTTCCTCTGTATACAACCTCTGTATTTTTTTCTTTAACACATATTTTCTTTCTTTGTTTTTTTTTTTTTTTTCAAAAATTTGTTAGAGATTAGAAAAACAAAATATATCAAACCCCCTACAGTACTGCCACAAACCCCCTGTTGAAGACCTCTGTAATATATAATCATCAGCAGCTGTGTATTTGTGTCCACGGTAGTTATTTCATGTGTTGGGTCTTTCTTATTGTGTGTGTGTGGTTAACTATGCCATCCACAACTACCTCCCAGCAACATTCCCTATTTGAGCAAAGACTCATTAGAGATATGTTACTGTAAAACAACCACCAAATGTGAGCAGCAACATCAAAAGAGACAGTGATTTAGAGCTGTGGAACCATGCTGAGCATAAATGAACACTGTTCTTGGAATGATTAACAGCTAATTTCAACAAACTGACTCTCCTTAAAAAAACAAACTGGAGCAGAAAACTGAACTGGAACCTATTGGAGATAATCTGGTTTAGATTAATGTACAACTTCACATTAAACACATTAAACAAAAAAGTATCAAAACAAACCCTAGTACTACCATGTTTTTAGTACCAAGGTATTCTTTGAAATACCTTGGAGCAGAGCTGTAACCACAATATACACTGAGGGGGACAAGTCCCCTCCAATAATCAGATATGGCCAGATTCCCCCCCCCCCCCAGTAACTGATATTCTTGTTGCTGTTCTGCTGCAGTCCATTAGGCATCGTCGTCTAGTTGCCATAAAATTGTTGCAGGAATAACATAAAGGTTTAAAAAAAGAGTGCTCATTAGTCTAACACTGCTAATGTCATTTGAGATAGCCAATCAAATTGATGAAGGTGGGAAAGTTTAATAAATTAAGCGGGAACCTCATGGATTATTTATGTTCTGGCGCCACACATCAGCAAGATGTTCAGGTTAAGAGGGTTAGTGTCATGTAAGATTTAAGTATCTAACTAAACATGATATGTTTGCCCACTGTTTTATGATTGAAATGGTGTACTGACCAACATTAATTTCCAAGGGTGTAAACTATTCACCATTTGGCGAAATTTGCCGGTTTGAATTGAAAGTATGTAATGTACAGTACGTGATTCGGATGTCATTCATAATTGTGAATGTGAAAACATTAACGGAGCAGTTTGCAGCATATCAGGTTTAAGATAAAGAGCGAATGTGTGTACATTGTAAAGAAATTGAATAAATGTGGTAACCTGGCAGGCTTTTGAAGGAGCTTTTTAGAAAATTCACTTAACATTGAAGTAGCGTTAGGATTCTTGAAGATTGTGTTAAGAAAAAAATGAGGGACAACTTGAGGGAAGTAAATAATTTTGTGTATTTTCTTTTTGCTAGCCATGCTGACACAGTCATGCCATTTTATAGATACATCAGTGATGAAAACAAATTCAAATTATATTTGTTTTTTCTTTGAAACAGCATAAAAAAAGAAAAGATGACTGAAACACGTGAATTGCTAGCAATGCAGACACAGTGTTTGTCTTGTACTGTGTGAACTTAAAAAATAAAAATAAAATGTCTTTTAAACCAAAAATGATCAAATTTTGTCCCTTTATTGCATTTACATTATTAGTTAGGACCAATGAGTAACACTGTTTTTATGACTTCAACACCTGCGACCCCCACCCTTCAAAATGGTTTGGTCTCCCCCAATGTTCAAGACATGGTTACGGCCTTGCCTTGAAGCACCATGTAAAAACCATGGTACATGAAATATGGTAGTCATTCCATTACATGTACCTAGGTATTACCATCCGAAGAGCATGGGGTTACTCCAGAAGTTGGTGAGGTTACTCCAAAAGGGGGTTGCGCCAACTCCAAAGGGGGGTGTCACTTCCGCTCACGGTGAGGGTTAAGGAAAGGCTTAGGTTAGGGGCTCCCTATATCTTTGCTGGGGGTTTGGAGCTCCTGTCCCTTTTTGGAGCTCTGCCTGCAGCTATATCCTTCTTAAATTGGAGGCTACACCGTAGAGGACCATAGTGGGCCGGCCTTGGATAATTACGACAGCCCTTACTTTTCCCACCATGATGACATTTTAATGGAAGGCTACCACTTTCCATTATTGCCTTATTTATTAAAAAAGAAATAAATAATATGCTGTATTTTAATATAATGGTTCTACAGTATACTTATAATTGTAAAACATGATCATTATCTGCATCACTCAAATACCCCTTCTGTTCATTTCTTTTTCCCTTGTGAACTACACATACAATCCATTCCATTCGATCCCTCCACCCACCCACCCACTTACCCAACCATCAATCCATCCATCTATTCATTCACCAATCCATTAATCTACCACTCCATTAATCCATCCATCCATCTGTTCATCCACTACTCCATGAATCCATCCACTTCATCCATCCACCCACCAACCTCTCCATCCATCCACCCATCCATCCATAAATCAATCAATCAATCCATGCACCCATCCATCATCATCCATCCATTCACTAATCCACTCACCCCTCTATCCATCCAACCATCCATTCATCCACCGCTCCATGAATCCATCCATCAATTCACTAACCCCTCCATCAATCCATCCATCTATTCATCCACCGCTCCACGAATCAATCCATGAATAAATCCATCCATCATCCATCCATCCATCCATCCATTCATCCATTCACCAATCCGCTCACCCCTTCATCCATCCATCCAACAACCCTAAATCCATCCATCCATCCATCCATCCATCATCCACTACTCTATTAATTCATCCATCCATTCATCCACCACTCTATAAACCCATCCATCCATTCCTCCATCCATCCATCCAGGGATGTCTACGCAGATGGTCTACCCTCAGACTTCTCCATCATGGCTACCTTCAAAATGACCAAAGATGCAATTAAAACATCCTGGAATCTGTGGCAGGTCAGCGACCCTGAAGGCCAGGATCAGGTGGGCCTGCGTTTTCAGGGTGACACTCAAACCCTGGACTTCTTCTACACCAGCCTGCAAGGCGCTCAGATGCTGCAAACCTTTCAGAGGGTGGAGAAACTCTTTGATGGTGAGTGGCACAAGCTGGCACTGAGCGTGAAGGGAGAGCATGTGAAGCTGCTGGTAGACTGCGAGGAGGTCAGCGTGGAGCCACTGGACGAGCAGCGGCCAGTCATCCAGCGAGGGTTTACCTCCATTGTAAAGAGGGCTGTGGGTGACCGCTCTGTCTCAGTAAGTACCAGGGATGGACTCACGTATACTGTGGCTTTACCATTTTTGGGTCACCTATTCCTTTTAACTTCCTGTGAAACTGGCATAGTCCTACGCTATTTATTTATTTTTTAAGTCAAATGACATATCCTTCACTGCTTTTAGGTCATGCGGTGTATAATAGTTCAGCTTCCAAAGCATAATATTTTGAGGGCGGTTGGCCTGACAGAGAAAGAGTGCATGTTTATGTGAACCTAGATATACACAAGCCTCTGTGCTTGCGCAGGTGGATCTGCAAAAGATGGAGGTCTCCTGTGATGCTGACCAGGCATACTCTGAAGGCTGCTGTGAACTCTCCAGTGTGGTGAGTCAGCTGCCCTGTGTGTGGGCTCTTGCCCTCTTCTGCATGAGCTTTCAATTGCACCTCAGCCCATTCTCACTGATTTGTTCCTCAACAGTGTGGAGGATATGCTGAGATTGGTTTAACTGCAGGCAGAGGAAGAGCCACCTGTAAATGTGTACATGGACAACCAGGTGTCCAGGGACGTCCAGGACCCAAGGTATAGCTAAAACCTGCATACTGCATAACGTACAGCAGGGCTACTCAACTTAGGAAAGGTCAGGGGCCGCAAAGCTGGATCCCTGTAACCTTGAGGGCTGCACTCGTAATTTTCAGGATATATAGTATACAGTACTGTGCAAAATTTTTAGGCACTTGTGAAAAACTTTCAAAGTGAGGATTTCTTAATTCTTAAAATAATGACATAAATAGTTTTTATTAATCAATTAATGTCATACAAAGTCCAGTAAACAGAAAAAAGCTAAATCAATAATTCGTCACAGTTCTTCAATCTATTTTGTCTCAATTGCTTCTGTCTCTTCATGTATCCCAGACTGACTCATGTTCAGTGGGGGGCTCTGTGAGGGCCATGCTATCTGTTGCAGGGCTCCCTGTTCTTCTATTCTATTCTATTTGCAAAATGAATGTTTAGGAGTATAAAATTTATATTTCCTACTGACACACTAAAGCTGAAAATATAAATAACCATATACATATAGATATATATATATAGATAGATAGATAGATAGATAGATAGATAGATAGATATACAATTATAAATTAAAATTTTTATAGTAAGAATGTTTGAATGTTAGTTAATGGGATATTTCACCTAAAAATGAAAATTCTTTCATCATTTACTCACCTTCATTCTATCCCAGATGTGTATAACTTTCTTTCTTCTGCTGAAGACAAAGATCGCTCGAGGGCCACGTGTTGAGTAGCGCTGCTGTACAGTGTTCATTTTTTTTTTTGTTGTGGTCATAGTTATAGTCTTTTGACAACAATGTCCTTTAAATTTAGTCAATCTTTCGTCATGTCGTATTCATGTATTAAAATCTGTTTTACTCTGACTAAAATGGCATATAATTTTAGCCAGCAGAAATAACATTTTAGGTGATGATAATGTGTAAAATGACAAAAACGTAAAAAAAAAAAACAAAAACAAAAAACTGTAACAGACCAAACTTTAATGAAATATTCAAACATTTAGAAAAAGTAGGCCTATTAACATTTATTAATTTAAACTATTAATGTTCCATGTTTTCACCAGTTTAGGGCTTTTTCTCAAAGTGCGTTTCTAACTTCCTACATTCTTTTTCGACATCATCATCCACCGCCGGGAAAAAAGTAAAAAGATAGGCCTGTGAGGTTGTTGAATCTATATAGGCCTGTCACAGCACATCTCAAAACTCTGTCCTCTACGTCCTGCTGTCCTTCTGAATTTGTTATTTTTAAGGTGGCAACACAAGTCCGTCCTGTGCATTTGAGAAACCGCATAGGTCAGATATTGCTTTGCGTATAGCGCATTTTTACGGAAACAGCGTAGCCTATTCACTACACGTTGCGCATTTTGACTAGCACAACTTAGTTCAAGTTCACCTGTTCATTCGCTTGATTGTATGTGCAGATGTAAGTTGTAATCCCTTACAAAAATCAATAGTTCTGGCAAATTTACCACAAACTTGCCGCAAATTTACCACAAATTCGCCACTCATTTTTTTCACATGCAAATGAGCTTTGCGGCAAACTCTTCATTGAGCCTGTTTTCATGCACACCAATACGCTGATTACTCTCTAAAATCAGCTTATTTAAAAAATCTGACAAGGCAAGAAATCTGTGTTTACATGACATTTGAAATAATCGGGTTATTCTCTGCTTTTGGCGTCAAACTGTGAAGAGGCATGCGCTCAACACGTGCTCACATTGGATGAGCCAGTAAGAACACGGGGTTAGGTGTTTACATGGCACGCGTAATCGCCGTAATGGCCAAAAATCTACCCGTGTCGACTGGGTTATTCATAAGCCGTTTATGGCCTTTACGGCGATAAAGGAACGTGGTTTATTAAGTTTACATGACCGCACGCGTTGTCGGCTTATTAAACATAAGCGGTGTAAGAACGTGCATGTTAATGCGCTCAATGTTGCCAAAGGTTTTCTGCAGGTTCATCACTACCTGTGAAGAGCTGCAAACTTCTGGCAAACAATTGCAGTGACTTTGCAAGCTCATTTGCATGTGAAAATAATTTGTAGGAAATTTGCAGCAAGTTTGTCAGAACTCTAGATTTTTTTTGTTTTTGAACAAAAGTTTTGAAACACTTGACTGAAATGTTTCTCATGATCTTAAAAATCTTTTGATCTGAAGGCGTATGCTTAAATGTTTTAAATTAGTTTTGTAGACAAAAATATAATTGTGCCACCATATTAATTTATTTCATTATAAATTTAAAATTTAATAAAAAAAAAAAGTTTTGGAAATTGATGACTTGGACCAAATAATAAAGAAAAGCAGCCAATAAGTGCCCAACATAGATGGGAACTCCTTCAGTACTGTTTAAAAAGCATCCCAGGGTGATACTTCAAGAAGTTGGTTGAGAAAATGTCAAGAGTACATGTCTGCAAATTCTAGGCAAAGGGTGACTACTTTGAAGATGCTAAAATATAACACAGTTTTGATTTCTTTTGGATTTTGTTTAGTCACAACATAATTCCCATAGTTCCATTTATGTTATTCCATAGTTTTGATGACTTTACTATTATTCTAAAATGTGAAGAAAAAAAAATTATAATAAAGAATGAGTAAGTGTTTCAAAACTTTTGACCAGCAGTGTATATATTGTGGATATAGTGATTAATTTAGAAATAGGATGCGTTTGAGTAAGATAATTAACCTGTTAATAAAGTGATTCATTTTGTCCGTGTGCAGCTTTTTCTGTTCATGCTGCTCAGGCAGGGAAATACCCCAAATACTGGTTTATTAGATTCAATGAATCAATCCTTTCTAAGTGTTTCTTCATCTTAAAACAGATGTTTTTCCTGTTTGTGTACTGACACTGCAAAGGCCTGAAATGGACATACTCATTATACTGTAAATGGCATCACTTCTTTGTTTTACAGGCATAATTGTAGTCTGTTTTGGCAGAAGACATTTGGGAGTTTGTTGTCCAGATGTCAGAATTGATTAAAGTCAGAATGAAAAATACAGTAGTTAGAAAAGCTCAAATTTTTAGGAAAGTGACCAGAAATTTATTTTCATGACATATTTATATTAAATAATATATGAAATTGGCCTAGGAACACAGTGGAGTTAAAGCCACAAGTCGGTTATTATTATATTCCAAATCTGAGGTCAACTTTTTACTCTAAGTTTAATGAAAAATTGTCACAACCATGCCATGTGATTTAAAAAAACATTTTTTTTTTAGAATAGTTTATAAAAGGAAGGAAATCTCATATATACAAAAATACACTTCATTCACCCTGTTGAATATGCTGCTCCATTCATGTCATTATCTGCAGCCTGTAAAGCATTGCTTATACACGACACAGCCACTTGTTTATAAGGGTTCACGCACACAAAGTGACATCATCGTGGCGTTCACCTGCCTCCGCAAAGCTCTGTTTCACGCGGTCGTGCACATGTGTTAAATGTAACTGGAATTCATACAATTATTTTAAAGGTAAAAGTCACCACCTTTACTCTAAAATATAACACACTAGTTTCTTTACTGTAAAAAAAAATGCTTGCGTTTAGCCACAGACAGACAGTGTAAAGTGTACTACTGCTTCATAAGTGTTTTTGTTTTGTTTACCTCTTGAAAAAGACCAACAAACATATTATTACATGTATATACCTGTAAATGTAAAAATATTTTCTCTGCACTGCCATCTGTCATTCGGAGAAGAGTGCCATCATGGCACGCATCAAGTATAAATGCTTTGGGCTGGCAAAAGCTGTGCGTGCAGGATGCACTGCGGTGCCAGGTGAAAGTATAAACAAGGCTTAAGCCATTCAAACCTGAGACACATTGATTTGCCTCTAATTATTATTTTGTCTGTATTCTGCCCATTGACTAATCCTATTATCTGTCTGCCAGTTACACCAATAATTGACACCTATCACCCATCTTTTCTGTAGCATTAAATGTCTTTCTCTAAAAACAAATATAAAAAAACTTTTTCATGATCTTATATGGATTCTTTTCAAAAATCCCATCATAAAATACAATAACAGAGGGTGCATATTATGGCTACGGTTTGCACGCTAGCATTAGCATTAGCGCCATGATTGCAGTATGGTAAATATGACAAATTACACATTATCTACTGTGTATTTCTTTAAATCATCATTGTGTGGTTATAACAGCTTCTTTTACCGATCACATGTGAATTTTACTCATATAATGAGGCAGAAAGCATAATAATATTAATAGAACATGCAGCCTGAAGCAAATGATCAGTGACAGATACAAAAGCATTCAATTATGCAGACAATAAACATAAAAATCACTTGGAAAATATAGACAAATCATATATTTTCATATTCGCCTATTTTTTCAAGACATGTCTCATGAGTCACAACTGTAGATGTTTTTGATGAATTATTTAATAATATGGAATGTATAATACAAATGATTTAATGTTCACTCATTACATAAATTATGAAAATATGTTCCCTGTAACATTCTGATAATGAAACAGCTTAAAGCTATCAAAGCATGAGCATAAAATCATTTAGTTAACCTCATGATATGTCTTTTTCATCACATCCTAGTTATCATTGACAAAAAAATTAAATACAAAATAAAAAACCTTTATGAACGAACATGTTTGTTAGTTATTTTGTTGATGACATTATCACTGACAGCATACTAGGAATGACCCTCTTCACAAATTTACCGTGCATTGCAATCTCTTTTTCACAGGGTCACAGAGGTCTGCCGGGGAATACGGGAGATCCAGGCAGAGTGGGCAATTGGGTAAGAGTTCTGTCTGAAATTTCTCACCATAGTGTGGGGCTCTGCTGTGTTTGAGTTGGGCATACTACAAGCAGTAGTTACTGGTCATTAAGGTCTTAATAAGGGGGCATTAATGGCCTTTGAACAAACATGAAGTCTGGAATAAAAGTAAGTAGAGAGGATTGAAAGAAGAGACAGATTAGAGACAGAAGGAGAGGGAATTAACCTGAAATAGTTCCTGTCTGGGAAATGAAGTTGTGGAAAATGGCAATAGAAGCATTACTGAAGTACGGCATGATGGAAACAAAGCTGAGAGTCAGGATTCACTTTGAGAGAATGGTAAACACTATGGCTTCTCTCATTCAGTGAGAGGAAACAGACTTTTATAACTGTACTGTACTAGTTAAAGGCCATCATAAGTGTTATGTGTTATGTTAAGTACATGGTATTTGAAAAATAATTGAGAATGAGTACTCTCAGTCAATTACATTTTTTAATCGCGATTAATCGCAGGATTTTTCATTGTTAATTGTGATTAATCGCAGATTTTGAAAGTGCTTATGTTTGACTCTGTATTTCTTTATTTTCCTGTCAAAATACATTTATTACCTTCTTAGAAAAGAAAAAAATATGTAACAATATGTTTCTATTAACATTTACACAGTATAAAGATAGAAATGCACTAAAATAGCTCCAATTCAAGTAACGTTAATTGTTTCCCAAAGTCTAAGTGAGCAAATGATACACTGACACAGAATCGCAGTTGTGTATTGGTTTGTGGTGTGTGCATTGGATGCATTGCAAAGGTTCCCCTGGGCACATCACAAATGTTCTGCCCAAATCCAGCCAGTGTTCAAAACTCCCACGGAGCTGAATAAAATGTCAGAATCTTATGTGAAGATTGGTAAATGCATTTTTCGTGTTAAAGATAAATTATCGCGTTAACATTTTTTAATTAATCGCATGCGTCTTATTTAAATTAATTAATGTGTTAATTTAGACAGCTCTATTGAAAATATAGAAAAACATAACATTATAATAACTGTTTCTGTAGCTTATCTGGTAGGGCATGTCAGTCATGCCATACCACAGCATATTAGAGCAACGCCAAGGTCATGGGTTTCATTCCCAGGAAACGCACATATTAATGTATATTTTAAATACACTCTAAGTCACAACCTGGTCTCATAGAATCACATTACTATACCTATATTTTTGCAAAATGATTTTTACTTGGCTTGTTTTACATATCGTGGCACTTTTTGGGGGAAATGAACACAAGAGGCGCTGCAACAAAAATTACTTTTTTTTCTTTTTCACACAAATCATGAGTGAAATTTCAAAGTTTGCATTATATAACCAACTGCACTCACAAGCTTGTAATTAAATTGTATGGTAGCTCAACTGATAGAGCATTGCACTTGTGATGTAAAGGACTATGAGTCCTGAAGAGCACACAAGTTGGCACGTGAGCCAAAAGTGTCCTTGAAGCACCACAAAATGAAGTGGTTGCTTTAGCAATTGTATTTTTTCATCTCACATTTACTTTTTATTACACTATCAGTTAGGTTTAGATTTAAGGTTTAGGGTAGGTTTTGTTGATTTAAAACTCAATAGAGCATTAACTTTATTAAAAACAACAAATAGGAATGAGGTGCAGGGTGCAGGGTGAACAAACCTAAGACTTCAACTTCTTAAACATCAATGGTTAACCATCAATAGATTAACTAACTAACCTGAGCTAATTTATATAAATTAAGAAAAAACATATAGGCATTCCAGGCCAGTTTTAGACATTTGTTCAAATGTTTCATTTCTTAACACTCCTTTCTCCTAGTCTGGACAAGAAATATACCCCTAACAAAAAAAGCACTGTGGCAATGGTAAAAAGCATGCAATATCATGGTTCTTTGATACATAGATACGTTACTGAATGACCTGCAATATTTCGTGGTCCTACAATGTACTTGAAAGAATACCATAGAAACTATAGGTAGAAACTATAGGTAATATGCTGTAGTACTATTGGAAATGTTCAAAATAAGGCCTACAAGAAGACACCATGCTAAACATGACGAAACATTTTAAACTGAATTTATATTTATGGTACATCCATTTGCATTTGAGTTGCAGTGGTATAAATAAACAAATGGAAGAATCAGTTGTGGCGAGAGACTCCAAGTCTCTGAGACGAACTCAAAAGGAGCAAAGCCATTAGAGTCCAAACAGGCACTGCAAATATACAGGACAGACTCCTGATCAACTTAATTAAAGGACATGGAATAATGCATCAGGATCCAATTACTTGTATACATTTGGGCTATGCCAGTATGGCCCATGTTTGTGAGCAACCTTGGGCAGTAGACTTGATTCTTTCCACCCCAGAGTTATGACTAATTTACCTCTTTGATCCGAGTCCAGCACTCTGTGGCATACTGGAATAATATATTTAAAAGTCAGCCCAGGCAGCATGCAATGCAATGATGTTGCGCTGTTCTAAGTATTAACTGTGGAGATGCTCATACAGTATACGTACTTCCATCTTTCTAAAAATGCATGTGTTGTTCTTACTCTTGCCTTCCACATTCTCACTCCTACATTCTTCCAGCCAGATATATATGGCCATTACTTTGATAATGTGGGTACTGTATGAATGTTGTAAGAGTGGAATGTCTGATGGATTGTGCAGCAGAGAGACATAATTGTGTTTACTGCTGCCCTGCTGGGGGCTACTGAGTGCACTTCCTGCCCCACAGAGACACTGTACATCTGCTGCTGTGTGTGGTCTCTTTGTAGTGGAAGAGTTTGTAAAACTCTTTACTGTCTTCTGCAAACTCCTATTCCCATAGGTTAGTCCACAGATAGCACAGGGTGACTGTATTACAGAATTTAATGTACTGTGCATTAGGGGAGCTGCATGCAAACTGTGTTAATTGACTCGTTGTTTAATAAAGACAAGCCCCACAAGCAATCGGCGTCCGCAGAACACAGCAGAAAGCTCTTGATATTAGTCAATATCCTAGAAATCCCCCGCCACTTCCATGTTTGCTTCTTAAATATTTTTTGCAAATGTAATCTTTATTTTTGCCAACGAAGGGGCGTTCACACTGACAGAGATTTATAGCGCTAAAGCGACCAGAAGACTTTTTCAATGAGAGTTGATGATTTTTGAAGTGACATGAGTAGAACAACCACTGATAGGGTTGCCAACTTTTCGCCACATGAATATGGGATGCTCTTCAACTCAGGACAGGGGTCCCCCTCGAGCGTTTCGCTGTCCGACCGATAGGGTCCCCCTTCAGTATTTTGCCACTTAAAAACTGGACGATAGATGTCCTGCACAGAACGTCTTCATTTCGTTCAAAATATGCAATTTCTTGGCTAATACAGGACAGTTGGCAACCCAACAAAGCTGAGCAGAATTCAGCTTAATGTCTCATTCAGGGCTCGGGAGGAGGATGATCGCAGCATCGGAGAGTGGGCTGTTACAGTCTGACACGGAAGACTCAGCTGGGCTCCAACCATCTTGTGCGGTTGCCCAGTCTGAGGCCAACGCGGAGCTGGCTTGATGGCTGGATGACTGGTTCTTGGGCTCTGAGCCCACAGCCGCGCTCTACCCCAGTTCCTTTCTTCCTGGCGGTGCATAAGGAGCTCACAAAGATTGGGCGGGCACCTTTTACTGTCTGGACCCGACTTTCGAGTTCCTCCGCTTTCACTACCCTTGATGGTGGGGCGGCCAAGGGTTACACGGAGGTTCCTCAGGTGGAGCAGGTAATTGCAGTGCACCTGTGCCCGCAAAACGCCGCCACCTGGCAGAATCGTCCTAGGCTCGTAAATTCACGTCATCCCTGACGGCCAAGGCTTACAGTGCCGTTGGACAGGCCGCCTCCGCCCTGTATGCCATGGCCCTCCTGCAAGTCCACCAGGCCAAGGAACTGAAAGAGCTGCACGAGGGTAGTCCTGACCCGGGAGTGATACAGGAGCTGCGCTCGGCAACTGACCTCACCCTATGGGTGATGAAGGTCACGGCACGGGCTCTCGGGCGGGCGATGTCCACCATGGTGGTCCAGGAGCGCCACCTGTGGCTCAACCTTGCAGAGATGAGCGATGCCAACAAGGTCCGCTTTCTTGATGTGCCTATCTCTCAGGGTGGCCTGTTTGGCGACACTGTCGAGGACTTTGCCCAGCAGTTTTCGACAGTCAAGAAGCAGACGGAGGCCATCCAGCACATCCTGCCCCGGTGTAATTCTTCCTATGGGCCACCGAGATCCCACACCCCGTCTGCTCATCGCCGAGGGCGTCCTCCTGCGGCAGCAACACTGGCTCCACCACAGCCCGAGCCAACCGCTCGGCCCTTAGCTTAGAGCCCCCTGCAGGAAGCTGACGCCCCCATCCCTCGGTCCGGCGCCAAGAACCCCAGGAAGGCTTCGAGGTGTCCCTGAGATGGGCGACCCAGGAGTGAGGCGACCCGCTGTAAGCCAGGAGGTGGTACACAGACCACTCCATCCCCCAGTGGAGGGCCAGGAGGAGAATTTTTTGTTCCCTTTTGTTTTGATTTCGCCACATGCCCAAGGGCTGTGGCACCCTCATTTTCAAAAAAGAGCAGTTTCCTCATTCTCTGGGTTACACACTCGGTGTCTACGGCCGTTTTTGTCATGACAGCCATACATCGAACACTCGCAGTGGGGGCGCTGTGAACACGGGTCCTCCGCCTCGCACACCCAGCTGTGACACACACACTCCCATGATCAGGCAGATGTGATGCGCCACGAGGATGCCCACCCTCCTCTCCCATCACAGACCGGTCCTATGGTGGGTATGCGGAGCAAGGTACTAAGTGCCCTAACATTTCTCTCAGCACAGCCACGAGTTCAGGACATGAGGCCTCTCGACGTGGCAGTTCCTGCTCCGCCCTGCTGTGAGGCCCCATCCGCAGGTTTGTCAAAGGTGATTGTCCCCATGGTGCCCCTTGCTCAGAGTTTGGAGGTGTGGTTAACGCTCTCCAACCCATCATGCTGGCTTGCCTGAAGTCATTCAGGGGAAGAACAGCGGTCCCACTGAAAGAGTTTCAGAGGCTCCTGGGGCATATGGCATCCTCGGCGATGGTTATGCCACTAGGGTTGATGCACATGAGACCGCTTCAGCACTGGCTTCAGACTTGAGTCCTGAGATGGGCATGTCGCTGCGGTACGCATCGTGTGGCTATCACGCCGATCTGACACCACTCGTTCAGCCCTTTGACAGACCTTGCATTTCTACGGGCAGGGGTTACCCTAGCACAAGTGTCCAGATGTGTTGTTGTCACAACAGACACGTCCAAGCCAGGCTGGGGCGCCGTTTGCAACGGGCTCCTGGATAGAACCTCAACTGCACTGGCATATCAACTGCCTCGAGTTGCTGGTGGTATTGCTGGCCCTGCGGAGGCTTCAGCCGTTGATCCAGGGCAAGCACATGTTTGTCCAGATGGACAACATGGCGCCGGTAGCGTATATAAATTGCCAAGACGGTTTACGCTCACATTGCATGTCGCAGCTCGCCCACCATCTCCTCCTTTGGAGTCAGCAGTGACTGAAGTCGTTGTGGGCCACTCACATCCCGGACGAACTCATTCACGCAGCGGACACGCTGTCGTGGCAAGTGACCCTCAGAGGAGAGTGGAAACTCCCCCAAGGTGGTTCAGCTGATTTGGAGTTGATTCGGCGAAGCGCAGGTAGACCTATTTGCTTCCCAGGAATCCTCCCACTGGCCGCTATGGTACTCCCTGACCGAGGCCCCCCTTGGCATGGACGCATTGACACACAGCTGGCCCCAGGGCCTGCATAAGTAGGCGTTTCCCCCAGTGAGCCTGCTTGCACAGACTTTGTGCAAAGTCAGGGAGGACAAAGAACAGGTCGTGTTGGTGGCACTGTACTGGCCCACCCAGACTTGGTTCTCGGAGCTCACGCTCCTCGCGACAGCCCCTCCCTAGCGAATTCCCCTGAGGAAGGACCTCCTTTCTCAGGGACGGGGCATGATTTGGCACCCGTGCCCAGACCTCTGGAATCCCCATGTCTGGTTCTTGGATGGGACACAGAAGACCGAAGTGGGCTACCACCGGTGGTGCTAGACACTATCACTCAGGCCTGGGCTCCCTCTACGAGGCAGCTGTATGCCTTGAAGTGGCGTCTGTTCATGAATTGGTGTTCTTCCTGAGGTGAAGACCCACAGAGATGTGCAGTCAGGTCGGTGATTTCCTTCCTGCAGGAGAGGTTGGAGGGCCAGCTGTCCCCCTCCACCTTAAAGATGTATGTGGCTGCCATAGCGGCACATCACAACGCGGTAGACGGTAAGTCCTTGGGGAAGCACGACCTGATCATCAGGTTCCTTAGAGGTGCCAGGAGGTTGAATCCTCCTAGGTCATGCCTTGTTCCATTGTGGGACCTCTCTGTAGTCTTGCTGGGCCTACAGAGTGTCCCGTTTGAGCCCCTGGAGTCAGTCGAGCTAAAGGCCCTCTCATTGAAGACGGCCCTCCTGAGTGCGCTCACTTCCATCAAGAGGGTTGGGGACCTGCAGGTGTCCACTGTCAGCGATACGTGCCTAGAGCTCGGTCCGGCATACTCTCACGTGATCTTGAGACCCCGGCTGGGTTATGTACCCAAGGTTCCCACTACCCCCTTCAGGGATCAAGTGGTGACCTTGCAAGCGCTACCCCAGGAGGAGGAAGACTCAGCCTCGTCATTGCTGTGTCCAGTTTGTGCTTTGCATGTTTACTTGGACCACACAGAGAGCTTTAGACGCTCTGAGCAGCTCTTTGTCTGTTTTGGGGGATAGCAGAAAGGGAAGGCTGTCTCCAAACAGAGGATTGCCCACTGGATTGTGGATGCCATCGCTTTGGCATACCAGGCCCAGGGCGCGCCATCCACCCTGGGAGTACGAGCACACTCCACTAGGAGTATGGCATCCTCCTGGGCTCTGGCAAATGGTGCCTCTCTACAGACAACTGTAGAGCAGCGAGCTGGGCGACACCCAATACCTTTGCGAGATTTTACAATCTCCGGGTTGAGCCAGTTTCATCCCATGTGTTAGCGGTACAGACAGGTAAGTATGCAGGCAGCTGGCCGGGTGTACCGCTTGCACTTAGCACCTTTCCCCTCCCTGAGGGGATAAGGTGTACTTTTTTCATCCACGTGAGTTCCCAGGGTCGGCGAACCCCCCAGCACCCTGCGACAGATGAATTCGGTGGAGGAATTCGATGCCAGGCCCAGTACTCGTGAAGTATGCCCTGCTAGGTCAGCCCTTGTACTTGGGAAAGGTGCTCCATGTGTGGTGGTTCCCTGTCGGTAACCCCATATGAGGTGTTTTCCATGGTACGGTTTCCCTGATGGTAAACCTGTGTCTTCCCTTGGGCAGAGTTCTACTCTACCACCAGTCGCTGCACTTGTAGAGCTCCTTCCTTCCAGTTAGGAACTTCTGCAGGAACTCCCTTCCATATTTGGTACTTCCCGGTTGGTAAGTTCATGTGATGTATTCTCCACATGTTAACCTCCCCTTCGGGCAGGATGTGGTCTCTGCGGTGTCTTTTCTCCATGGAAAAGTACACCTTCCCTGGCGCAAATGCTTAGTCCCAGCTAAGTGAATTTGTCATTTTTTCAAAAAAAAGAGAAAAGGTCAACACAGGTCAAAACATCTGGTGCGGCCTATTCCCATTGTAAATTCGCTGGTCCCCCCCTTGGGGTACGAGGGACTATGTGATTATGCAGGGCATTGGAAAGGTTATGATGGGGCTGTGTGCACTTGTTACTAGGCACGCAGTAGCCTGCCTGTACCAATCCACGTAACATAGATCAGCTGGTTGTGGCGTTTTGTATAGGGACCCCTAGTGTCACTACATCAACGCAACGTCGAGTGAGTGACAGATAGGGAACGTCTTGTTTACTATTGTAACCTCCGTTCACTGATAGAGGGAACGAGACATTGTGTCCCCCCTGCCACAACACTGAACTACCCGCTGAAATGGCCGGGACTCTGTCTCGGCTCCTCAGCACAAACCTGAATGAGTGGTTGCAAGCCGTCTCCTTTTATACCCGTATGTCCAGGGGAGTGGCATGCAAATTCCACTCGCCAATTCTCATTGGCCTTTTCTCAAATATCAGAGGTGTTAAGGGCTCCCAAGTCCAACCCCTAGTGTCACTACATCGACACAACTTCTCATTCTCTCCATCAGGGAATGGAGGTTACAATAGTAACCAAGACGTTCAGCTTTATGCAAGTGAGCAGAGGAACAATTAGGCGACTACCAATGGGAGGATACAGTTTGAGGCTGCAGTCGAGTAAGAAGGGCATAGTGTTTCTGTAGCTGAACTGGTAGAGCATGGTGCTAGCAATGCCAAGGTCATGGATTTTATTTTCATAGAGCATACATAGTGAGTATACATAGTATAGTAACCACCAGCACAGAGATTTTGTGACCTACAGCAATATAATCACTCTCAGTGCGCTTACATGCACATGTAAGATCACAGCAGTTATACTTAATAAGCCGGCATCATGTAAGGTCACGTAGATGCTTAAATGGTTTTCATTTATTGGGGTAAGGTCATAAACAATGTAAGCCAAAAAAAGAAAGAAAAAAAAAAGCAACTGGCACATGTAGATTTTTGCCTATTACCCACATTTCTTCTTGCATATCAACACCTTTATCTGCGTGTTGGCGGCTTATTCAATTTTTGCGCATGTGTTGTGCACATGCCTGTTTACATTTTGAAATAATTGGGTTTTTCTCTGGTTTTGATGTAAAATGTCATGTACGGTTTATTGCATTGTTGGGTTTTTAAGTCATTTTCACAGTACCTTTGCATGACGAGATTCCATGGTCAAAGTAAATGTGGGCGGATTTTGATTGCATGTGAAACCAGCAAAAAAACATTTGCCAAGCAGCCTCTTTTTAATGCTGCACTTTGTACTCTAGAAGAGTTAAGTTATAAAGAATCTCGCCCCTTAAGTGATATTGTTGTCCATTGTAAATATTCAGTGTAGCTGTGTATGAAGCACCTCCCAAACAGAGGCCTCTGCAAAACCAAGCACCTTTCTGTCACTCGTCGTGGTGAATTCGCCTGTCAGATTTCTCCACACTTGAACTCAAAATCGCTAAATCCACAATATAAATTTTTTCGCCACTGGATGTTCACTGTGTGTAATTCAAGTTTACGCGGATTCCAATTGAGACTCTATTTCATCCCCAGAATTTTGCTGTGAAAAGGTAAATGTGGCTGCGCCTTTAGAATGAGCTGATTTTTGATAGTATTGAGCTTATTGTTGTGCATATAATAAACAAAGTCAGTGTGAAGAGGGCTAAAGATTGTAGTACCCACAGCTCCATTGAACATGTTTAAATCCATTATGAAGAAATACACAGATTTCCCCTTAATCAGTGCAGACAACGCAAAGAAGTCAGCAAGTTCCATCTAGGTACGATAATGGCTTACAAATGAAGTGAAGGGAGATATATTGGACATTATAGACCAAATACTAACCTTACTAACCAACTAACCTCTTTGGTGCAGAGCAACAGTTCTGAAACATCACTAATAGGGATGTGCCTGAAGCCAAATACCTTTTTCGGAAAGACACAAATAGTGACTTCAAAATGGTTAACAGATTCATCTGAATAATATAAAACATTTGTTTGACTGATTATCCAAAAAGCACAAGGATAAAGCGAAATTTTAAATAAACATACCTAAAATTACAATGAATTTATGAATCTGTGCAGCCAATATTTCAAAAGTCTAAACCTTATGAATGAAAATGCGCACAGTGTGATTTCAGATTGGATGGGTGCAGTCTCGACTCAGTTTGCGGTCTCTATTAATTGTGCGTGTCTGGAGCTTGTCAAGTGTAACTTTCTACTTCTTGAAATGTCTATGTTAATGTATCACACGATTCACACGTGATTCTCATGTATTTATTTATAGCCTAAACCTGAGCTTAATATTAAATTCCTGACCTGAAGTGATGATTTCACGTCGGAGCTCATCTTTCTGTCTCTTAAAGTTGACCACATTTATATTCACATCAGTGATTAAGATATCTGACTGGTTAAGACTTTATTCTGAAAAGCTTCAAATGCTCCATAAAGGTTTAAATGCTCCATAGAGAATTCATCTATTTGGAATATTCCTGCTTATGTAAAACGAAGAATCTGAAACTTGCTCTGTCTTTTTTCATCTTCTTCTTTAAACTGTGCTAAATTTGAAAATGTTAAGTCTTCTTGAACTCTGGTAAGGCACTATATAAATTTAACATTATTATTATTATTATTATTATTATTATTAATATTATTATTTAACCAAATAATGGTGTGCTATCGTAAAAATTCCTGATAGACTTACGAGACTTTCATCTGTTTCTAGGCTGTATTGATTTTAATTTCTTTTAATGTTTGAATTTGTATTTATTATTCACTGCAAAATGTGTGCTTGACATTTCACATTTTGCTTGACATCTCTTGCCTCCAGAATAATGTTGTTAGACATGCACAGACAAACAAAAATTATTTTTCATGCAGATATTAATATCTGAAATACTAGGAGAAATCACAACATATTCCACAGTTAATGTTGCCTACAAATTCAGCTTTATCTGGTAAGAAAAAAAAAAAGAATCAAATAATATTTTTAAATAATAATTGTATAATAATAATAATAATAATAATAATAATAATTATTATTATTATTATTATTATTATCATTTGGCTATTATTATGAAAAGGCATATATATATATATATATACACACAAGCATATATATATATATATACACACAAGGCATTCTATTAATAGAAACTCTAAATGTAAGAGTAACACTTAAAAATGGGTGTTTCGTTTAGTTTTGACGCACTTCCGGTTTAAGCCCGCCCACACTCGGTTCTGTCCAAATACAGAGACAGATACAGATAATTTTGTCATATGAACAGATACAGATACAAATACAGATAATGGCTTCGCTGCACACCCCTTATCACTAACATGTCTTTATTGCATTGTTGAAGTTATTAAATGTGTTATTAAAGACAACAGACTGTGCACAGGCCTCATGAAATTTAGGCTTCCACTGCTTTCCATTTAATGTAGGTTTTTCTCATTACAACCCCATCGAATCCTCTGCAGGCTATTGGCAGTTGTTCAGTTGTGTGAGAAAGGATCCTGTTTGATCAAGTGCATTTTTATACAAACAGTGAGGGAACCGTTTCCAAGCCGTTCTATAGCTCCAGGCTGTCATATAGTGGAATACATGCTGCCTTTTTCCAGTGCTGTAAATCGAATTCTTTAGGTCTTTTGGCAAAACTTACTGGCCAATTAAAGTGTGCATCTGTTGCCATTGTTACCTACTGTTTACTTTTGCAAGCAGTTTTGCAAACATTCATCTCAAACACTTCTTGATTCAGGGGCGACGTGGAAACACTGGAGATTATGGACACATAGGAGAACCTGGGCCCAAGGTAAGTGGTTTCATTGCATCGTCCCTTGGTTGGTATTTCTGGACAGGCCCACTCATTGGTCAACTTGCATCTTACAGGGTGAAGAAGGTATCAAAGGAGAAAAGGGGATGAGAGGGCTTCGAGGTCAGGAGGTAATACACTATACACCTGCATAGTGCACTTTGATGGCTTTTTTTTTAGTTTTGCATCCACAAGAAAACAATATTAATCGTCTCCTTTCTCGCAGGGTGACAGAGGACCCAAAGGCCTGAAAGGGTTAAAAGGAGCTACAGGCCATAAGGTAAAAAAAACAAAAAAACATTAAAAGAAAGGATTCCATGCTGAACTGGTAATATGGTAATTATTGTGGACTGTTTAACGTTTTATGCGCATGCAAATGGCTATTTTACATTTTCTCGTACAGTAATGGAATTGTGTTCACAAATGATCTCAGTGTTAGTGAACAGGACTCAGAGCAGCTCCTAAAGAACGTGTGAAGATTAAATGGTTCTGGAGCACCTGATGTGTGCGTGCATCGTTCGCGGTGGTTCTCACCAAACTGACGCAAATGTGCATGGAGAAAACAAAGCGCTCTGTTTTCACCTTATTGTAACATTTGCGAGATGGCAATAATAATAGTGAAGTTATTAGTGATATTATTATTGAATCGCAAATGCAGTTAAAGGTTTAGTTCACCCAAAAATGAAAATTCTCTCATCATTTACTCACCCTCATGTCATCCCAGATATGTATGACTTTCTTTCTTCTGCTGAACACATTTGAAGAAAAATAGAAAAATTTTATAGCTCAGAAGGTCCTTAAAATGCAAGTGGATGGTGATTAGTCCTTTGAATCTCCAAAATGAACAGACAGTCAGCATAAACTTCATCTATATGACTCCACTGGTTAAATTAATGTCTTCTAAAGTGAAATTATCGCTATTGCTGCGAAAAAGACCAATATTTAAGTACTTTTTAACTAAAAATCATTGCTTCCGGTCAGCAGCAGTACGTGCGTGACGTAATCGCGTTGGCATTTTCACGCGAGAACATACGCTTGTGCGACACACCCGGGAGAGCAGCGTTGTTCACAACTGAATAGGAGGAACACTGTACAGAAGCTTCGTTGGTTTTATCTGTTTGCTTACTCGCAATGGGGCATTTGTGTGCTCATCTTGGATGTCTCAACCGAGAAAAAAACGTGAAATTAGATCCATAACATGCCAACACAAATACGTCACCTTACGAATACGTAACTGATCTTTTTCACAGCAAAAGCGATCGTTTCGCTTTAGAAGACATTAATTTAACCAGTGGAGTCATATGGATGACGTTTATGCTGACTGTCTGTTCTTTTTGGAGATTCAAAGGTCTATTCACAATCCACTTGCATTTTAAGGACCTACTGAGCTGAGATATTCTTCTATTTTTCCTCAAATGTGTTCTGATGAAGAAAGAAAGTCATACACATCTGGGATGGCTTTAGGGTGAGTAAATGATGAGATAATTTTCTGGGAACTATCCCTTTAACAAAATAATGATGCATATTTTTTGTCACATAGAAATGCACATTTGACATTAAAGCATTGAGTTGGAATGTAGATGTGAATTTACTGATATTAACAACAATACAATCTGTAAAAAAGTTAATTGGGGCCTGGGTAGCTCAGTGAGTATTGATGCTGACTACCACCCCTGGAGTCACGAGTTTGAATCCAGGGCATGCTGAGTGACTCCAGCCAAGTTAATTAGCACTTTTTTTATCTTTCGTCAGGCTCTTAATTAATGAACTATCTTTTTCAATTAAAGTTCAATAGAACTGAACACATTTACAGAGGAGAAAAACTCATAGCTTCGTCCTTAATTAATGGGAGTCTAGGCTTTCAAGCTCTTGTTAAATTCTTCTTTGGATATTATGCTAAAATTGTGGTAAATTTTCATAGGGGCAAGTACAGAGTTTACATGTGGTATTAGTAAGATTATGGTAATCACAGCTAAAATAATTTCTCCTCATTACCGTGGTTAGATCTAATTATGGTTACAAAAAAACAAACTATGGAATTTGTAATTAAAAAAAATATTATACATGTAGAAACTTTTAAAAAACTGCCATAACATATCCCCCTAATATACAATATTTAATATATGCCTAATTATATCAATAGTAAAGTCATGGTTACTGGTGTAACCTCCGTTCCCTGATGGAGGGAACGAGACGTTGGTGTCGATGTAGTGACACTAGAGGTCACTCTTGGGAGCCCGAGACACCTCTGGTCTTTGATAAAAGGCCAATGAAAATTGGTGAGTGGTATTTGCATGCCACTCCCCCGAACATACGGGTATAAAAGGAGCTGGTATGCAACCACTCATTCAGGTTTTACGCTGAGGAGCCGATATAAGGTCTGGCCATTTCAGCGGGTAGTTCAGCGTTGTGGCAGGAGGGACCAACGTCTCGTTCCCTCCATCAGGGAACGGAGGTTACACCAGTAACCATGACGTTCCCTATCTGTCACTCACTCGACGTTGGTGTCGATGTAGTGACACTAGGGGTCCCTATACAAAACGCCACAAGGCTGAACTGTGTTACGTGAACTGACGGTGTGTGGTGGGCAGACTTGCTGTGTGTCTCATAGCCAGCGCACCAGGTCGACACGTAACCTCCCCCAACACAGTTATGAGTGTCGAACGGCCCTTTTTGGGGACAAGTCGACTACCCAGAGATAGAGACAGGCTTATCGTGGCCTCTTTCCCCTTCTCTTTTTCCACTCCCTAAAAAAGAAGGGGGATTATCTGACTGGGCTGCCAGGTCTAGTCGGGGGGTGTCCCTCCCAAGGGGAGGACACCGTGGAGACCACACCTCGCCCCAAGAGAGGGGGGGGATATTTAAGTGGAAGAATACATCACATGGTCTTTCCAACCATGTGGAGAGCCTTCAAGGTAGATCCTGCCCAATGGGGGAGGAGTTACTACAAAATGGAGACTGAGGGGCTCTGCCCAAGGAAGACGCAGTTTGCCAGTAGGGGAACAAACTAGCGGAAGATATAGATCGCATGGGGTTAGCCTTACAGGGAACCGCCACATGCGGAGCACCTACCCCAGAACCGGGCTCTTAGTTAGTGCGTGTACTGGGCTGGCAGCGAGTCTCTCCGAAAACTCGACTGCCACAGGGCTCGGAGGAAGTCAACCAGGGAACAACTTTTGTGAACACTACTGGGAATTAACAGCGCACGTCTTCAGCTCAAAAGGAGGTGGAAGGCACTATGTGCAAGCGATACACCCGGCCGGCTATCCCGGGCTTATCCACTTGTGTTGCGTGCCACTACCTGGGACGAAACCGGTTCCACCCGGAGGTTGTAGAACCTTGCAAAGGTGTTGGGTGTTGCCCAGCCCACTGCTCTGCAAATGTCTGTTAGAGAGGCACCTCTGGCCAGGGCCCAAGAAGCCGCTACACCATGGGTAGAATGGGCTCGTAGCCCTATCGGGAGCGGCATGTTTTGGGCGAGATATGCCATAGTTATGGTGTCAATGAGCCAGTGGGCGATCCTCTGCTTGGAGACAGCGCTTCCTTTCCGCTGTGCACCAAAGCAGACAAAGAGCTGCTCAGAGATTCTAAAGCTCTGCGTGCGATCCAAATAGATGCGTAAAGCGCGCACCGGACACAGCAACGACAGGGCTGGGTCTGCCTCCTCCTGGGGCAGCGCTTGCAGGTTCACCACCTGGTCCCTAAAAGGAGTGGTGGGAACCTTGGGCACATAGCCCGGTCGGGGGTCTCAGGATCACGTGAGAATAGCCCGGACCGAACTCCAGGCACGTTTCGCTGACAGAGAACACTTGCAGGTCACCTACCCTCTTGATGGAAGTGACCGCAGTCAGGAGGGCAGTCTTCAAGGAGAGTGCCTTAAGCCCAGCTGACTGCAAGGCTCAAAGGGGGCTCTCTGTAGACCCTGAAAAACTACAGAGGTCCGATGAGGGAACAAGGCGCGGCCTGGAGGGATTCAGCCTCCTGGCGCCTCTTAGGAACCTGATGATCAGATCACGCTTCCCTAAGGACTTCCTGTCGACTGCGTCGTGGTGTGCTGCTATGGCAGCAACGTACACCTTCAAGGTGGAAGGGGACAGCCTCCCTTCCAAGCTCTCTTGCAGGAAGGAAAGCACTGATCTGACTGCGCACCTCTGGGGGTCTTCCTGACGGGAAGAACACCACTTAGCGAACAGACGCCACTTAAAGGCATACAGGGGCCTCGTAGAGGGAGCCCTAGCCTGAGTGATCGTGTCTACCACCGCAGGTGGGAGACAGCTTAGGTCTTCCGCGTCCCGTCCAGGGGCCAGACATGGAGATTCCAGAGGTCTGGGCGCGGGTGCCGTATGGTGCCCCTTCCCTGAGAAAGAAGGTCCTTCCTCAGGGGAATTTGCCCGGGGGGAGCTGTCACGAGGAGCGTGAGGTCCAAGCACCACGTCTGGGCGGGCCAGTAGGGTGCTTACCAGGACGACCTTCTCCTCGTCCTCCCTGACCTTGCACAGGGTCTGTGCGAGCAGGCTCACTGGGGGAAAACGCATATTTGCGAATGCCAGGGGACCAGCTGTGTGCCAGCGTGTCTATGCCGAGGAAGGCCTCGGTGAGGGCGTACCAGAGCGGGCAGTGGGAGGATTCTTGGGAGGCGAACAGGTGCACCTGTGCCTGACCGTATCAACTCCAAATCAGCTGGACCACCTGAAGGTGGAGTCTCCACTCTCCTTTGAGGGTAACCTGCTGTTACGGCGCGTCCGCCGAAGTGTTGAGGTTGCCCGGGATGTGAGTGGCTTGCAGTGACTTGGTGCTGCCAACTCCGTTGGAGAAGACGGCGGGCGAGTTGTGACATACAGCGGGAGCGCAGACCGCCTTGGCGGTTGACATATGCTACCGCTGCCGTGCTGTCTGTCCGAACTAGCACGTGCTTGCCCTGGATCAATGGCCGGAACCTCCGCAGGGCGAGCAGAATTGTCAGTAACTCGAGGCAGTTGATGTGCCAACGCAGCCGCGGACCCGTCTAGAGGCCGGCGGCTGCGTGCCCGTTGCCAACAGTGCCCCAGCCCATTTTGGAGGCGTCTGTCGTGACCACGACGCGCCTGGAGACCAGTTCTAGGGGAACACCTGCTCGTAGAAATGAGAGGTCGGTCCAAGGGCTGAAAAGACGGTGACAGACCAACATAATGGCCACGCGGTGTGTCTCGTGGCGCCATGCCCGTCTCGGGACTCGAGTCTGGAGCCAGTGCTGAAGCGGCCTCATATGCATCAACCTGAGCGGAGTGGCCACCGCCGAGGATGCCATATGCCCCAGGAGCCTCTGAAAAAGTTTCAGTGGAACCGCTGTTTTCTGCACCAACTGAGCGCGCTCGTTCGTAAGGTGCGCCGTCAAGGAGATTGAGTCCAACTCCAAACCGAGAAAAGAGATGCTCTGAACCGGGAGGAGCTTGCTCTTTTCCCAGCTGACCCGAAGCCCTAGTCGGCTGAGGTGTGAGAGCACCAGGTCCCTGTGTGCGCATAACACGTCTCGAGAGTGAGCTAAGATTAGCCAGTCGTCAAGATAGTTGAGAATGCAAATGCCCACCTCCCTTAACGGGGCAAGGGCAGCCTCTGCGATCTTCGTAAAGACGCGAGGAGACAGGGACAGGCCGAGAGGGAGGACTTTGTACTGATACGCCTGACCCTCGAACGCGAACCGCAGGAAGGGTCTGTGTAGAGGAAGGATCGAGATGTGAAAGTACGCATCCTTCGGGTCTACCGCCGCGAACCAATCTTGATGCCGGACGCTCGCTAGAATGCGTCTTTGCGTCAGCATCTTGAACGGGAGTCTGTGTAAAGCCCGGTTCAGTACTCGCAGGTCCAAGATTGGCCGCAACCCACTGCCTTTTTTCGGTACAATGAAGTAGGTGCTGTAAAACCCCTTGCTCATCTCAAGGGGTTCCATCTCGTCCTTCCGTAGGAGGGTAGCGATCTCCACGCAAGGTAGCAGCATTTCCGTCTTTCACCAAGGTGAAGTGGACACCGCTGGACCTGGGCGGATGCCCTGCGAAGTGAATCGCGCAGCCGAGTCGGACGGTCCGGACCAGCCCTCGTGACGGACTGGAAAGCGCAAGCCATGCGTCCAAGTTCCGCACAAGGGGGACCAAAGGGACAACATCATCGGATGTACCGGCAGGTGGGGCCTCGCGGCGGGGCGGAGCTCGAGGTGCCACACCACATCGTGGCCGTGCTGAGTCCGAGGACATCGAAGCACTTACCTGGCTCCTTGTGACCACCCCCGGAACAGCCTGGGACGGGGGAGGAAGAGGCCTGTCCTCGTGACCTGTGGAGACTGTCACATCGGGGGCGGATTTGTGCCACAGCTGGGCGCTCAGGGCGGGGGACCGCCGCTGGAGCGCCAACCTGCCAAATGGAGTGGTGGACGGTGGTCGTGATGCCAGCCGTACACACCGGATATGTGACCCAGGGAACAAGGAAACCACTCTTGCTGAGCTCTTGAGTACTGCAGCCACTTGGGCATGCAGCGCAATTAAATGCAAAAGGTAACAAAAAGACGAAGATCTGCTTACCAGCTCCAGAGCAGCGGGTTTTGTTGTCCCTGGGTCGCCCTGTGACTTGGCAATCGACCCCGAAGGGAGGAACCCAGCTGAGGCTTCCGACTGGATGAGCCCGCTCTCCGATGCTGCGCTCGAGAGCTCATCACTTTCGCGGGCTCCGAATAAGAGGTCGAACTCGCCGTGAGACGAGCCGGCGGACTCACCCGGAAACCCGATCGGGGCAGACAAGCGTGCTGGGGAATGGGAGGTCCGTGGGGGGATACCCGGCGGAGGCGGTCCCATTGGGGTCCCCAAATCGCCCCCAGTGCTAGCCGCACTGGCCTCAAACCCGTGGGTAAAAGGACCGAGGCGGGAGCCTCTGGGGTGGCTCGCTTTCTTACGAAGGCAAGTCGCGACCGCAACGTTGCCATGGACATATTCTCGCAATGAGAACGTGACCATCCACGAACGCTGTCTCCGCGTGAGCAGTGCCCAGACACGAAAGACAGTGATCGTGACCGTTAGAAGGCGAGAGATAACGAGCGCAACCAGGAATAACACACAATCGGAAAAGCATCTTTAAAAAGACGCGTCTTTAAAAAGACGTTCCGTGTGTGCGCTCTTTTAGAGAAATATATACTCTTTTAGAGGGGAAAATGCTCTTTCAGAAAATATACTCTCTAGTTTTTCTGCCAAAGCGCCCAGGGGCATTCTCTGCAGTGCACCAGTGCAGAGGAGGGAGAAGCCGCTGAAATGCGCCGTCAGATCCAGCAGGTGAATGAACAGTGGTATTCAGCTCAGTGAGCATGACCGTTCGGCTCCGAAGAGAAAATCTGAATGAGTGGTTGCATACCAGCTCCTTTTATACCCGTATGTTCTGGGGAGTGGCATGCAAATACCACTCGCCAATTTTCATTGGCCTTTTATCAAAGACCAGAGGTGTCTCGGGCTCCCAAGTGTGACCCCTAGTGTCACTACATCGACACCAACGTCGAGTGAGCGACAGATAGGGAACATTTATTATAAATATAGAATATTTCTGCCAAAACACTATAGTTTCTACAGATAGTGTTACTAACTGCAATGTAATAAGAATGGTGATGTGTGGATTGAAAAGCCTGTAATTACCGTTGTGAATGATACAGTGTTTTTCTGTTTACTTCGTCGCTGCTGTTTAGAATGTCAGGGGTTGTTAATCTGTTTTCGACAAGCTTTGCATGGAGCCTTTAAGGTTTCCACATCTCATGCTCTGTTTACCACTGGACTGCGTGGCGTGAGAGCAGAGCAGGTTTGTCAGTGCTGCGCAGATATACAAGTCCCACTCTGCTTTAATAGGGCACTCTGCCAGGAATGTATGTGAACTTCATACATACACTAAAATCACCAGCTGGTCAACCCTCTTATGGTATTGAAAAATGGCACCTCCCTTTGGTATTCGCGGTCATTTTTGACCGGAAGGATCAGATGTGTAACCCTTTTTTTGTTATCTTATGCAAGACATATTCAAATAAGTACATAAAATAAAAGAAAATAATTAAAAAATCAGAACCTACACTTCTGTAAGTTGAAACATGAAGAAAATATGAGAACGTGACATAAATTGGAGGCAGATTGCTGCCATCTGGTGAACAAAATATAATTAACATGACAAAAATGCCAACAATGACCAAAAGATGGCTGTAGAACTCCACTTATTGATGCCCTGGTTCTGTGTGTGTGTGTGTGTGTGTGAGTGTGTGTTCTGCATTGTGATTGTGTTATCATTATCCCTTCATTTCTGAGTGTGTGTGTTTAGCATTGTGATTGATTTTTTTATTTATTTTTTGACAAATGTAAAAAAACCAAACTCTTTGTTATAGTCTCTCCAGTTCATTTGTGTGTGTGTGTTTGTGTATGAATGTGTGTGTATGTTTTGCACTGAGGATGTTTTAGAGTCTCACCCTGTAATTTCTGTCAGTTTTGTTCTGCATTGTGGCTGATTTATTGATGGTATTTGAAAGATAAAAAAAAAATTGCTCTGTTTTTTGGTCTTTCCCACATTTTCAATGGTCGGTCAATGCCAAAGGTGTCGTTTTTCTTTTTTTTTCTTTTTTTTTTTGAATCAAGCCCAATTTTTTTTTTATGTTCAGATGGCAAATGGAGGAAAAGTCACCAAGTCTTGTACTGCTTAGATAAAGGAAACTTTTATTAAATTTTTTTAAACATTTGTATTAAATGAGGAAAATGTATTTCGGTCAAAAATGACTGAATAACATAGGAGGGTTGAAAGCAAATCTGGAGAGAGTTATCCATTAGCAGTCACATTCAACTCAATGGTAATTGCTTGGCTGGCACAGTCGATCCACAAGCTGCAAATGCCATGTGGCTAATCACTTTGGAGCAGCAGAAAAAGACCATCCTGACATGTCTCAGTACGTGACCACTTTTGAATTAAAGATGATTTTTGTCATCAGAATGGTGCAGTTATGGGTTCTACTAGCAGGGGCTAACTCCCCAAAGTAACCAATCAAACCTTGACCCCTTGTTAAAAAGTCATTGCAACAGTGGCTCAGAAAAGTTAGTTCTGATTAAAGCATCATTTGTTTGCAGATACCAATTGCTTTGATATTTTGTTATCTTAATTGTATGTTTAAATATGTATAAGATAACATATTTTGTTAAAAACTTTTGTTAAAAGTTAAAATATTTTGTTATCTTAATTGGCTTAATTGTATGACCTTTAGGTGCCATTTTATTTAGGAATTAGTTCACATATTTAGAGATTTCTTGAATCTGCATGATAGCTAAGGACACCAGGGTAAGCAATACATTACCCTTGATTTATACGTGCTAAGCTGTGATATTGTCCATCTGATTGCAGGGAGTGCGAGGGCCTCATGGAGACCTGGGTGAAACTGGCCGGCCAGGGGAAGTTGTAAGCTTTGGTCTAGATCATTTTGCTTCAAACTATTTTATGTCTTGTGTAATTGTGAATATGAATGACTCATGCGCTCTATACCACATCTCCCAGGGTTCATCAGGAGAAAGGGGATATGAGGGGATTGCGGGATATCAGGGAGTGAAGGCAAGTTTTCTCCTTCACACTGGTTTGTTTTTGTCTCTGAAACATATTTTTGTTTGACACCTAATAATTCCCATCACTCATTACAACAGGGAAGTGAGGGCTTACCTGGAGCCGAAGGGTCTCGTGGACCACGGGGTCGCCAGGTATGAAAATGAACTGAGGACCTTCAGCATTGTGCTTCATGACATTTAGGTCCCATAGACCACTCTTAAATTAAACATCTGCCACCTTGTGGGATCCTATAGGAGTCTGCACAAGCTGAATGATTCATCAATGTATTCATAGTAGAGGGTCAAGGTGGTATTTTCAAGGTGAAAATGTTTTATCACTGTTGAAACTAAATCTAATGAAAAGAGTCATATTAAAGAAATTAATAAAACAGTATTTACAAAAAATATAATGTCCTATTTTCGGACAATTAAGATTTCTGCATTGTGACATTATTAACCCCCCTCCCACACACACACACACACACACACACACACACACACACACACACACACACATACACCTTAACGTGTCCAGACATTTTACTTTAGAGTTTTCTTTTTTAATTCTAATTATTCTCATTGACGCTGATTCGCATTAGATTCTCATTACTGTAAAACTGATTTTTTTTACTATTTGTCAGTAATAGTTTTATGAGTTATATATTTACGAGTACTGTCAGTCGATAAAAATTTGTAATTGCGATTAATCGCATAATTTCTCACAGTTAATCGTGATTAATCACATATTTTCAAAGTAGTGAAATTTGACTCTCTATATACTTTTTTTTTCTTGTTAAAATGCATTTATTTGCTTTTTAGGAAAGAAAAGAAAACAAAATAAAATGTAATAATATAATGTTTTATTAACATTTTCCAAACAAAGCCTTCCAATACAGGTAATATTAAATGTTTCCCAAAGTCTAAGTGGGAATTCGACTAATTGTAAGAACTAGCCCCTCCATAGGTTGAACATTCATTGCAATGGACATTAAATCTCTTAAACTGTCATCCTCCACAATATTAATCAGCGTTCATGATTTGCGTCATGGCGTCAATGAAAAGCACTGCAGACAACATTTTTGTTATACTTAAGACTTGATGTGCTTCAGCGGTAATTAAATTGCCCATAACAGGGGCTGTACTTGATTTCTGTCACAAGTCCAGTGTCACACATCTGGGGTTGTTTTGTACAACAAATAGCGTTAAGAGGTCCTTTCTCCATCACTTGATCATTGACAATGGCCGAGTTCGGAATGGCATACTACCATACTATTCTTACTATTTCTGCCTTAGGCATATATGGTAGAAGTAGTAAGAGTAGTATGGGTAGTATGCCATTCCAAACTCAGTAAGTCTCTGTTGTGTGTGTGCTGTGGTGTGTACGTCAGTGTAATAACTCCAGACGGACACATCACAAAGGTTCTGCCCTTTCAACCAGTGTTTATGCTGGTTTATACTTTATTAGCGGTAAAAGTGTTAATCACAATTAAACGCGTTAAACTTTTTAAATTAATCACATACATTAATGCTTTAGTTTTGACAGCTCTAATATTTACATCAGCATACATCATGCATATCACACGATCAGTGGTGGGCTGTGCATTTAAAGTCTAGGCCTTCAGTGTGATTCATGCCATTAAGAAAACACAGTTTCACAATGAATAAGACACCCTATGCCTTTGGGCATCATACATTATGCCACAGCTAACTAATAATACCAACTGACATTTTAAAAACACGTCCACGCACGAAAGCCAGAACTTGAAACGACACTTAATGCTCAAGCAAGCCTAATTTTAACTGCAGCATGACTGTTTTGTGAAATGAACGTCTCCCGAACAGACATTCAAAAATCATAATTTTTCATATGAATCTACCAAGGAGGTCTATAATACCTGGAAAAAAATCGATCTAATAATATTTGCGATTTAAAAGTTGCTTGCAATACATTTAGTTTCATCAGGGTACACGGTTATGCTGCGTTCCATTCAAGTTGGATGTGGGATATTCCTACTTGATATCGCTGATATCCGACCATAAATGCATTCCATTCCCCGATATTCGGAAGATGACATTTAAGGAAACAAATCTGCAATGCTCCCGTTAGCTTAGCAGGGGTTTGACTCTCATTAGAGATATCTCCTAGCAACCCAATTGATAAACAATGCTGCAGCACTAGCATTTGTGCTTTAGGTGTACGATTATCAAAAGAGATTATAAAGTTTTATACACCTGTTTCTGCAGGCGTTTGTTAAACAAGCTTTAATATCATGTAATGTGGAAATGAACTCATTTATTGATATTACTTAATAAAGTGAATGTTTATCACTTACTGTGTCGACATGTTTGTGTGACATCATGCCACTGCATCTCGGCGAAATCGGACTTGAGAATTTCTGCACAAGCCTACAAGTTGTAATTCTGACTTCAAGATGCATTCCATTGCACTTTTCCTAGTAGAAAGTTGTAAAATCTGACTTTCTGAGTTGAATGGAACGCAGCACTACTTTTCAAAACTTGATCCGACACTGAATGCTCAAGCAGTCTAATTTACACTTAGAAAACTCCTGATGTTGCTATAACAAAAGCACTTACCAATTTACTTGAAGTGAAAGTCAGTCCTCCTTTCCTGTTTAATTAATCAATTGCACGATCATGCAGAACATCTTGTGTTTTTAAATCCATAAGGATCTCTTTCTCAACGGCAATACCAGCAGTGATGACAGTTGACTCGTCAGCAAAATCTCACGCTCTTCGCTTTCAAATTATGTACATCACTTAAAGCGTGATTGCGTCACTCAAGGCCAGCTAGAAGTCCTCCACCGGGACATAGCCTAAAGATCACACCCACCAAGAACAAATAAATCAAACTGATTGGCTGATGAATCTGACAATCTGACTTTAGTTGCTCATTCATTTGCACTGTTGAGGGATTCTGATAAATTCTGAAGGCCTGAGGGGGTGGAGCTCAGACTCACGCGCTGCTTCGGATTCAGGCATGCAGTTTGTGAAACAGTTGTCACACTTTGCTTATAAGCATCAAGGAATAAATTCTGACTGGATAAACTTTTCGTTTTTCTCTTTTGTTTGTAGATTAATTAAGAGTGGAAAGCGATTAGAAATACATAGGCAAAAAGGTGATTGAGAAAGAATGAAAGGATGAAAAATATTTATTTATTTGGCATGTTAGGCCAGCAGAGAAGGCTTTGCTGGCCCTGAGAATTCGCCACTGCACACGATTCCCATGCATTCATTTATAGCCTAAACCTGAGTGCAATGTTAAATTCCTGACCTGAAGTGATGATTTCACATCGGAGCTCATCTTTCTGACTCTTAAAGTTGACCACATTTATATTCACATCAGTGATAAAGGTAACTGACTGGTTAAGACTTTATTCAGAAAAAAAGTTCAAATGCTCCATAAATGTTTAAATGCTCAATAGAGTATTCATCTTTTAGGAATTAAATAATGGTGTCCTATCGTAAAAATTCCTGACAGACTTAGGGGACTTTCATCTGTTTGTAGACTATATTGATTTTATTTTCATTTCTTTTAATGTTTGAATTTGTATTTATTATTCGCTGCAAAATGTGTGCTTGACATTTCACATTTTGCTTGACATCTCTTGCCTCCAGAATAATGTTGTTAGACATGCACAGACAAACGAAAATTCTGTTTCATGCAGATTTATATAACAGAAATACCAGGAGAAACCACAACATATTCCACAGTTAATGTTGCCTACAAATTCATATTCATCTGGCAAGAAAAAAATAATAAAATAATATTTTTAAATAATAATTGTATAATAATAATAATTATTATTATTATAATTATTATTAGGCTATTATTATGAAAACGCATATATATAGAAGACATGCTTTATTAATAGAAACTATAAATTTAAGAGTAACACTTAAAAATGGGCGTTTCATTTAGTTTTGACGCACTTCCGGTTTAAGCCCTGCCCACACCCGGTTTTATCCGAATACAGAGACAGATACAGATCATTTTGTCATATGAACAGATACAGATACAAATACAGATAATGGCTTCGCTGCACACCCCTAATATCAATACAGTAATGACAATTTGCATGTGCTTAATTTAAGAAAATAATAAAAACTATTAAAAACTATATAAAAACCTGAAAATCTTAACTATCCATAAAATAGGCTTCATTTTCATTAAGCTAAATATAATTTCTTCTTAATATAAATATTATCTTCATTTTGGAATGAAAGAAATGTTCTTGATGGATATCATGAGATTCACTCCTGAAGCATCAAAAGGTTTGTGGAGCCCCACAAGGAAGAAGAAAGCAAAGCTTCAAGGAAACCCACCAGTTTCAGATTCCTATGAGGTCTTTGGGGTTTGAACAGGAATCAAACTGTCATCAGGGACACAATTTAAGCATCAACATAATTGTTTCAAAATGCCAGCTTTTGAAAAGTAAGTGTTAAACAAGCCAAAAAATATGTGGCTTTGAGAAAATTAAAGCTCAGTTCAATAATTTGAAAATCACGTACAGATTCTCACTCAACCAAACTTCTGTGGAAGTCCTGGCATATATAGTCAGTTGCTACCACAAGTAGTAAAGCTGGATTTTGGTCCTTTTTGAAATGATGCAACAGTCATGGGAATCTCGAGAGCTTATAACTTCATGTTTATAGTCTGTCTCTGCTGTGACAGGGGATTGTGGGAGATCCTGGTGAGCGAGGAACACCTGGAGAAAAGGGAAAGCCAGTATGTATTCTAGTTATTATGTTCTTACATTCCCACAGATCATACTGCTCCTTTGCAAAGCTTAATCAATCAAGTGGGCTATGGAAAAGATTTTGCCTCTGTGCATGAAGGTACACCTATCTTTTTACTGTCCACAGGGAATTCAAGGCCAAAAAGGAAGAGTTGGTGGAATGGGTGGAAAGGTTGGTTACTTATGAGCCCGTGGTTATAACAACTGATCTATTGAATTATTGACCAGGTCGAGTGCTGACATGTTTGAATATTTCAGGGGATCATCGGTGATCCAGGTTTGCCAGGGCGAGATGGAGACCCTGGTATTGAGGTAGAGATGTTAAAGCTGAACTCTACAGTATGTTTTCATGCCCACTAGCTTTCATCTGATCTCATGGTATATCACCCGCAGGCTTATCAAGGACAACAGGGACCTGAGGGCAAATATGGACAAGCTGGTGAAATGGTGAACAAGCTTTTCCACATCAACCTTTTCCTCAGAAATTACTGTATGTTTTAGGAATCAAGAAATGTCTTTTTCATGACCTTCAGTTCTTTTAATGGTTCTTGAATGTCTGCAATCTTCCGGTGATGCGGACAGAACACCATACTAAAATATTCTGCCCGTGATTCCTGCACTGCTACTGAATCTACAGCACCATGTCAAAATCTGAAATTGAGTGTGATCAGAGATAAAGACTGGGCACCACTAAATAATATAAAGACAAATTTATATTGTGGTCCTCAACACAAACTTACATTGCAACTAGTGCAGTCTGATTCATTATTGAATTTGTTGATTCACTTTTGGTTCACTGTTGAATCAACTATTGACTGATTTCTGAACTATTGATTGAGTGCTTCCTCAAAAATACTTCATAAATTGTACCAAAAGTGGAATTGGAATCTGAAACAGAATCGCTAAGTGGAATCGAAATTGCAACCACAATTGGTGTAGTTTTGTTTGGTCATATAATGTTCTAGACTGTATTTTACACAGGGTGAAAAAGGTGAACAAGGGCCTCCAGGGAACATGGGCCCTCTGGGACCAATGGTAAGTACTCATCGAAAGAAATAACCACTCTACTAAGCTCTGTGTGACCTCTGTAAATGCCAACTAAATATTTTGCCTTAAGATTCTATGACATAGAGAAATACACCCTGCCTTCTGGTAGATTTATAAAGTGCTACAATCTCCAGGGCCCACAAGGTTACAAGGGCTCCGCTGCAAAGCCAGGAAGACCGGGATTTATTGGGCCCCCTGGACGAACGGTGAGCATTATGGATACATATTCCAAATCTTAAGAAATATCCAAGATCATTCATTCCAAAATGCTAAAATATGGTATGTCTCCATAGGGGCACATGGGATTATCTGGTAGACAAGGGCCCAAGGTAATGTTATCCACTCATTTACCCACAATTACAGAATGTCCAAAAAGCCATGTTCAAATATTTAATTTCAATATTTCTTGTAGATGCATGGCATAATTAATATGTCTTTGAATTAGGACTAATATGGACTCAGAAGAAACCCAAACCAAACAAAAGTTGTCTCATTAAAAGGGCATTTTGAATCTTGCAAGTAGACATAGCATGGCTCAACAGGGTTGGGGTCTGAGTATAATGTAAATGATCTGCTATAAATCTTTGTCCTGTAAATCTAACATATTTCTACATCAGTTCATTTATGTTCTGTCATGCAGCAGACTTTATGGAGGGGTTACTCCAGATATCCCAGATTATTTCTGCAGCCTAAAATGCAAAAACACCCATGAATCAAAACATAGGAAAGTCCATCTTTGTGTAGCCTCTCACTGACTCATCTATACACAGGAACTATATGTCTCGTATGCAGCTCACCCATGGCCATCTAAGCAGACAAGGTTTAGAAATTAATAAATTTAACTGTCGTGTTAATTTTGCCAAAATTAGCAGCCTGATCTCATGAAAATTAAGTGACCATGGCAAAGATTTTTGTAAAACTAATTTACATGCTTCATTCACATTAGAAACACTGTGCAACATTCACCTTATACACACTGTTTGATTACAACAACATTTTACTTGCTTTTGGCGCTCCTCTGGACATTTCACTGGGAAACTGCAGTGAAACGTCCAGCAAGGAGCGCCAAAAGTGAGTGAAATGGTGCCGTAATCAGACAATGTTTCTAAGGTGAATGTTAGATGGAGGTTTTAATGAGTAAAACATACCTCCCTTACCTAAACCTTTAACCTAAACCTAACCAATAGTGTCCTAAAAGCAAATAAGAGGTAAACATAACAGACATCCAACACCAACACCAACCCCTAAACCTAATCATTCTAAAAGCAAATGCGACATATAAAGCACATTTTCTGAAGCAACCACGTAATTTCGTGTCAATTCTGACACTTTCTGCTCACTTGAGCTTAGCTGGGCTTGAGCCTCGGTCTTCAAAGTCCAAATTTCAACACTCTATCAGGTGAGCGACCGTGCAAGCTAATCACATTGGAATAAGTGTGTAAATGTAGGTGGGTCTGTAATACAAGCGTTAAAATGTATAGTTTTTCAAATGATGCATTATATTAAAAGTGTTTTGATATAATGACAGAGCAGTGTGTGAGCAATAGAGTGAAAAATAAGTGTTTGTAAAGTCATAATCAGCCATTGTACTCATGATTTGTGTGAAAGTGAATAAAAAGCACAGTTGTTGTAGTGCCTCTAGTGTTCATTTCACCAGAAAACTGCTGCAAAATGTAGAACACGAAATGTTTGCAAACATTTTTTTATAGTAACTTTCATTCTATGACACTAGGTTGAAAAATAGCCTTATGTTCAATTATATGGACTTCCTAAGCCACTTTTTGTAATGTCTACTCTAATTCGTAGGAACACCTGTACACCTACTTATTCATGCGATTATCTAATCAACCAATCTTATGGCATCAGTGCAATGCATAAAATCATGCACATACGGGTCAGGAGCTTCAGTTAATGTTAAAATCAACCATCAGAAAGGGGAAAAATTGGATCTCAGTGATTTCGACCATGGCATTACTGGTTCCAGATGGGCTGGTTTAATTATTTCTGTAACTACTGATCTCCTGGGATTTTCACATGCAACAGTCTCTAGAGTTTACTCAGAATGGTGATAAAAAACAAAAAATATCCAGTGAGTGGAAGTTCTGTGGACGGAAATGCCTTGTTGATGGAGAGGTCAACGGAGAATGGCCAGACTGGTTCAGGCTGACAAAAAGGCTACGGTAACTCAGATAACCACTCTGTACAGTTGTATTGAGCTGAACATCATCTCAGAATGCACAACACGTTGAACATGTTGGGCACTTTATTAGGACCATAGTGCTCCTAATAAAGTTCTCAGTGAGTGTATAGCAGTGGCGGACTGGCCATTGGGAGAACCGGGACTTTTCCCGGTGGGCCGGCCGCAAAATGGGGCCGCATGGGCCGCCGCGTTATGCAGAACATGCCACAAAATGGCGCAGCGATATGTGGAAGGGGGCAGCGATATGCAGAAAAGGACAGCAACCCCCCCGCCCAACAACATTTGGGCCAGTTTCTATGTAAAATCCCGGGCCGAATTTTCTTCCCAGTCCGCCCCTGGTGTATAGTGATATTTTTTGGTTTTTGCTTTTGCATTTTTGGTCACCCATCCATTTCCACCTTGCAGTAAAAGTTAATGTAGGATTTCTTGAAAAGACAATCTCTTCCCCCAATTAGGAATTATGATGTCAGCATTTTACAGTGACCAGCACACCAGCTGATGTACAAATGGGCTCAACTTCTGTGAGAGACAAGCATATTAACATTTATAAAATGCATACTACACAGTGTGTCATCAAATTAGTTTAGGCCTTGACAGATTGCTGTAGTATCTTTTTGACAAATGGGAACCGACACATTCCCAAAAAAAGTGAAAGGATAAAAGCCATCTGTTGCCGGCAGTTTAGGAACACACTCGGCGTCATCTAACAGCATAGAAACCCAGCATGTTTTCACACTGCAGTCATGTCTGCGCAGCACAACTTTCACTGGTGAGCACAGCAGTTTTTGGCCGCATAGAGTAACTTGGCTCTGGGTGCAGTCACACTACAAAGCACGTTAGACTCAAACCGTAGACTGCTCTGTTCTATATCTAAACGTCTGAGAAGATCTCTGAAGTTTATTTCAACATGCCAAAAAAAGACTTTCATCAATATATTTGAAAATAACTATATTCAACAGAGGCTGTAGCATTAGATGTGAAGGATCATATGGTTTTAATAAAGCCATATCAACTCATTCCGTGCATAGGCCTTCTGTTATCTAAACATTATTTCAACATCACGTGGATATTTTCATAAGTACTGATGACTCTTCCCTGCATTAAAGACATATTTACTTTTAACACATTTTATGAAATTTGAACAATTGGTCATCAAAGTAAGAGCCTGATGTTGTATTAATGTGTTATGTAATATTCATGGGGAGAAGTTAGAAAATGGAAATTATTGGTTTTGTTCCTGTAGTTATTCATTTTAGAAAGAAAAAAAAAAAAAGATGGAGACTTTGGACTTGAATTTAAATGCACACACATGCAGAAAGAAATATAAAAATAGTTCTGGTTAGAGCAGAAACATTGAAAACAAACACTTAGAATGTCATGTTCGTTGTGCAGAGTAGAAGAGAGTCAAAGTTCACAAAATTACACCTCAAGCTAATGTGTCAAATTCCAGGGCAATTTTCCGATTAGGACACATTACAGCAGACAGTTTTCCAGAGTTTTACAGCTCTCTTTCATTCAAACACAAAGTGGTAAAACGCAGCACCATGATTTTGGGGTTTCCCCTTGCAACACCATAACCATCAAATACAAATCACATTTATTGGATAAAAGCTATAATGCAATTGCCAAATGTGTGCTTTTGTATCTTCCAGGGTGACACTGGCATTCAGGGGGTCCAGGGAAGCAAAGGGGAGAAGGTAGTTATTGACTCAAATGCATATCATTTCCTGTTTACACGTTTTAATTATCACGTGGTTCTAGTTTCTCACATCTCCATACTTTTTCCACAGGGTGCAAAAGGAGTCAAAGGACCTAAAGGCAGGGTAAATATGATAGTGATTGTTAACTATTGCAGTTCGTATAACCACATGGAGGTTTTTTAGAATTTGGTCTGTCCATTGTCACAAAAGCTGTAGAAATCCTTTTTTGGAAAGATGCATCTGATGGGCACATCAGAATATTGTTTGAGTTCCATTTCGTATTTCTTTCCAGGAAACAGCTTGCTGTCAAGGTCTCATTCAGAAATTTGTACACTGTATAAAAGTGTACTTGTTTGATTATGGGTGTGCTTGTCTTTGTTTGTGGTTCAGACTGGAGATGGGGGTGTGCCAGGAGCACAGGGAGGAAGAGGAAAGCGAGGCCCTGCTGGAGAGCCAGGTAGAAAAGGCAGTGTCGGGTTCAAGGGTGTGAGAGGAGATGGTGGTCTCGTTGGCTTTCAGGGCCCACCAGGCCCACCGGTAAGTCTGAAAGTTGTACATTGCCCAGTTGTACATTTCATAAAGTTTTTCATAAAAAAAGTTCACTTATCCCATCATAATGCGCTACCCAGATGGCATTCGCAGTTGTGTGCTGTCTCCGTGTTTATATCCGCGTCTCCCGCTTAACGTGTTTAGATGCGCTCTACAATATGGAATAGCCTTTCTGTGGACTTCACCAACTTCATAAAGGGTTTTTAGCCTCATTTCAGCTAAAGAACCAACATTTATTTATAATATATAAATTATACATAATTTTAATGTTGTCTGATTTTACAGAATAAGTTATTTGAAATATCTATTTGAAACTTCATCGTTCCCCATTCAAGTGAAAAGGTGTACTTGCATGACTATTGCCATGACTATTGACTTGCATAACTAATGACCATCTCTTGTTGCCAAGATGGCCACCGAGTGGACTGACTTGCCTAAAAGGGACTTTGTTATGGTCCATAAGTAGGTGAAATTCAAACCTTCCTCCTTACTTTACACAACCCGAACGCCTGTTTACAGGTTTGTTTACTAATTGTATTCATTTGCATTTCGCCAGCGGATTAATAAGCACCACTTCCAGATAAAGCCTTCAAAGCTTCTGAGAGATATAGTCCTTGTGGCACTTGGCGTAACATCCATAAAATATATGTGGTTACCATTTTGGTGTCAAGATTGCTAGTAAATGCTTTCTCATTATTGCAGCCTTTTTCTGCTGCTTGGGGCAAGGTTTTCATTTAGTGTGGCTGTAAATCAGTAATGTGACTGGTGAAATATTGTTGGCTTCATTACACAGCCTCCCATTCCCAGACTACCACTGACGAGAGTTACACTAATCTGAGCTCTATGTTTCAGGCCAACCATCTCAGTGCTAATGATCTCTTTTGTAGGGCCCCACTTTTCCCGCTCAACATGTTATCGAGGTGTGCAAGCAGGTGGTGCTGGAGCAGATGTCGACTTTTGCTAACTCTGTGAGGAGGACGTGCGCAGCCGTGTGCCCACTCTATGGAGAGGTGCCTATGGGTGCCCCAGGTCCCCCAGGACCAAAGGGACCATCTGGACCTCCAGTAAGTTTCCCACCTCGGACAAGAATAACACCCAAATTTCACTTTAATGATGGTGCGGTCAAGTGTGCTAGTCCTTGGAAACAAAAGCATTTAGATGTGGTTTGTTTTATACATCACACACTTGAAGTTAGCACATGTTAAACCTGTTTTTGCCATAGTAAACTAAGAAAGAACATGGTCCATACATCAACTTTCTTCTAGGCCAAGTTTGATATAATATGTTCATAGTGGAAAGGCCTCTGGAGAATGTGCAGCACTGTTTGGCAGTATGATATAAAAACATTCAGAATTTCCAAGTCCCTGTGAAGACAAATAGGAAGTCACAGACAAGACACTTGCTCTGTGTTGAATGGTTTTTGGAGTGAATCCCACCTTCAGTGGAGTGGAAATCCTTTCCATATTTCTCAAGCAGAGACTTTTTTTCAGACTTCTCAAACATTTTCACTCAAAGGGGCCCAAAGAATGATAAAAGTTCACAAAGCCTCAAATTCAAACATGTAAAATGTAAAAGGTTATAAAATTGACTGTGAAATAACTACACATGACCTAGAGAGGTGTTCTCTTTTCAAAACCTCAGGGTCATCAAGGCTAAGAAATCAGAGCTTTAATTCTACATCATAACATATAACTGAATTTCCTTATTAAGCAAGCCTATTAGTTAATGTCTGAGAAGTGCCTCACTTTGTATTCACAAAAGGGATAGTGATAAAAATGGAAAAAAATGAAACTTGTCACCAATTACTCACCCTCATGTTGTTTCAAACCTGTCTGACTTTTTCTGTGGAACACAAAAGTAGATGATTTGCTGAATGTCCAAGCTACTATCGATTTGATTCCAATTCATAAGCTCTCATTTCATTTCGTTTCGATTAGACTCCGATTCGATTCTGATTCTTTTGTGTATATCTCAGTAATGTCCAATTTGTTTACATATACACTGCTTGGCCAAAATTAAAAAAAGGCACACACTCTAATATTTCGTTGGACCGCCTTTAGCTTTGATTACGGCCAGAGATTATTTAGCAGAGATGGGCCACTTCTACTAAAATGAATGGGAGAAATTGGAATGCCCAACAGCAGCCAGTGGTCAACGGATGTAGAAAAGAAGTCCCGTCTTACAGATAAAAGAGCCTTTTAGATACAGACATCGCCTGTCAATCAACTCGACAACACGCATGCACATTAATTATACAAGTCATTTTTTAGCATTATATGAGGTAAAGCAGCACAAGTTATGATACTAGTGTTGTCAGATTTTACTGCTGATTTGAAATATGTCTTTTGATAGTAATCTTGACCAACCGTTTAGGAGATTTCAGTCTTTTCCCATTCAAGTAGATAGGAGCTGCTAGAAAGACTTTATTACAGCGCACTTTCGTTGTGGCATTGTTTCGACAACCTTATGCAACATCACAACATTTATTTCCAATTTTTGGCCGAAATCTTGTATTGAGTGACGGGAGAGTGGAACCACTTCGTAAAGTCTTCTCCAGCACATCCCAAAGACTTTCAATTGGCTCAGGACTCTGTGGTGGCCAATTCATGTGTGAAAATGATTCCTTATGCTCCCTGAACCACTCTTTCACAATTTGAGCCTGATGAATCTTGGCATTATCGTCCTGGAATATGCCTGTGCTGTCAGGAAAGAAGAAATCCATTAATGGGATAACCTGGTCATTCAGTACATTCAGGTAGTCAGCTGACTTCATTTTATTGCTGCATAATGTTGCAAATAGAGTCTAGACCTGACCAACTGAAGCAACCCCAGATCATAACACTACCTCCAGAGGCTTGTACAGTGGGCACTATGCATGACGGGTGCATCGCTTCATGCACTTCCCTTCTTACCCTGATGCACCCACCGCTTTAGAATAGGGTCAATCTGGACTCATCAGACCACATTACTTTTTTCCATTGCTCCACAGTCTGATCTTAATGCTCCCTAGAAAATTGAAGTTGTTTTTTTCGATTAGCCTCACTAACACAGTGGCTTTCTTGTGGCCACACAGCTGTTTAGTCCCAATCCTGGAAGTTCTTGTTGCATTGTGTGTGTGGAAATACTCTTACTTTCACTATTAAACATAGCCGTGAGTTCTTCTGTCGATTTTTTACGATGTGACTTCATCAAGCGTTTTAGTGATCTCCGATCACGATCATTCAAGATTTTTTTCTGACCACATTTCTTCCACAAAGCAGAAGGTTCACCACTATCCTTCCAGGTTTTAGTAATTCGTTGGACAGTTCTTAACCCAATTACAGTGATTTAAGCAATCTCCTTAGTTGTTTTCTTTGCTTGATGCAGGACAATAATTTGCCCCTTTTGAAACACAGTAACATTGTTTCCATGACCACAGGATACGTCTTCCGACATGGTTGTTTTTTTTTTGTTTTTTTTTCTCCAGGTTAACATTTTTATTGGTTGCTTCTCAACATGACTCATAACAAAGCAAAACATTCATATACAGAGTCAACCATTAAACCCTGAGTACACACGCAGATAAAAAATAAATAAATAAATAAATATTTACTGTGTATATATATATATATATATATATATATATATAAATAAATAAAAATAATAATAATAGATATTTACTTATCAGTGTAATGACTCCCCTGCTCTTACTTGAGCCAGCACTAAAGAAAACATGTTCACCCCATATTTTCCTAAATTTTCAGCTTCCTGGGGGAAAGATGCGTTTCTTGAAGAAACACTATATCGTATTTCCTTTGTTTAAGAAAAAAAATAACCTTCCTTCTTTTTATGGGGTGCCCCAACCCATTCACATTCCACATGGCCAGAAACAATCCACTCATATTAACATTTGACATTTTGACATATTAGAAAAAATAGATTGTGTGTCAAAACTAAAATTATAAAGACCACATTCCAACATTAGTGCAACAGTCAAACCCCAAACTTTCCCCAGAACCAAACATACAGAAAAAAGAAAAACATTAACCCCGCGCATGACAGCGCCAACTGGCGTCCATCTCTCTAAACTCAAACAGTCCACGTACGCCTACGAGAGCCCCCATGACAACTTTGTCATCGGATTGCTCAAGTCCGGTGCTTCTATACAAAAATTTGTAAAACAGAATTACACAACAGAAGATAATCTAAAAAACAAACTCCAGACCATAACCGGAATAAAAATAAATAAATAAAAAAAAACATGTAGATTCATCCACTTAATTGTCTTGAAGGTGTGTTCCTCAACAAAACAAGCTCCAGCCGCTAGCAGAACCAGCACAAAAAAAAAAAAAAGGGCCGGTCAGTTCTTCGGGCAGTCAAACTCACTCCATTGTCCTGCATGAAATATTCAACAAAACCAACCCCAGCCAACAGGAGGCATAAGCACCCAAAACGAGCAGATTCATCCACAAGCTGTCCCGAAGAAATGATATTACACAAAACAAACTCCAGCCGCTAGGTGGAACCAGCACAAATAGAAATGAAAAAGGCACCCAGCTTCCTCGGGCAGTCGAGTGTATTTTCAATGAGTCGGTCCACTAGGCAGCAACATGAAAATCACCAACTGGCTTACTCACTCTAATGTTTTTATGAAGGACAGTGCTTGCTGTGGGCATGTAAATGCTCTATGTCTATCCTTAGTATCTATTCTCAGTTTGGCCGGAAACATCAGAGCAAAAGTGACCTTCCATTGATGTAAGAGTTTCTTGCATTCCCTGAATCGTTCACGTTTCTCTCTTGTCGAAAGTCTGGGAACAAGAAAATGCTGTGGTTCTTCCAAGAAGCTTTCCTTTGCTCCTCGCCTCACGTAACATGAGATCTTTATCAGATGGTCTCAGAAATTTGGCCAGAATTGATCGGGGCCTGTCTCCCTCAGCTGATCTCCGAGCCGGGACTCCCCTGACATAGTTGTTTAAGACATCTAAAATTAGATGGACACACTGCATCAGTTAGGGTTAAAAGAATTGTTGCCAGCTGAAACATATTAATCACTGAAATAATGATCCAATCATAGGCTCTTAAGTATCTGCTTATTTAAATCCAAACTACAGTTTTTTTTTTTTTGGCCAGGCATTGTAGAATAAATTCTCTCTCAGCTTATGCTGTTAATTATATATTATTATTAGTTTTTCATAATTTTGGTCATGAGATTTTTTTTAAAATTTACAAATACTATGTATTTATCAATAAATATGATGTCTTGAAATTGCATATATATATATATATATATATATATACCTATTAGCCACAACATTAAAACTACCTGCCTAATATTGTGTAGGTCCCCCTTGTGCCGCCAAAACCAATCAGCACCAACCCGCATCTCAGAATAGCATTCTGAGATAATATTCTTCTCACCACAATTGTACAGAGCGGTTATCTGAGTTACTGTAGACTTTGTCAGTTCAAACCAGTCTGGCCATTCTCTGTTGACCTCTCTTATCAACAAGGCGTTTCCATCCGCAGAACTGCCGCTCACTGGATGTTTTGTTTCTGGCACCATTCTGGGTAAATTTTAGAGACTTTTGTGTGTGAAAATCCCAACAGAGGTCAACAGAGAATGACCAAACTGGTTCGAACTGACAAAATCTACTGTAACTCAGATAACCGCTCGGAACAATTGTGGTGAGAAGAATAGCATCTCAGAATGCTGTTTTGGTGGCACGAGGGAGACTTACACAATATTAGGCAGGTGGTTTTAATATTGTGGCTGATCGGTGTATATTATAGCTGTCGAAATTAACGCATTAACGCATGCGATTAATTTAAAATGATTAATGCATTGTTTTCTTTAATGCGATTAACGTATTCAACAATTTTCACTTTAGATTCTGATATTTTATTCAGGTCTGTGTGAGTGCTGAACACGGGCTGGAATTTGGCGGAACCTTTGCGATGTGTCCAGGGTTATTGCACTGATACACACACTTGATCATGTCAGTGATCAAGTGATGGAGAAATTATCTCTTAACCATATTTTTGGTACAAAACATACCCAGAAGGGACCTGTGAAAAGCTGCATTCACGTGACTTGCTGGAGTGAAGCATCAGCATTTCCCTGGCACCGTGTTGTGATTTCTCACAGAAATGTTTCGGTTGAGCGAACGTTTTAATATGAGTGAATGAGTCGAATGGCTTCTTTACTGCATCCGTACTATCTTTGATTAGAATTACATTTTTATTTATTTATTTATTTTTTATCAACAACTGACTTAAGGACAGAAAAGATATTAAAAGAGACATTATTCAATGACAAAACATAGTCAAAACATACTTTTACACTCAACACGCAGTGGAAGGATCTCGGTGCTGAATTTCTTCACCAGTATACTACTCAAACACTGGTGAGTGAAATCTAAACATTTATCATCCATTGGCTAATCACAGACATTTTTAGTCGTATAGCGCAAAATTCGCTTGCATATGAGAGTGATTCACTTGCATTGTAGAGAGTTACGCATAGAGTAAAAGATCGATCTTGAGAATTTAAAAATCAATATCATATTGTTCAAATGAAGATCGCGATTTATCTGAAAATCTATATTTTTACCTAGCTCTAGTTCCAAATAATAAAAGGAGACTGATCATTGGCTGTCCAAAAAGTACAAGGAAATCACAATAAAAGTCATAAAAATAGTGACAGTAGTTTTATTTAAGGCATTTCAACAAATGGGATGGGGTGGTGCACTGGTTAAAGCACAGGCCTCGTAAACGGAAAGTTGCTGGTTTGATTCCCACAACTCCCGCACTACAATTGTGCCCTTGAACAAGGCTCACAACCTCAGGTTTCTCCATGGGATTGTACCTGTAATAAGTGTTTCATAAACCACTGTTAAAAAGTGTCTTCTAAATGACAGCTTACTAACAAACAACTTTATACCTTCTTCAAATGCCATTTTGACAGGGTGACCCTGGCATTGATGGTTTAAAAGGAGAAATTGGGCAGCAGGGATTCTATGGAGAGCCCGGTGACCAGGGCAGACAGGGCTCACCAGGTAAACCATCTTCATACTCTAGTACATTCAGATGACAAATAGTACCCTACTGGCTATACACCAATACAAGGGTGGCCCTCCATGCTTACACATTTTAAACAAATGTGTTTGCCTTGATGTCAGATAGCGTAATATGTTACAAATAAAGAACAGGCCAAGGTATAGAGAAACAATAATTTGTCAACATTGCTCTTGGCTGTGTTCACGCACTGACGAATTAGTAAAACAAATACTTCTCAGCTGGTTGAAAAGCTGCCCCTGTGGGCAGTACACATGATGGATTCGCCTTTTGGAATGGGCTATTTGTCATGAATATATATTTATATATAAGTAGTGTTAGCCTGTAAGCGTCAGCAGAGGAAAAGTAATAGGTGTATTAAACATGAGCAGCTGTGCGACTCCACTGCCAGATGGCATTACTCGCAAATAAGTGTACAGGTGCAATTGAAGAATGGTTGAAATAAGGTGTTTAAGAAAGATTAGCTATGATATCACATTGTTTTGACACAAAATAGAGTATGCAATGGTTTGTGCTTGCATGTAGGTTGGATTACAGTCAGATCAGTATTGGGGAAGCTACTTTGAAACTCTGGTCAAGCTACACTTTTGAATAAGTAGTTAGCTACACTATGAGCTACTAACAAAAACGTCCTGGTTACTTTCGTAACCTCCATTCCCTGATGGAGGGAACGAGATGTTGTGTCGATGTAGTGACACCTCTGATCTTTGAAAAAAGGCCAATGGGAATTGGCGAGAGGAATTTGCATGCCACTCCCCCGGACATACGGGTATAAAAGGAGCTGGTATGCAACCACTCATTCAGGTTTTGTGCTGAGGAGCCGAGACAAGGTCCTGGCCATTTCCCTGGTAGTTCAGTGTTGTGGCAAGAGGGACACAACGTCTCGTTCCCTCCATCAGGGAACGGAGGTTACGAAAGTAACCAGGACGTTCCCTATCTGTCACTCACTCGACGTTGTGTCGATGTAGTGACACTAGGGGCCCCTATACAAAACGCCAAGACTACTGTGTTACGTGGACTAGCAGTGCAAGATGGGCAGACCTCTGTGTGTCTCGTAGCCAGTGCACCAGGCCATCACGTAACCTCCCCCAACGATCTTATGAGCATCGAACGGTCCTTCGGGAACAAGTCGACTGCCCAACAAATAGGGACAGGCTAGCCCAGCTGTGGCCTCTTTTCCTCTTTTTTTTCTCCCCAAAAAGAGTGGAATTTGTTAACCGACTGGGGGCCATAAATGTCTATGTCAGGGGGTGTCACTCCCAAAGGGAAGACACCACCGAGACCACACCCCACCCAGAGAAGGGGTGGGGGTATTTCGAGTGGAAATACGTCACATGGTCTTACCGAGTCTTGTCGGAAGTATGTCATGTGGAGAAGTCGCCTGGTAGGTCCTACCCGAGGGGGGAGGAGTTTCTACAAGCATGATGACTGGGGGTAGAGGGGCCTCTGCCCAAGGAAGACGCAGTTTACTGACAGGGAAACGATTTAGCGGAAGATATATCACATGCGGTCACCTATGGGGAACCAGGGCATGTGGAGCACCTACCCCAGTACAGGGCTTAGTTAGCACATGTACTGGGCCAGCAGCGAGTTTCTCCGCAAACTCGACTGCCACAAGGCTAAGGAGGAAAATCATCCAGGTTGGTCGCCGAGCACAGTTCCTTCATCAATCCCGGGTTAGAACTACACTTGTGCAGCTCTTTTAGTGCCTTGGCTTGGTGAACTTGCAGAAGAGCCATGGCGTGTAGGGCGGAGGCGGCTTGTCCAGTGGCACCGTAGGCCTTAGCCGTCAGGGACGACGTAAACCTACAGGCCCTGGACGGGTGCTTCGGGTGCCCGTGCCAGGTGGTGGCGCTCTGCGGGCACAAGTGCACCTCGAGCGCCTTATCCAACTGAGGGATCACCGAATACCCCTTGACCGCCCCACCATCGAGGGTAGTGAGAGAGGGGGAGCTGAAAGATCGGGATCGGGCAGTAAAAGGTGCCCCCCATGATCTTGTCAGCTCCTCATGCACTTCCGGGAAGAAAGGGACCGGGGTGGGGTGCGGCCATGAGCGGCGCTCTGGGCCCAGGAACCAATCATCGAGCCACGAGGGTTCAGGGGAGAGTGGAGGATTCCACTCTAGCCCGCCGCTCGCGGCTGCCCGGGAAAGCATGTCCGTCATCTCCGTGTCGGCCTGAGACTGGGTGACCACACTCGAAGGAGGGAGCCCAGCCGAGGCGTCCACATCAGAGTGGACGAGCCCGCTTTCCGATGCTGCACTCGATAACTCATCATCTTCCTGGGCTCTGAATAAGAGGTCGAACTTGCCATGAGACGAGCCAGTGGTCTCATCCGAGAGCCCGACCGGAGCAAGCGAGCATGCTGGGGAATGGGAGGTCCGTGGGGGTTTACCTGGTGGAGGTGCTCCCATTGAGGTCCCCAAATCGCACCCAGTGCTAAATGGCATGGCCTCACGGCCACATGGCCATGGTCATGTTCTCGCAATGAGGACAAGACACATCCACGAACGATGTCTCCACGTAAGACAGCGATCGTGGCTGTCAGAAGCGGAGAGATAACGACCGCAACCAGGAATAACACATAAACGGAAAAGCATCTTTAAAAAGACGTTCCGTGTGTGCCGCTCTTTTAGAATGAAAATATACTCTTTTTTAGAATATACTCTTTTTGTTATTCTGCCGAAGCGCCCAGGGGCGTTCCCTGCATTCCACGGGTGCAGAGGGGGAGAAGCCGCTGAAATGCGCCGTAAAATCCAGCAGATGAGGTGAATGAACTCGCGGATGAATTCAGCTTCAATGAATAGAACCGCTCGGCTCCGAAGAGAAAATCTGAATGAGTGGTTGCATACCAGCTCCTTTTATACCCGTATGTCCGGGAGAGTGGCATGCAAATTCCACTGGCCAATTCCCATTGGCCTTTTTTCAAAGATCAGAGGTGCTTAGGGCTCCCAAGAGTGACCCCTAGTGTCACTACATCGACTCAACGTCAGTTGAGTGACAGATAGGGAACTAGCTAACTACATTTAAGTTGTTAACAAAACAATGATATAGTACTTTGTCATGCTACACCACTAATTGTTGTAAAAGCAGCTTGTTACTAAGCTACACTATTTAAAAAAACATAGTTGGGCTACTGTGACTCTACTGAAAAATGCAGTTTAGTTAGTATCAGTAGATAGTATAGATATTTCTTTGAGTAGTCCTTGAGATGAGAGATTGCAACGTTTGCAGTCATCTGCAATTACACAAGTTATAAGACAAAGTAGTGGATGAGTTTAAGAACTGGCCTAATTATAAACGTGCACGATTCTCGTGTATAGTTAGATGATTAGCTTAGTTTCAGAACATCAACTTTGTAGCACTACCGGTTCATATCGTACAAAATCATCACCTCTTCAGTCAGCATCAGCCATTCAAGGACTACATCCCTTGCATTATACATTATGAATGCCAGTGTTTCATAGATGGAGTATGGTAGAGTCTACTAGGGATTTCCTGTTACAAATGACAAGCAGATCTTTTACATTGTTATTGGGTCTAGAAATTATGTAACATGTATGGCATGGTCCCCAGCCAAGCTAATGAATTTGAAGAATATTTACAAGTCGTTTTATATCTTTATTCATCAATGACCTTAGCACATGGTTGTTAATCAGTATAAACAGTGTTTATACCTGTGTCTTATGTAGGTGATTACTCCTAGGGTGTATCACTCATGCAACGGGATGGTTGTTCAATTTAATTTAATGTTTTATTTGTTTTTGCCACAGGTGACCGGGGAGAACCAGGGGACAAGGGAGCTAAAGGCTATGGCCTTCCTGGCCATATTGGGGACCAGGGACCAATGGGTAACAATAATGAGCTCATTACAAAAATTGATATCTCTCTCCATCAAAACACAGAGAATTTTAAAATTAAGAGTCACAATATCATGTTATGGTACAGACCTTTATCTTGGTAATTTTTTAATATCATAGGTCAGCGTGGGCGTCCTGGCCGGGCATTTGAGGGGCAACCAGGTCGGATGGGAGAGAGGGGTCATGTCGGGCAGCCTGGTTTGAGGGGCCACCCTGGACTACATGGAGTTCCTGGAGTCTGTCTGACAACTGGATGTGCTTTACTCAATGCTACTGCTAATGCACCACCTCAACAGATATCTCAACAGGCACCTCAATGGGTACCTCAGCAGGGAAATCAACGGGCACCTCAACGAGCACCTCAGAGGTTTAGGGGACGCCAATGAAAGCACCCTTGAAGCTCACACAGTGACATTTGGGTCAATGTGTGGATAAAAGTAGGAAAGAAGGATTAGTAATTGAAATTGTGACATGAAAAGTTAATTAATGTAAATAAAAACTAAAATTTGTCCTTTAACATTGTAAAATGCAGAGATTTCTAATGGTTCAAAAAACTTTTAATATAATCAAAAATAAAGGTAATTTGCATATAATTGAAACCATTGTTCATTTAGTATTACCGAAATACAATGTAGTTTTAAAGTGATCTGCAAATCACTAAATTTTATTTTCAATTAATGCTGTTTATAATAAAAATGAAAAAACCTGTCATTACCTTTTCTCTCTGCTGACTTGTGGTATTCATTAGAGATCGAATGATATTGGATTTTGGTGATAAAGATAACTAAGGTGATGGAAAAAGCTGATAACCGATTAATCGGCCGATAGTTGTAAAAAAAAAAAAAATGCTTTATTGAATGTTTTCTTTTGAAATACATTTTCTTAAGGTGCGGTCACATTTACCTTTGCACAACAAATTTTGCATGGTTAAATACAGTCATATCAATAGGAATGGACTTCCGGTGGCAAAGAATTTCCCCACGCGGATTTTTTGTGTGGGGTTTAGTGAACTTTGACGGGTGAAATTCACTGCATTGACCAATAGGAAGTTGCTTGGATATCGTTACAAAGATATAATTTTAGCAACAAGTTACTTTTTAACATCACTCTCACAGAGTATATAGTGCAGCAGAGGCTGCTTGGCAATTTGTTTTTTGCTGGTTTCACAGGCGCTAAATGTCCGCTCATGCCTTCTTCGCCTGCAAATTTGGCAGTGCAAAGGTAAATGTGACCGTGCCTTTAGTCTTTCCTTACTGTGACGGGCACAGATACAGAGGCTACATGAGTCCAAATTGAATGAAATCCCAGATGCAGTTTACTGTGCAACAAAAAATCCTAATAAAAAAAGAAAAATAAGACATTGTGCTTTACACAAGACTTTTAACCATAAAAAAGAAAGAAGTACACTGGAGACTCTTATTTTTAAGATAAATTGCAGGTGGAAAAATGCACTCATAAACATCTACAATGTTTTACAATATTACAACGTCATATAGCATTTCTGCTGATAACCAATAGTTCCAAAAGTAGCTATCGACGGCAATTTATCATGTTACAAATCGTGTTATTTGTAGAGGTCGACCGATAGTGAGTTTTGCCAATACCGATAACTCAGGTGGGAAAACAGGCAGATAGCCGATTAATCGGCGGATAGTTTTAAAAATGTATAATATGAATGAAAACTTTTCACTCAATGTAAAATAGTGCTGAACTTTAATAAATATCACTTGGCTGAGGCCGGTTTCCCCCAGGGCACCATACAAGCTAGAACCACTTCTGTATTGGATGGCCCTCAACCCCGAAAAAAAACAAAAAAACAATGGATTTGCACGAATTCATAAGTGACTTTTTTTTATTCAAAACAGCGTATTAAGAGGAAAGGTAAGCAGAATTTGAATTTGTAACATTGTTCTAACCATATTGAACAGCTGAAGTTAGCTCTAATGTTAGCGTCCAGTCCACCTTGTCGGCAATGCAGTTCTCCAGTGCAGCGATTAGTTATAAACAAATTGATTATCAAACCACCTTTGGTTGTCTTAAATGACTGATTTATTGTACCATGACAATAATTATAATGTGCATGGTATAAATTCCTTGGCTTTTCTCTGTCGATGTTTTAAACCCGCTTTTGGTAAGGTCACGTGTCACGTGGAGGAGGAGGCAGAAAGCATGTTTTTGGGTGAACTATCCCTTTAATTCTTTCAAATAAATCATATAAAATCAAATAAATTATTCATGAACTTTCCAAGGAATTTAAGGGGGCTGCATTAAATGAGAAAACATACATTTTAACATTAATTTAAAATTAAATGTTAATTTTCACAATATATACAATTTCATCAGAAGTAACTGTAATTAAATTATTTAAAAATTAAGATTAATCCCTTTATCTTGGGTGCAGTTCCAAGAAACATAGCAGTATGACAATTACAATAAACATCTGATTTACACATAACACAGTTTACACATCTGTTACACAACAAAATATACACCTAATAATATATAATATACAGTATACACAAAATAAGAAGGCTGTATACAAAAAAAAATATTAAAAATAATAATAATAACATGCAATAAAAATACACTGTACCCCCCCCATGTAATCAGTGCAAATAAATATGAAGTGTTGTGCTGACATTCAGCTGTCAGTTGATAGTCAGTTGCCAGTGTGTTATTAAGAGAAGTATAAAATGTGAGTCCAGTCTGAGGCTAATAATGTGCGGTGCTGATATATGTATCGTGAGAGATCAAGAGTTCAAAAGTCTGATTGCTTGGGGGAAGAAGCTGTCATGAAGTCGGCTGGTGCGGGTCCTGATGCTGCGATACCGCCTGCCTGATGGTAGCAGTGAGAACAGCCCATGGCTCGGGTGGCTGGAGTCTCTGATGATCCTCCAAGCTTTTTTCACACACCGCCTGGTATATATGTCCTAGAGGCAGGGAAGCTCACCTCTGATGATGTGTCTGGCAGTTCACACCACCCTTTGCAGGACTTTGCGGTTGAGGGTGGTGCTGTTGCCATACCAGGCGGTGATGCAGCAAGTCAGGATGCTCTCTACAGTGCTGGTGTAGAACCGTGTGAGGATGTGGCGTTCATTCCAAACTTCCTCAGCCATCTCATGAAGAAGAGGCACTAATGAGCCTTCTTCACAACGGCCTCAGTGTGGACGGACCATGTGAGTTCCTCAGTGATGTGGACACCAAGGAACTTGAAGCTGCTGACTCTCTCCACCGGTACTCCATTGATGGTGATGGGACTGTGTTCTCTGTCTTTTCTCCTGAAGTCCACCACAAGCTCCTTTGTCTTACTGACGTTGATGGAGAAGTTGTGCTCCTGACACCAGCGTGTCAGAGTGTGCACCTCCTCTCTGTAGTTTCATCATTGTCAGTGATCAGACCTATCACCATCGTATCATCAGCAAACTTAATGATGGCGTTGGAGCTATGTGTTGTCACACAGTCATGTGTGTACAGGGAATACAGGAGTGGGCTGAGAACACAGCCCTGTGGGGCTCCAGTGTTGAGGGTCAGTGATGAGGAGATGTTGCTGCCCATTCTAACCACCTGGTGTCTGCTTGACAGGAAGTCCAGGATCCAGCTGCACAGCGAGCTGTTTAAGCCCAGAACCCAGAGTTTCTCATCAAGCTTGGAGGGCACTATGGTGTTGAATGCTGAGCTGTAGTCTACAAACAGCATTCTCACATATGTGTTCCCTCAGTAATTACAGTAATTAATTACTTAGTAATGCATTACACCCAACACTGCCTATAGCCGATAGTTAAAAAATGCAACTATCGCCTCTGAATAATCGGTAAATCTGATATATCGGTCGACCTGTAGTCATTTGTTGGTGCTTTGTTTGCTTATTTTCTGAAAGGTGAAATTCATGACTGAATTTTGAAATTTGACATAATGATGAAAAAAAAAAAAAAAAAAACTGGTTCCATTGTAGTAGTAATAATAAATAAAAACAGTAATGAATAATTTAAAAATAACGATAAAACAATTTCGATCATACTCTTCTGGGTGTTAATAAATGAATTTGTGCTTATGATTTATTTTTATTTTTTTTCATTACCACCAGTGCTAACATGTAGAAAATTAAGTGTACAGCATTGCTGCAGTGAAAGTAACACTTTGTTCATTTTAATACAGTTGTATCCTGTCTGGCATAGATATTTGTAGTGACATAATTGCATAATATGATAATAATAGATCGGAAATTACTTTGGTCATGAATGACAAATGTTTTCCAAGAACAAAGCTGGCTTTTTTTTACTTTGTACAACACAGCTACGTAATGGAGTTTCAAGGCTGACTTCCAATACTGTTCCGTTACCTTCTTTAGACTGTGTCTGTGCACGAGACTGTACACGCTCAGATGACTAGATGGTGTTCCCTGTCAAAACACTGCACCAATTCCTTCCATGGAAACTCTTTATTACTTCTGTCCCTCCGTTTTTCTGTCAGCCTACTCATCTTGATGCTGATACACACCACACTAATCTCCCAGGCACGACACAGAAGCGATCACGTCAATTGCTGTTCACTGCATGGAATTATAAACTTCATTAGTAGCACTGAATATTTCAATGCTACTCAGTGCAACTGAGATTCGTCCTCTGCCACCCGGATCGAGGCAAATCACTGCACAACCACGAGGAATTAGAGGGCACTGGGAATTGGGGAGAAAAAGGGATAAAATAAAAAAATAAAAATACAAAAATAAAAAAAGGAAATAAACTATGCTACATTTCTTAAGGCAATCCACACACACTTTTGCAAAACAGTATAACAGTCTTTTTTTTTTTTTTTACTTATCCAAGGCAATGGTGGTTTTTATTACATTATTAATGTATTTTCTTTACCTTTTTATTCATAAAACATATTTTTATTATGACATTTGTGGTATACTTTTTAAAAACCTCATGTTTTTTTTAGCTTGCTTGTCTATGTTTTCCACAAGTTCCTTATATGATAATAGTTGGCTTGAGCCTTCCAAACTACTTAGCCACACTGCAATTCATCATTCTTGCAGTGACACATCACAGCAGTTTATTCCCACTCAGGGAAAAAACATCGCCCTTCATTCATGGTCGTGCTTTTGTTGCTGTTTTCCAAACTCAACGGAATATGAAGTATTAGCAGCCCAGCTTTACATTTCAATGACAAGAAGCCCTCTGGGGAAGATACCCATTACTTACAGCGGGATTCTCTGGTCTTCCAATTGTTGTTATGGCCAAGGATTTCTCAGATTAAGCATTTGTCAAGCTTGGAGCTGCTTTTGCAGGTGATCACCAGCAGGTGGGCTTAGTCTGCATTTGTGTTTCTATGCACCAGCTTCCCAAGGAATAGGCTAAAGTTAGGGACCAGACCAAGTCCAGATACATTTTTCTTTTAGTGTTCACTTGGGTACCCTGCTAAAAGACCAGCTTAACCAGCATGCTAGTATAGCCTGGTTTATCTTGGTTAGTTCTGATTTGGTCTAGATGGCGAAGCTGATAAAGCTGGTTGACCAGCATGATCGTTCTTGTGAAGCTGGTTAAGATTGTTAAGATAGTTAACTATGCCAGGGGTGCTCATTACTTTGATCAGGGTTCTGGGAGCTCTTGTAGTATATACACTAAAAATTTAAAGTGCACTTCAAATTATTTCCCCATTAAAAATGTTTGAACTCCTAAAGACATGAATTGTAATTGTGCAGTTCAACAGTAGTAGTATCAACTCTGATACCAATACCATACCTTTATTAAAGGTGCACTCAGTATTTTTTTCCTCATTAAAAGACATGAATTGTAATTTTGCTATATATGTAGGAAATCATGAGCACTCACATTGAAATGAAGACTCCAGTCATATCAGTAACCTTATAAAAGCTGTTTTATTCTACATGGAGAGGGTCCGCACATGGGGGCTACCATGTTAGGTTCACATGACCAGCTGAATACTACTCACTAAAATCTCAGTGACCATCCTGTTATTTGACACTTTCACTCATTGATTAAAGTAATCATGGCTGACTGTGCATACTAAATTTCTACACTGACATCTGAAACTGAAAACTGTTGATTTTAAATGATGCTGCATCCAAGCCACTAGGTGTCACTGTAAGTCCAAGATGGCACAAAGACAAAAGATACTGAGTGCCCCTTTAATTCAAAATACCTGTCTTGGCCAGGTCTTTATGTAAACACAATCAGCTGAGCTGTCATTGCTGCACGTGGAGGATTTTTTTATGAGAACTCTTTGAAGTAGTTTAAGAAGTTCTGAATTTATTTTTTTTCAAATTGTAATAGTAATTTTTCACATTATTAATGACCTGATTCTACATTATGATCAGTTGAATGCCACTTTGGTGAATAAAAGTACCATTTTCTTTCCATAAGAGCCATATTGCCATATATATATATATATATATATATATATATATATATATATATATAAATTTACATGCATTCAAGAAAGGTAAATTCCAGAGATTTGCAGAAAACGTTGTTCTGATATATATATAGACAGTATGTATATATATATATATATATATATATATATATATATATATATATATATATATATATATTAGTTTTCATATATATGATTTCACCCAATATAGTATGCAAGGTTGTACATTTTATTTTCATATTTCGCTTTTGATCCTTTTAATCACATTTTAGCATGTGTACAAATGTGAAAATTACACATTCTATAAATGCATATGATGTCATAAAAATTAAATTTTTAAAAATGAAGCTGTTGTCACTGAAATTTCAAAGTTGTTTTTTTTAGGTTGGAACCTAATGAAAATATAATTAATAGTTATATTAAAAAATTATAATTCAAGTGCTACTATATCAAAAGTACTAATATGCAAAAATATATAAGTAATAATAAATAAAAGCAGTAATGAATCATTTAAAAATAACACTAAAACAATTTCGATCATACTCTTCTGGGTGTTAATAAATGAATTTGTGTTTATGATTTATTTTTATTTTTTTTCATTACCACCAGTGCTAACACGTAGAAAATTAAGTGTACAGCATTGCTGCAGTGAAAGTAACACTTTGTTCATTTTAATACAGTTGAATCCTGTCTGGCATAGATATTTGTAGTGACATAATTGCATAATATGATAATAATAGATCGGAAATTACTTTGGTCATGAATGACAAACATTTTCCAAGAAAAAAGGTGGCTTTTTTTTTACTTTGTACAACACAGCTACGTAATGGAGTTTCAAGGCTGACTTCCAATACTGTTCCGTTACCTTCTTTAGACTGTGTCTGTGCACGAGACTGTACACGCTCAGATGACTAGATGGTGTTCCCTGTCAAAACACTGCACCAATTCCTTCCATGGAAACTCTTTATTACTTCTGTCCCTCCGTTTTTCTGTCAGCCTACTCACTTGATGCTGATACACACCACACTAATCTCCCAGGCACGACACAGAAGCGATCACGTTAATTGCCGTTTATTGCATGGAATTATAAACCGTTTCAATGCTACTGATGCGGCCTACTGAAAGAGAGGGGGAGAGGTAGCGCAATGCTTTTTTCCACTATAGCTATGTAAGGCTGAACTGAACTGTAATTTAGACAACACAGAAATGCACCAGACTTGAGTATTAGAGTCACAGATGCATTAAGAACCAAGGAGGTTTGGCTTCTATATGTGGCTGAGTATATTAACAAAAAATGCATTACATGATATGCACAATTGATATTATGAATATGTTACATTTAGACATAATGTGGTACATATAGATAATTTAAATAATAGATATCTGATAGTAAAAAGAATAACAATGTCTGATGCAACATAATCACTTGATGCACAAACAGAGAGTAAACAGTTAAATAATCGTAATAGATAAGATTTTCTTATCATATAAAGATAAGATATTGCACCAATAATTAAAGATGAAAGGTCATGTGATCCATGTTTAAATCGAGCAGGGTCATCGATTAAAAGACTGTCTATAAGTAGCGTGTAAAAGTGGTTGTGGTATGTGGTAACCAAATTCCCTATTCATTTTGGGATGGGAGAGAGGCGCGAGGTGGCTAAATGGAGGCACCTATGCTTGTCAAGCTCGTTTACGAGAATTTGTATATTCGTGCAGGACAGTTTGCGGCACACGCTGCGAAAGATAAAAATGCTTTATATTTTTGCAGCGTGTGTCATTGACCAATCATAGGTGACTGTAATCAATTGTCAGAACAGTCTGAAATCGCTTACTATCTGTAGCATTCACTAATAACTATAAAGTGAATAAATGAACAAATTAGTGTTTTTGTTCACAGCCAACCCCTCTGACATAAAACAGAGGGTCAGGTAGTCGTACTTGCACGTGTGTTGCGGGTGTGTCTTCTGTCAATACATATCATCCAGTCAAGTGCATGGCATCAGGGTTAGGGTTACTGCGATACAATTTGACCATTTGCTTCAATCGCGCTGGGGGCATAGGAAAATAGGGAAAATCAGCACCCCCCTAGATCAGGCCCTGATTTAAGCTCTATTCATGTTTTTACTGTTTTATGAAGAAATAACACATTTTATGCAGATACAAAAGTAATATTAGGCAAGCATAATATATTGTAATCGGGGAAGAAGGCAACACCAATGAACTTACTTTGGTCAAACGGATGCAAACAGTTTTTAATAATGACACAGAAAGCCGAACTCGTCTGCATCCATCTATCCATCCATCCATTTTATCTTATGTAGGTTCGCGGGGTGAACTCGGCAGCATAAACTGTCTTTATTTCAAGTGTCTTTCTTTCCCTTTAATCTCGCATCCACTGCTCCATGTCTGTTCCAAAAATGTTCGTATAATATGAGGTCACATTGGGTATTAATGTAGCAATGATAATCGATTCTTAAATTCCATAATCGATGCATCAAAATGTATTTGAAAGACCAATGCACCGCGATGCATCGATGCATTTTCACACCCCTAGTTGTAACACTACCCCGGGACAGTTGTAACTCATTTGTACCGCACTAAATAACTTAAAGGAATAGTTCACGCAAAAATGAAAATTTGTTGATAATTTACTCACCCTCAGGCCATCCAAGATGTATCTGAGTTTCTTTCTTCATCAAAACAGAATTTAAGACTTTTAGGATTTCATTTCAGGCCTCCTCCTCTAAAGAATGCAAGTGAATGTCCTCCATTTTTTGATGGTTCAAAATGCATATTTAGTGTGCATCAAAATAATCCACACGACTCCAGTCGACAAATAAAGTTCTTCTGAACCCAAACGATTGATTATTTTTAGAAACAAAACACTACTTATACATTTTTAAACTACAAATGTTTGCTTCCGTACATCTCTGTGACGCGTGCTCATGAGAGTGATGACGTAAGCTCGTTGGTAAGGTCACGTGGCACGTGGAGGAGGAGGCAGGAAGCGCATCATTGTTTGAAAGAGAAACTTGCACAGACCACAGACCAAGCGCCGGTCACAAACCAAAACAATCCAAAACAATTTCAAAACAATATAAAATAAAAATAACAAATAATTTCCAAATAATAATAATAAAAAACATTACTGCAGTAAATAACCATTCTTTATTTCGGAGCAGTGCTGTTGCGTTATCTACTTGTGCTTTTTCTTTAGCAGAAATATATAGACTATATGACTGTCAGGAATTCAAGCCACACAAGTTGTAGTTAGTGAAACCAAGTGCGAGAGCGTTTACTGAGATTCACAGGATTTACAGTGTTTACACAGTGAGATCAATGGTACAGGTGATATCACACAGACTTATTTATGCAGGCAGTGATGAAGGTGCGGTGAATTAGAAATCGTGTTTAATTAGAAATGTGGTGAATTAGAAATCAGGTGATGAGGAACGGCGTGCTGAGGGAGGTGCAGAGCCCGAGGGAGGTGTGACAATGAAAAGTTTTCACACATAGACTTACCTGAGTTCGCCGGAAAAACAGCACGGGCACAGCTGATGAATTCAGATATCGACATTTTGTTTCTTTCGATGGTCTGAAATCCTCAGGGGTAAAATGTTCACTGCACACCCTCAAATATTTGAGAGAATGAAGGTGTGTACTGATATCCAGGTTCAGCGTGATAAGTCAGAGCTTCAATCGCTCATGATCATGTGGCAATCGAAAAGTTAATATTTTTCCCGGCATGCATTTTCTTTAGGGTTTTTGAAGGTTGAAGCATCCAGGATAGACACGCCAAATGACCAAACAATACACTTATACAAATACAAATCTACAACAAAGACAATTAAACTTTTGTACAGCGCTCCCTCTCTTGTAAACAATGACGCGCTTCCTGCCTCCTCCACGCATGACCTTACCAAAATCCTAAAAATCTTAAATTCTGTTTTGATGAAGAAAGAAAATCAGATACATCTTGGATGACCTGAGTAAATTATCAGCAAATTTTCATTTTTCGGTGAACTATTCCTTTAAATTAAATATACTGACACATTTTTTACTTACTGTGATTGTTTTCAAATATTTCTAATACTCCCATATGTATCGATTCTAACATATGTTTTTCCTAACCCTGATACGAGGGCATCCTGTGACATGCACACACATGCATAAAAATCATGTTTGAGGACTGCATCTACTTAGCAAAATTATTTCCACTGCATAATGTTGATTGATTTTCTCAGTGACCTTACATCCTAACATATATCCTACCAAAGTATGTTAATTTCAAGTAGACAAATCAATAATTACAATAAGGAAAGTTTCCTTTCATGGTCATTCAGGATTAATGATTTATTCACGATGAAAGAGGAATAAGAAAATAATAAAACATTACCCCCCAAAACTGATGTTCTCTAATCATTTTTCATGAATTTGGACTATGTTCTTCAAATTTTCAACACAGAGAGAGGATATTAATGTAAATGTGCAAACTGATAATGACAGTTCAAACTTGCATTATAAGGGAAATATTCACAGTATTACAACTGTACTCCATTGCAACTGTACTCAGTCTACCCTACTTAATTGACAAATTAGTTAATTTTAGTTTTTAAAGGTGCACTGACTAATTTTTTACTCATTTTAAAAAAAAGTTTTACTTCTAAAGAAATTAATTGTAATTTTGAAATATAAGTATAAAATCATGAGCGCTCACATGAGATAAAGACTCCAGTCATATCAGTAACCTTATAAAAACTGTTATTCTACATGGAGCAGGGTCACCTCATGGGGGTTGCCATGTTAGAATTACATGACTAGCTGAATACTACTAGCTTATTCTCATTAACCACGAGGTTTTTGGCACTTCCAGTCCCTCCAGGATTTTGCGATCACAAGAATTCTTGTAAATTCAACCAATCTATGCATTATTTGCGGTTGCTTGCAATTTATTGTAATTCCTGCAAAGTTCCGAAAACAAACGTAAATCTGAGGGAATCCCATCGCTTTCCTTCATGTTTGACAGCGGCAAACAAATGCTTGAAAAGCTTGAAGCAATCACGACACATCCAAATGTACCGCTGCCATTGTATCATCTCCATAGTAACAGTAAGTGTCTCCGCCTCATCTCCTCCACATTTTGCATTCACTATCAAAATCCTTGTCTAAACTTTCACAGGACCGCAGACAGCACACATACATCACAGCTAGCATTTAATCTTCACCCTGAGTGCTGCGAATGAGACACAAAAATATGCATTTAGACAAAGTGCATTTTTTTGTTGTTGTTGTTGCTAACTGCATATTCAGTTATTATGCACTAGAATATTTACATGTAATTGCATTTACAATGTAATTAACACAGTTACAGAGGTATATAATGATGCTTTGTGACTTTTAACTACAAAACAACCCAAACATTTTTTGAGAAAAGCCACAGCAAATTCAGTCATTTTGGGCCGCAAAAATGGATTAAATTAATCATGGCTGACTCTGAATAGTACATTTCTACAATTACACTGGTAACTGAAAACTATTGCGAATGATGCTGCATTCACACCGCTAGGTGTCAGTGTCAGTCCAAGATGTCTTATTCAAAAAATGTATGTCTAAAGTTAACACAAACAGCAGGACAAAAAAAGCAGATTTCAATCAAAATATCGGACATGAGGTGTTAATGCAGCCTAATAGATCTCCTGCTGTCTAGTATGTCATTGATGTTAATCAACAAAAAGAAAAAGAGAAAACCACCCACTGTTCTTGGCTGGGTAACTTTAGTAGCTTTAAAAAATATTAATGTATATTATGAAGTATTAATCATACAGTGAAGACCAGTAATTTAAGTAGTTTTATGTAAAATGTCATTACTTTTTTCAATGAATGTTTACTTGATACTACTGTTAAAAGCTTAAAGCGCTTTTTTCGAAACTTTTTTAAACCTTTTTTTTCTTAATCTTTGTATATTATTTTGTATTTCTTTGTATTGATTTGTTTGTTCTTAATTACTGACTTGAATAATTACTTGATAACTTGAAACAATATTTACTTAAATTAGCTAGTATTTTGTTGTGGTATCGAAATTGGTATTGGGAGTCGTCAAATCGCTTTCATATCTTAGCAAAATGGACATAACAGAAACATACTCAAATTAATCAGAATTGAATCAGATCAAATTGAAATTGTAATCGAAAACTTGTGAATTGGAATTAAATATGGAAATCTGTATCAGTACCCAGCCCTAGCAGCAATGCTGGTCTTTTCAACAGGATAGAAGGGTGTTCATTAAGGACGCGTGTAACTCTGCTTCCTGAGCCATAGTGAGTTTTGAAGAGCATGCTGACAGTGGGGAGGGAGAATCCAATTGGATGTGGGCGTATATTACTTAGAATATGAGATGTTGGAAGCACTGTAGTTCTGTGGGTGTTAGAAGAACAGAGCTTGTTCATTCATGATCTGTCTACTGAATTTAAGAAGGTAAGTGTGCATTCATTGGATTCATAGCCATTTGACTCAACACAGATGCTGACAATGTACACCATTGATTTCAATTGAATTTTAGTAACTTAATGTCCTCTACTTATACACAAAGTTCTCCTTTTTTTACGTTGTTAAATCTTTTTTGTTTATGGTGTATAGATGAGGTTCAATATATTTCTTATGTTCGAACTCATATGATTAACTACGTTTGTTTTTTTTATTGGTTTAGAAATTATTTTTTACATTCAGATTATCTGTGATTTACAATTCTGAACTGTTCCACATAAAATATTAATAAAATGATCCAATTTAAGGGAGTATTTAGAAAGATCACACCAAGAAAACTTTGGCTTTTTGTGATTTTCCAGAACATCTTCAAGTTCTTTTCTGCTATGTTAAGCACAATAATCTTGAACAGCACATGCTTCTTTGGCCATGTCCGCAACATGAATATATATTCAGCTTTCATATGCATGAGCAACTCAATACTATAGTTTCCAACAATAAATCTACATCAATAAATCAGAACTTTTGGAGAGAATACACAGTAATGTCTTCGATAGTGCTTTGCATAAAATTGCTACTGATGTTCAACCACTCTTACTGTAGATTTGCTGAGTCCTAGAATTAGGGTTGCCAACTGTCCCGTAGCTGGGATACCCCGCATTCTGTCCAAAATTACGTCTGTTGTCCCGTATTTTTGCCACGTGACGCTCAAGGGGGGAAGTTGATCTGTTACTCTTAATGACTTATAGAACACATTCAGAATATTTTGTCCACAACATTTATCTGGAAATGAATAACTAACTGTACTTAGAAGCAATGAACAGACAACAGTCTTTCCCTCACAAATTAGCTTCAGAGAATATGAAAGGAAGTTCTCTTATCTAATCTTCTGGCTCATTCCAAAAACCCGCCTCTCAATATTTATCCTCTCAGCCGTCATACACAATCCAAACTTTGGAAGCATATCGGAATTACTATTATTTTCCTTTTGCTTCCACAAAAGGGGGCTGACTCTTTCAACTCTCTTTTTAGTAAAGCTGTCCTTATCTGTGCCTTATTTCAACCTCTGTAACCAAGAGAGAAAGAAAGAGAGTTGGAAGGTGAAAGCGGAGGGCAGGCTCACATCTGCGACTTTGCAGCCTCCACAAACCCACCTCCACAACCCTGCACTTTTGCACAGCCCTGGCAATGGGACACCAGAGTGCGTGAGTAAGGGGGGATATTATTCAATAAGAGTCCAGCTCCACGCACATCAAGCTCTGGTAAAACTTTTCTCTCTTTAAATATTGTGTTGAATTGATTCACTTAATTGTGTGTCACTTTTTTCCTTTGACTGCAACCAGCATTCATAAGATAAGTTTCACATCTCATCTTTCGGCTACCCCAACTGAAGAGGTCATTTGTACAAAACAAATTGCTTGTTTGAAATTCATCCAGGACTTCTTGAGAACTGCATTCATTTTTCATTTGATGGTGGTGTGCTTTGCTGACTATTGAGTCTTGTGTTCCCTTTTGAGAACATCAAAGATGCTTTAAAATATGTGACAAAACCTCACATGCTTTGACTTTTCTAATGCCGTCTTTGCAGACCACTGATTATTCATATTTTCAAGGGGTGACATTCTGCATACTGAAGCTATTAGGAAGGGCTTTCAGTTCCTTGTTTGTGCCACTGTCACAAGTCAAGAATGAATGGAATTGCTTAACTGCCCTTTGTCCCGTACCCGTGTTCCAGGGATAAATGTGCAAGCAAGTTTTATAATCCAACTGTTATACAAGGGACGATGTGGCCTTACTTATATGAGTTGTGTTTACCTTGTATGAGTAACATCAGGGATTAAAAAAATCTGTAGAGAAGAGCTGGAAGACCATCAAAAGGGAGATTTTCCAACATCATGCATGTTGATAATGCACGTAATATGGTAGAAACCCATTGTAACAGTCCTGTCCTCAGTGGACTGCTGCCTTTTCGGTCTTGATTATGTGAAATCATTTCAGTGGTCTCTCTGATATAATGTTTTGGCTATCCAACTGGAGCCTGAGGAACTTGGCCCTAATTTATTTTCCCCTCATGTTGGCAAACTAATTGAACATGCCTTACAGCAGTTGTTGATTTTGGTATTGAAAATCACTGTGTTACAATAGCACATTTATAGCTGTGCAATGGAAAACAGGCAGAAAGGTTTTACTAAGACAATAACTGCCAGTTAGAAAACATGAAAATAACTGATCCAAGACAAGCCTTACACAATAAATCAGGACTAACTACAGATGTGGAGTAAATTAGAGTCTATATGAGAAATGCCTATACTGGGAAACTGACTAAAAAAAGCATAACTTATTTGGCACATTTCCCATAAGGATATGGAGAGGTTAATGCCTAATCTAGAGGACAGGGAGGAATCAGCTGTTCAGCAAGGGTTTCCTGCCTCCCACATTCAGTTGGAAAAAAAAACATCAGTGTGAAATAAATCTAAAAACCCATCAGTGTGAAATAAATCTTAAACAAGTATCACTGCAAACACAATGAATTACTCACCCGAGAATTCCACTGAGATTTAAATGCCATGTTTTTGGAAGAGACATGTTGAGGACACATTTGGCTGAATTTAAGGGTGTAATTCCTTGTGTAGCGGAGGATGTTTAAACACATTGCATTCCAGCTACATTACCCTTCTAAAGTCTCCTTCATCTTGACCTGGGAATAGAACCGTAAACTGTCTGGAGGTCCACAATAACTTTAAAGGTCAATAAGGTCATGGTACAGAGAAAAGCCATATGGCAGGAAGTACAGACTGGCAGACACACATGTCTCACAAGGTTTCGTGCAAGATCCGTCGTCGCTATTGCTGTGAAGGTTACGCTGCATTACTGAATAATCCATACTAATTTGTTCTGCACTGTCTCTTTCTGGTCTAAAGTTGCCTCAGCTTTGTCAAAAGTACATTAGATTGTTCACTGTCTAGAACAGGAAATTCACTGCCAGAGACGTAGAAATATCCAGTTCCGAGGAAAAGTGTGTGTGGGGCTGTGGGTCTGAGGGGGGTTAGCATGCAGACATGCTCATGAAAATAATGGAGCATTCCCCTACACTTCCCCCTGTGCTGGGCTTTGAAAAGCACTGGAGTGAGGGCCAGTTCAACCATGGCTGTCTGAAGATATACCTCTAGGTTATAGACTGGAAAACCCCACTCATATAACTAGCCAGTTGACAGACGTGCAGCAGGGATGAAGGAGGGATAAATTTTCACTCATGTTCCAGTCATGCTCATGATCTCTCAGCTGATGAGGACAGTGACTTGCATTTGGAATCGTTGGTTAACCGTAGCAATCTGAAGCAGGCCTAGAGAAATCCCCCTTACCCTTCCAATGGGAGAATATCTGGTCTTCATTTATTACTGTGTTTTTTTTTATAACGTCTGCAGTTCTTGTTCTTGCTGGAAACTGCTTTAAAGCCCAGTTTCCAACAGAAGCCAGAGTTAGATGAAGAAGTATTTCAAAATATAACACGATTCTACTTGGTTAGATTTAGCTTAATGAAAGAAAATCATTTTGAGCTCCAATTGGACAATTACGTTATGAGATTAGTGCAATTTAAATGCTGAAATTACAGACTCATTTCATCAGTGGTAGCTGGTGCTTTTCAAAATTGGGGATGCACATAATAGTGTTTTTGGTGTCTACAATGTTGCTCCCAAAAGCTACTCAAGCTATTACTCAAACAGTGACATTTCTTAAAGTCCCCATGAAGTGCTTTGACGAGCGTGGTTCGATTTTGTGTTTTGACGTATTTTCTTCTGAAAAATGAAGTGGGGGTGAGACATTTCAAACGACTAGAACCAAACGATGATCTGACAGCATTAATCCATAACCAGCTCACAAATGCACGTAACTCATCGCGGTCTTTGCTTTTGACGAGGCTGGAGTCGTATTGCAAGATGAAAGACAAACAAGCGAGTACAAGATAATATATCTGTGTTTTGAATTACAATACACTAAGATCGAAGGCAATATCAGCGCCAGTTAGACCACAGCTGGTTGCATTGGACAGATGTAGGTGGAGGCAGAGCCGATGATAAAAAGGGTACAACTGGACCCTGAACGCATTTTGTACCAAGCCCAAGAATTCCTACCTGCAGCCCTGGGTGGATGATCCATTTTAGTTCTAGAAAACGAGATTGGACAAGGATTCTGAACCTCTATGTGACGTCATGGCTGTTGCTGCGTCTTTTTAGCCAGAAGAGAGAGATGGCAGATTTTAAATGCTTATAACTTCTGAAAACTAATTTTGTCTTAAAGCCTATAGATGTGGACTAAAACCATAAAAACTTTCATTTTGATTTAATGTAAATGTAAATATTTAATGGAAAAAATTAACCAAGCTCAAAACAGACAAAATATCCTGATTTTATGAAAGTTGTCTCCTAAAGATGATCAAAATATTCTAAAGATTATGAAAGTTGAAATAAATGTTACATCAGGTTGCAAATACTGTACATGCATGTGAATCTCTGACCACTCTGCGCGTTGCAGCAGTACTTATATATTTCCTATTCTATCCTGTCAGTCATCACAGCTTATTGGCCATTTGTTGTGAAGTCCTGCCCATTTGAGAGCTCGGCCAATCATATAGAGAAGCCGGGCTTCCAGTTCAGGCACAAATCCACTGATTGAAAGCCCAATGTCAAATAGGCAATCAGATGCAGATCCAATGCAAATAGCACTCATGAAGGTCCCATAGACCTTATTCACAGCAGCGCCATCTTTGATTTTTATTTACATGTCCCCAGCAAGCATTGTCCTTCATAAAAACATTGGAGTGAGTAAGCCATGGTATGCTTCCAAGTAAACTTGACTCACTGAAAATTCACTTGACTGTCTGAGGAAGCTGGGCGCCTTTTTTGTTTCTTTTTGTGCTGGTTCCACCTAGCAGCTAGAGTTTGTTTTGTGGAATAACACTCCTTCGGGACAGTTGTGGATGAATCTACTCGTTCTTTGTGCTTATGCCTCCTATTGGATGGAGTTTGTTTTGTGGAATATTTTTTTTGCTGGACATTGGAAGGATTGTGTGTTGGTTCCGCTAGAGGCTGGAGCTTGTTTTGGGGAGGAACACACCCTTGGGACAGTATGTGGATGAATCTAAATGTTCTTTGTGTTTATTCTGCCTGTTTTATAGATTTTCTTCTGTTATGTAATTCTGTTTCACAAAATTTTTAATCCGATGGCAAAGATGTCATGGGGGGTCTCGTAGGTGTACATGGACTGTTTGAGTTTAGAGGGATGGATGCTGATTGGCGCTGTTGTGCGAGGGGTTAATGCGCATTTTCTTTTTTCTGTTTGTTAGGTTCGGGGTTTGATTGTTGCACTAATGTTGGAATGTGGTCTTTTTAATCTTGTTTTTGACACACAATCTATTTTTTATAAAATGTCAAAATGTCAATGTTAATATGAGTGGATTGTCTCTCTCCACGTGGAATGTGAATGGGTTGGGGCACCCCATAAAAAAAAAGAAAGTTATTTATTTTCTTAAACGTAAGAAATATGATATTGTGTTTCTTCAAGAAACGCATCTTTCCCCGCAGGAAGCTGAAAATGGGAAGATATGGGGTGGACATTTTTTCTTTAGTGCTGGCTCAAGTAAGTGCAGGGGAGTCATTACATTGATAAGTAAGCATCTACAATTCAAATGTCTCAAACAGATTAAAGATAAACTAGAAGAGTCATTACTGTTTTAGCAGAAATTCAGGGGCAAAGGCTGATTTTGGCTAATATTTACGCACCTAACTTTGATCAGGGCTTTTTTATAGATCTTGAAGGGATGTTGCAAGCCGCTGGCACCCCTCATGATATAATATTGGGAGGAGACATTAATCTTTTGACTGACTCAGTCCTTGATCATAGTGAAGCAAAAGTGTGCAAGTCCCCTAGAGCAACATTGACGCTTCACTGGATGTGTAAATATCTTGGTCTTACAGATATTTGGAGACTTTTGAACCCATCTGGTAGGGACTATATATGTTTTTCATCAGTCCATAAGATTTATTCTAGAATAGATTTTTTTTTTTTTTTTCCCTCATTTCATCTGTTGTGGATTGCTCAATTGGAAACATCTTAATCTCGAACCATGCCCTGGTGAGTTTAGAGGTGTTGCCACATACGCAGAAAAATAAATCATATAGTTGGCACCTTAATGTATCCCTTTTGCAAAATCCAACAAATGTTAAAGGCTGAAATCAGTGTGTATATGGGAGCAACTGGTTTTCAGTATCCTCTGTGGGCGTGGCTTGGGAGGCACTTAAGGCGGTTCTTAGGGGTCGGATCATACAGTATGCCTCATTCATCAAAAAGTCCAAAGCACGCGGAGTTGGAAGGGAATATTAAAAGTGCCGAGGCAGAGCTGAAGTGCAGAATGTCATCTGATGGATTCAGAGAATTGACCTGATTGAAATACAGATATAATGCTATTTTGTCGTGAAAGGTGGATTTTTGGCTATTCGGGCCAAAAGCCTGAATAGCCCGAAGACAGTCATACTTTGAGTCGGGGGACAAAGCAGGGAAGCTTTTGGCTAGATATATAAAGCAGAGAATGTCTTTTTCTACCATTCCCTCAGTGAAATTGGCTGGTGGTGAAATTTTTACCTCGGCCATTGATATTAATAATGCTTTTAAAGGATTCTATCTTGATTTTTATAGTTCCAAGTCTTCATCTACTGATGAAGATATTAGAAACTTTGTGGAACCATTAGAACTCCATAAGCTGACGACTGAGCAAAACAATTCTCTTGATTCTGAGATAACCTTGGTGGAGCTTGGCGAGGTAATTAAGGCTTATCCGAGGTAATTTAGTCTCCGGAGCCAGATGGCTTTGCCGCTGAATATTTTAGATCTTATGATACAGAATTGGCCCCACTTTAGCTAGAATTTTATACGGAGTCATTAAAGAATGGAAAGCTTCTGCCAACCATGGATCAGTCTGATACTTAAAAAGGACAAAGATCCAGGTAAGGGTAAGAGTTACCATCCAATTTCCCTGATCCAGCTAGACGTTAAAATATTGTCAAAAATTCTGGCTAACCGATTGAGTAAAGTTATGACATCTCTTATACATATAGATCAGGTGGGGTTTATTCGGGGCCGTAGCTCTTCTGATAACATTAGGCGTTTCATTAATATCATGTGGTCAGTGGCAAATGATCAGACTCCGGTCGCTGCCATCTCACTTAATGCCGAAAAGTTTGATATGATAGAATGGGATTATCTTTTTAAGATTTTGGAAATACGGGTTCAGGAATACTTTTATTGGATCAGGTGTAGTACGCAGCCCCCTAAAGTGGCAGATACTCTTGAGATGGTGCTTGCTGCTTTTGGAAAGGGTCACAAGGCTTCAGTGTACTATTCCTGGCTAATTCAGAGTTTAGGGGACAGGGTTTTATCATCTCTTAAGAAGTTATGGGAGAGAGACATGAATTTAGTACTGGAAGATGGAGAATGGGGTAAGATTTTAAAAAACATCAAGTCTGCATCTAGAGATGCAAGAGTGCACCTCATTAAATTTAATTTAAGATTCTGCATCATTTTTATTGGCCTTCCTCCAGATTGTATAGGCTTGGCCTTAAAGACACTCCTACTTGCTGGTGATGCCAGTTGGAGGATGGGGACATAGCCCATGTTTTTTGATTCTGTATTAAAATTCAAGAGTTTTGGTGGAAGTTTCAGAATTTAGTCTTGAGCACTCAGATTGTATTTTGCCCCAGACTTTGTATTTTGGGTGATGGGGCAGGTATTAATATAATGAATATACATATAAAAAATGGGGTCCTTACCAGCGTGATGATCGGCAGGCAGGTAATGCTAAGGGGATGGAAGTCGGCTGAAAGTTGATTCAGTGTATTCTTGTGTTGTTTGTTTAAATTTGTATATGGAATCAATAAAAAATTGTTAATAATAAAAAAGCAAAAAAAACAAACAAAAAAAAAATGGTGCTACTGTGAATACGGGCTTTAGACTCCCAGAGAAGCATGGTGCATGGTGGGACTCAAAACGACGTGTTTAGAGCCTCTCATCCAAAGGACATCTATTTTTGGAACCTTGATATGAACGGTAAAGGTTTCTGCCATAGACTCCTATTAAAGCAAGGTTTCAGAAGCACTCTGTGGGCCATTGTCTTCTATGGACATATTCATGTAGAAAAAAAGCATTGTGTTACTTCCACTTTTGTTTACTCTAATATTGAAATGCACAAAGAGTAATATGTAATTTATATACAGCAGATTAACTGTATTAAACTTGTCATTGCCGCATTTCATATGAAGTTTTAGGGGAAGCTCTAATAAATCAAAGAAAACTGCAAATCCAATAAAAATGCAGCGCCACCATTTTCTTTGGGCGTATACATTGATCACAAAGAGCATGCTATTCATTTAACAAAACTATACAACTATTCTTTAACATCTGCAAATGCAATGGCAATCATGTGAAGACATCTAAGAAATGCATGTTTTGTCTTCATTTCTCTTCAGGTGCTAAACTGGAGCTTGATTCTTCAAGAACATGGGTTGCAAAACAAAATCCATGCATTTTGTTTGTCGGTGCCTTTACTCCATGCTCCTTTACTTGTTTTGCACAGCACAAGATGAGGACATGAGATTAAGTAAGCATGCTTCTTTCATCTCCACTAGTGTATGTTGCATGGAGACTATTGACTCGGATAACATCACCTAATTATGCAGGGTTCATTGTGGCTGTCTTAATACAGACCAAATAGGACAATAACTGCTACTGATAATTCAATAAGGAACACAAGCCAGATTGTCAATACTTTGGATCAATAAACCATGTTTGTTGTAATGTTTGTTCTATGAACAAAGAAAGAATAAAATAATTTTGGAGTGGGAGGACAAAATGACCAACTCAAACTGTACAATACATTGTTTTTTGATCTTCACTTCTCAATTTCAGGTTGCAGGACGGCACCTAGCGATTTAGTTTTCATACTCGATGGATCATGGAGTGTGGATGACATAAACTTTGAGATTGTCAAACGGTGGCTGGTGAATATCACAATGAGCTTCAACATTGGTCAGAAGTTCACCCAGGTTGGGGTGGTGCAATATAGTGACGACCCCTTCTTACATATACCGCTGGGAAAACATTTCTCAAGCAATGACCTCATTAAGGCCATGGAGTCCATAGACTACATGGGAGGGAATACAAACACAGGGAAGGCTATCAAGTTTGCCAACGACAAACTCTTTGCCCTGTCCGAGCGAGGTCCGAATGGAATCTCAAAAATTGCTGTGGTTCTGACGGACGGGAAGTCACAAGATGAAGTGCTGGCAGCTGCCGAAGCTGCGAGGAAAAAGGGGATAATCCTTTTTGCAATTGGCGTCGGGTCTGAGACAGAGGAGGCAGAGCTCAGGGCCATTGCTAACAAACCCTCCTCAACCTATGTGTTCTCTGTTGAAGACTATAAAGCTATCGCAAAGATCCGTGAAGTTATTAGGCAGAAGCTGTGCGAAGGTAAGCCTCTGTGTATTGTTCTACAAGATTGAATCGCTGTCCCAACGCTTTCATATTTCAGTGGCTACATTTTAAAATTCACTCGGTATAATTTTTCACACACGTCAATATGAAATTATACAGTTTTATGGGCTTGAGCTTTCTGCAGTGGAGGAAGTTTGTTGCTTTACCGTCATGTACCAGTGGAGACAGGTTTACAGCATCTCCACGTTTGAGCTGCATGCATAATTTAAGATCACAGTCTGATTTATGTCCTACAACATCCAGGTGTTCCAAATTCACCAAGATGGCTGTAAATTGTCCAAAAGTGTGAAATTAGGATTATGCCCCACATTGCTGAGCGTGTTTCAAAGATTTTGATATCTATTTTTAGCAAACTTACCAGTCAGACTGCCTCAAATTTATGAAAAAGTCCAGTAATCATTTGAATATGTTTATAAGGTACCAATTCACTTTTGGCAGAGGCAAATGTCAAGTTTTATTTAGCTCCCTCCAACCAAAACATTCTCATTACATTCGGATTTGCATTCAAGTCTTTTGAAAAGTACAGGTAGCATATCACTAATGTAACAATGGTGGAAAAGAAGGAATCAAATGCCAAAATTGATCATTGGAAAGTCTTGAAATGTGGGGAAGCATATTTCCCAAGGCACTATTCCATTCTAACAATGGATTACTCACAACTCTGACTTGTTAAAAAGCAAAAATAAAAATCTTAAATACAATATAGCCATAAGGTTGGAAAAACTACCCTCCATAAAAGTTTTCTAAGATGCTTGAAACTCATGTTAAAATGACTTTCCAGACACTAGAAAAGTTAATGAATAAGGTACCTTATGATAGATATGGTCATCTCTTGTCTGGTATTTGCGACGGCTGGGAAATTCTTTAGCTGGACTGCATATTTGCACAATGTCCAGTGTTCCACGCCAAGGTCTTCCACTACAGATTTATTTATTTATTTATTTTTTATTGAACTGCAGGCCAAATAAAATAATATACCAGTGCATTCCAACAATGTTTAACCCTTTCCAGACATTTTTACTCTCCATACACTGTACATATTATTTCAAGACTTGAAATTTGATTAAGATGATTTGATTTAGAGGGTATTGCTCAGTCAGCTTCATTTCAGTTCAACGCACAATGATTTACTTTTATTTTTATTTTACTTTTATGTGTTTTTGCTTAAATGTTACACTTGTTGGGCACATAAAATGTCCTGTGAATGTCCTGTATCTCTTGCATTTGTGACCAAATTTTAAACAAAAAATGTCTGTGATTAGCCACTGGCTAATACATTTTCAGATTTCACTTGCCAGGGATTAAGTAATATAGTGGCGAAGGAGTTTAGCACCGAGATCCTTTCACTGCGTGTTGAAAGTAAAAGTTTGATTTGACACGCTCTGTGTCCAAAGATGAGAGCCACACAATCCATTTGTCATTGTATAATTAGTATGTTTACATGCGCTTAAAATTTTGATTTCAGTCAGACTAAAGCAGTAATTCGTCTTTTTAAAATGTCATGTAAATTCTTTAGCCTGACAGAAATCTTACCAGTCACACCTGTGAAAATGTAGATGTGCCTCTAAATATTATTCTTTTGTCTGTATTCTGCTCATTGACTAATCTTCTTATCTGTCTGCCATAATAACACCCAACACCCATCTTTTCAGAAGCACCGAAAGTCTCTCTTTTAAAAACAAGAACCTTTTTCATGATCTTATGTGGATTATTTTCTAAATTTTCATCATAAAATACAATAAAAGAGGGTAACAGGTGCATACTATGACCAAGGTTAGCATGCTAGCATTAGCACCGTGAATGAAAATGTAAACATTACAAATTACACATTGTCTTCTGCATATCTTCCCTTACAAAAAAATCTAAACTAGCTGCAAACTTGCCGCAAATTTGCTGCTCGTTATTTTCACATGCAAATTAGTTTTTGATTCGCCATAAATGTTTGCCAGAAGTTTGCAGCTCTTCACCGATAGTGGTGACCTCCTGCAAACTTTTGGCAACAATGGACAATTTGCCGCAAGTTTGCCAAAAAAAATATTTGCATGTGAAAATGATCAGTGGCGAATTTGCGGCAAATTTGCCATGAATTCTTGATTTTCGTAAGGGTTATATCATACTTTCAATTATCACTGAGTGGTTATAACAGCTTCTTTTACTTCTCGCATGTGGATTTCATTCATAAAATGGGGCACAAAGCATAATATTTATAGAATATGCACATACACGTAGCTTGCAGGGAGGCCGGGGAGGCCGAAGGGGCCTTCTCCGTGATTGATGACCCAGACAACCCCACAAAGGTGAACCGCAGGTCCCACCTGTCATGGTGGCTCAAGGTTCCACACACCACCCTTTAGTGACTATGTTTACATGGACACCAGAAAGTGGGTTATTGCTAGAAAGCGGATTATTGCGAGAAAGCAGTGTTCCAGTTTACGTGCACTGTTTAGCGGCATACTCTCTCGTATACATGCTCGTTCATTAAGCAGCTGTCTCCACAGCAGTGTAATTTCCCTGCAACGCTAGTGTAAATAAAAAACATGATATTCTCTGTTGTTTCGCTTTATTTCCAGATATTCCAGAGTTGTTGCTGTGTTTGTTCCTTACCTTTCTATCGCGACCTGCAGCGGAATTGCGCTTCAGTAGTGGGGTTTCCCTTTACGTAAAACTCCGGGATTCCCTCAATGTACCAGCGCATATATACAAACATAAGGGACCGTCGATATTTTACAGTGTTTATAAATGGGTATAGTTTATACTGTATGTGCTTCTTCAAAAACCTGTTAGAACTGCACTTATGTTTACATGGCAGCATAAGCAGGTTTCTCCGTGAGAAACCTAGGTGTGTTTTACCGCTTTCTCTTAATCCCTTAAATGGTGTAAGGAAACCAACGTTCTCATTAACATGACGTTTCAGAATGCTGCTTTCTGCAAAAACCCTGGAATAAACTACTTTCTTAAGTGCATGTAAACATGGTCAGTGTCTGCAACAGGTACGCCCAAGGATCTCGGCAATAAAACATCTGGCCCAAAGCAGCCTGTTTTGTCTCAATGTCCAACCAAAATCTTCGGCACTGCTGCTAAAGTTTACTTGGCACTAAACACAAATCATACAGTCTCACAGGCCCATCTGAGCTGCATGGTTAAATGGGAAAACTACAAGCAGAGCAGATTTTCTGCTCTTGGAATTCTCCACACTGAAGCAATCATTACAAATAAATTGTGGATATCTTCGCTGGTCGAAAGAAAAGGCGTTTAACACTAGCTGCATAATTTTTTAGGCTATGTCTCAGTGAATGGTTGCATCTTTTGGTTCCAGTAGAGTGATGAAATGTTCTTTTAAAAGGCTGGTAAGGTAAAATTGTTAGTAGGCTATAACTTCATGTAAGCATGTTTCTTCTGGTTATACATTTTGTTTTTATCAAGTGGCTGTGTGGTTTCTAGTAGAGCTGACATAACTTGTGTGCCTGTCTGTAGAGAGGTGCACTACGCCACTGTGTAGTGGTTTCTCTCTCAGTATGTGCTGCTGTTGTAACACATTTAATTAAATAATCACATATTTCTAATAATCGCTGGGTAAAGTGTTTTATGAGCAATTTTCTGTGTTCATTATAGGGCTTTTTATAGAAAAAAATATCGCGATATCCAATTACATCATCCTATTGCCCATCCCTAGTTCATTACTACCGGTAAAAAATAAAAAAAAACACTGGCTTGGTCTGGCTTCCCCTAGCTCAAATGTCAAGCTATGCCAATGAATATGCAGTCTGAAGCAAATGACAGGTCTAGTGAAAGATGCAGAACTGTTCAAGTATGCAGACAACAAACCTATAAAAATACCAGCGATCACAGGGAAAATTGTCGAACCATATATTTTCTTAATAGTCTGTTTATTCATGACATCTCTGCTCAATCTAAATGTTATTATTATGCTTTACACAGAGTTTATAGGGATAATATCCTTATTATCGCTAAGGGAAGGTGTTAAGGAAAGCAAAGCGGAGCTTGTATAGTTAGAACAATCCAGGAGCAAATTGCGTCGTCTTCTGCCTTTGGATATCACCATAAGCACAACATATAATGTACATCTGATCTGCACCAAAATGGCAGTAAAGTTTTCCATGTTGTTGTGCCTGTTGTGTGCGTCTCGCTGTTGAGAAGCTTGTTAGCTAACTTCTTCGACACGCTAATATGACACAAAAGTTCAACCGGAAACCATCTACGTCACTTTCTCAGCTGATGTCCTTCCTTTAGCTAGTCTATACTTGGACAGAGAGATGAAGACTTTAGCTTGACCATGCAAAAACCTGTGCTAGCTCGATTATGCATCGATAATTGACTAGTCGGATGATTGGCTAACCCTTCTGGCACATCCCTAGCTGTAGTGTGATAATTTACCTTGTTTTCTCTCTTTAATGTGCCATAGAGACTGTATGCCCATCAAAGATTCCAACTGATTCTCGAGATGAGAAGGGATTTGACATTCTCCTTCATCTCAACTTGGCCAAAAAAGCCAAAAAGACACAAGGATCATTTTATGGCAGCAAAGCGTACCAGGTGACATCCCGAGTTGACCTGAGTGAGAGCACTAGGTAAAAATATTTTTGGTATGAAGTGTTGCTGTTCTTGTGCACCATGAAAATACTCTGTTTGAATTGAAAAAGTGTCTTCATCTTAATGTCCGTAGGATGTTATTTCCAGGCGGACTTCCACCATCCTATGTTTTTGTGGCCACACTAAAGTACAAAGGCTCTGTGATTATGGAGAAGTGGGATCTGTGGCGGATACAGACTAAGGATGAGAAGCCTCAAATGGCAGTTACTCTAAATGGACTAGACAGAACAGTGATGTTCACCACCACCAGCAATGCACCAAGCGGAACTCAAACTGTGGTCTTCACTAAGCCACCTGCAAGGGTAAATACACAACATGACAGAAGAATACTCCAAACAACTCCTGATCTCAATGACCTATTCAGTACTTATATTTTGTTAACACCTGTCAACATTAGTCAACTACTGTATCTACATCAATTTTGAAATGTCCATTTGCAAACAAGAATATAGGAAGGAAATACCTGCTGAAAAAAAAATGAGCATAGCTGGTCACCAGCATATGTTTAGGGCTGGGAATCTACACCGATAAGCCAAAACATTATGACTAATATACTGTTGGTCCTCCGTGTGCCACCAAAACAGCGCCGACTCGCCAAGGCATGGACTCTACAAGGCCTCTGAAGGTGTCCTGTGGTATGTGGCACCAAGACATTAGCAGCAGATCCTTCAAGTCCTTTATGTTACGAGATAGAGCCGCCGTGGATCAGACTTGTTGGTCCAGCACATCCCACAGATGCTCAATCGGATTGAGATCTGGGGAATTTGGAGGTCAGGGCAACACCTTGAACTCTTCATCATGTTCATCAAACCATTCCCGAACAATGTGTGCAGTGTGGCAAGGCACATTATCCTGCTGAAAGAGGCCACTGCCATCAGGGAATACCATTGCCATGAAGGGATGTACCTGGTCTGCAACGATGTTTAGGTAGGTGTCATGTGTCAAATTGATGTCCACATGAATGGCCAGACCTAGGGTTTCCCAGCAGAACACTGCCCAGAGCATCACACTTCCTCCACTGGCTTGTTGTCTTCCCACAGTGCATCCTGGTGACATCACTGCCCCAGGTAAATGGCGTACATGGCCGTCCATGTGAAGAAGTAAAAGAAAACGGGACTCATTGGGCCAGGTGACCTTCTTCCACTGCTCCAAGGTCCAGTTCTGACGCTCGCGTGCTCATTGTAGCCGCTTTCGACAGTGGACAGGGGTCATCATGGACACTCTGTGGCTACACAGCCCCATACCCTGCAGTGTGCTATGCACTTTGTGTTGTGACACATTCCTCCCGTAACCATCATTAAGATTTTCTGTGACTAGTGCCACAGTAGACCTTTTGTCAGCTCGGACCAGACAGGATAGCCTGTGTTGCCCTCGTGCATCGGTGAGCCTTGGGGGCACAACACCCTGTCGCACCCTATTTCGGTTTGTGTTTTATCCCTCCTCGGACCACTGTCGGTAGGTACTCACCACTGCTGACTGAGAGCACCCCACAAGCCTTGCCGTTTCAGAGATGCTCTGACCCAGTCGTCTGGACATAACAATTTGGCCCTTGTCAAAGTCGCTCAGGTCTTTACTCCTGCCCATTTCTCCTGCATTTAAGACACTGACTACGAGAACTGATTGTTCGCTTCCCATCTAATCTACCTAGACCTTGACATGTGGCCTTGTTAGGAGATGATCAATGTTATTTTCTTCACTTGTGAGCAGTCATAATGTTTTGGCTCATCAGTGTCACAATATGATTCCAAAAAATGTCCACATCACCTCAGTTTTTTAGCAACAGTGTAGGAGTGCAAATCTTTGGTGAGTGTAGGTGGCAAGTTTGGTAAGTTCTGTACATTAAATCAGTATTAAAATATGTCTGTTCTGACCTGTCAATAGAGAGTAAGCAAGTTTAAAAATGTAACATCACAAGCAGCTCTGTGGCGTTCGTTGTGCCAGTCAGCACACATTTCTTTCGATCAGTCAGATTATGCTAGTCTAAGCTAGACTATTTTGCAGGAATAGAACAACGATGTCATGCAAATTTAACAAAATTGAAGAAACACAATTCTGATAGTTCACCCAAAAATGAAAACTTGCTGATAATTTACTCGCACTCAGGCCATCCAAGATGTATCTGAGTTTCTTTCTTCATCAAAACAGAATTTAAGACTTTTAGGATTTCATTTCAGGCCTCCTCCTTTAAACAATGCAAGTGAATGTACTCCATTTTTTGATGGTCCAAAATGCATATTGAGGGTGCATCAAAAATCCACACGACTCCCGTCGACAAATAAAGTTCTTCTGAATCCAGATGACTGATACTTTTTAACTACAAATGTTCACTTTCGTACATCTCTGTGACGTGCGCTCATGAGAGGGATGATGTAAGATCGTTCGTAAGGTCACGTGTCACGTGGAGGAGTAGTCAGGAAGCGCGTCATTGTTTACATTGTTTGTTTTTTTAATTATTATTTGGAAATTATTTTTTATTTTATTTTATATTGTTTTGAAATTGTTTTGGTTTGTGAACGGCACTTGGTCTGTGCTCTGTGCAAGTTTCTATCGTAAACAATGATGCGCTTCCTGCCTCCTCCACGTAACGTGTGACCTTACCAACGAGTTTACGTCATCACTCTCATGAGCGCGCGTCACAGAGATGTACGGAAGTGAACATTTGTAGTTAAAAAGTATATAAGTAATGTTTTATTTCTAAAAATAATCAATCGTTTGCGTTCAGAAGAACTTTATTTGTCGACTGGAGTCGTGTGGATTATTTTGATGCACCCTAAATATGCATTTTGGACCGTCAATGCAAGTGAATGAAATGGACATTCACTTGCATTGTTTAGAGGAGGAGGCCTGAAATTAAATCCTAAAAGTCTTAAATTCTGTTTTGATAAAGAAAGAAACTCAGATACATCTTGGATGGCCTGAGGGTGAGTAAATTATCAGCAAATTTTCATTTTTGGGTGAACTATTCCTTTAACAGTGAATTTTCTGACTCACTGCAGCCAAGAATCTTGTATAACAGACATACTAGTCCCCGTTTCAGGGCTCCAGACTAACATTTGAGAGTGGTGGCACCAGTTCTGCATTTGGTGGCACCAGCACCTGATTTGATATTACAAAAATAAGTTACCAATAATATTGCATATTTTGTCCCACTAAAATGCTCATTCGACAGTAAGCCATTGATTTTGAGTTGGGATGCTGATGTAAATATACTGGTACTAACTAATTTACTGGTTGGGACTTCTTTCATCAGGCTTTTATTGATTTAAGTTCAGTCATCCCTTAGAATTTCTGAAAACAAAACCATTTATATATCATACAATCAGAGAGCATTAGAAGAAAACAGATTTTACACTTACACTTAAATATATATTTAAATCTATATTATATATATATATATATATATATATATATATATATATATATATATATATATATATATATAAACTATGGTACATTTTTCATTTTCGTATATATATATCAGGGGTACTCAACAGGCGGACTCTGGTCCGGATCCAGACCGAAGGACAATTCAGTCCGGACCGAGCTCCAAATCTTTGTACTAGTTATCTGATACATGGCTAAGTAAAGCATGTCCAGCGCTACGCCCTTATTCCCTAGTGCTGAATGCACTTTTTTTCCTGCTCTCCGTGCGTTGTCTCTCTCCCCGCTATAGATGTACCACATAAAGCATGATTTACTGTACGTAGTTGCAGGCGTGGTTATTTTAACAACATTATCGGAGACACCACTACAGATACTGGCATCTTTCGTTTAAACACACAGCAGAAAACAAAAATGAAGCAAAGTGAATCTATCTTCATCTGTCTGATGTGTGATTCAGACGGTTCAACTAAACCAGGTTTGTGTCAGGACAAGTTAATGTGCCGCCTTTAGACTATAAAGTTTTTTCCGTCTAAATTTAGCTTCATTAATCAGCATGTTAGGAGCCTTTCATAATTAACAGATTTTTGTTCTCATTTTGTGAAAATCAAAGATGGAAAGCCTATTTATACTTAAATTAAGTATACAGTATTTTAATGATTCACTGTTGTAAATTGTATGTTTGTTTGTTTGTTTTTTAGTAGATTCTAGCTTTAAGGAAAATATAAATATAGTCCATTCAGAATTTTACATTTTTATAAAACTTTTTCTCAGGGGACACCCCTGAACCCCCATACAGTGTTTTATTATCTGTCAAAAGGCCTCCAGTGTCCCATATTCTGAATGTAAAAATGTTTAACACAACAACTTGACTGCTGTCATTCAGCTTCAAAATGAACTGTTGATCTTATGTTTTAATATCTATATCCAAGTGCCCTTGACCGATGACGTATTGATGAAATATTTTAATCTTTTAGTAGAAGATCCCTCAGACCCCAACACTTTGGCTGTCTCTAGGCCCCCAATGTCCTCATCCCTGCCCAGTTTTGAAGAGACTATTTTGACTGTTTAGAATTTATTTGGTTCACAAAGTACTCTTGCTGCCAATGTGGCAAGTTATATAAACTATTAAAAAATATATATTATATAATTTCAAAGCCATATGACAACATGTAAGCTAGGTACTATTATCCGGACCTTTGCTGGGAAGGAAATGTAGAGACTGGACCTCTTGGAACTTTGAGTACCCCTGAAACCTCAATGAGCACTTTATTAGGTACACCTGTACACCTAGTTATTCATGCGATTATCTAATCAGCCAATCGTGCGGCATCAGTGCAATGCATAAAATTATGCAGATACAGGTCAGGAGCTTCAGTTAATGTTCACATCAACCATCAGATTGGGGAGAAAACATGATCTCAGTGATTTCAACCGTCGCATGATTGTTGGTGCCAGATGGGCTGGTTTGAGTATTTCTGTAACCGCTGATCTCCTGGAATTTTCACTCACAACAGTCTCTAGAGTTTACTCAGAATGGTGCCAAAAACAAAAAACATCCAGTGAGCGGCAGTTCTGTGTATGGAAACACCTTGTTGATGAGAGAGGTCAACGGAGAATGGCCAAAATGGTTCGAGCTGACAGAAAGGCTACGGTAACTCAGATAACCACTCTGTACAATTGTGGTGAGAAGAATAAAACATAGCCTACACTGTAAAAAAAAATCCTGTTGTTTTTACAAAAAACAAAACCAAAAAACTGGCAGCTGTGGTTGCTAGAATAATTATGTAAAAATACAGTAACATTTTTAACAATGTTACAGAACGACCTGTAAATTTTAGTTTAAAACTGTTGTTTTACGGTATATTTTATGGTGCAGTACCGTCGTTTATATTATTAAATGATAAACTTAATATATTAACCTTCTGAAACTGTAAAAATCTGCTTTTCACTCTATAATGTATAGTTAATCACCGTAGTAATTACAGAAGGGCACATGATGACTTGAAGTTCATCAATATTGGCTCTTCCAGGAGCAATGACCAAAAAACATGTAGAGACAGTGTTCAGTGTCACTCACACTTAACACCATCAGAGTAACACATGAAATGATGCACTAAACATGAACTAAACTACATCAAATATAACACAGAACACCCCAAAGTACATACCTGATATTAAAAATAAGAAGAAACATAACTATTCCCATAAAATATAATGAAATGTGATGGGTCACGCAGGGAATTTTAAACATAATGTAAATTTTTACAGGAAAATCATACTTTTTACATCTAAAAAAAATAATTTTTACAAAATTTTACAGTAAAACTACATGTATTGTCTTTTTAATTGTCCTTTTAAATATATATATTTAAAAATTACGTATATTTTACGGTAACTACTCAACCAATTTATGTTTTTTTACTGTAGCATTTTTACAGTCTTTTACCGTTAAAATTACAGAACTTTTTTACAGTGTAAGTACTGTAGTTTATGCAGTTAGTGTCACTATTGAAAATTCAAGGGTGGTGATGTGTTAAAAGTCTTCTAATTTATGTCTGTGCATGGCACAGTTTTCTCCTGTTCATCTAGTTAATGTTGTTTAGAATATCGGGCTGTTTAATGAGGTTTTAAAGTTTTTTTAAACAATGAAGTTGTAATAATGGCAACTGATGGCTTCAACAAAGGCATATACCATCGATGAACAACCTTTGAGCTCACAGCAGGTCTGTCTTTAAAGGTTTATAAGTTATCATTGAAATCAATCTGTCTATGGAAAAAATTAATATGATTGTTACTTCTGGAACCAGACTATTGCGCTCTATTGAGCAGTGCTGATAATTGGTGTGTTAGCGGGTAGCGCAGTTTCATTCCACTTTTGATGTGTTTGCTAGTTCATGTTGCTGAACAGAAAATGGCAGTGCATAATCAAAGAGAGAGAGAGAGAGAGAGCGAGAGATGGCCAACTCTGTAGTCGCACCAGTGCAACCTATAATGAAATTTAGTCTCATTTAATCTGATCTGTTGCTGGAATTTGGACATAGAAAGACTGAATGGATTTTTAAATATCATAAACCTGGTCTTTTTAGTTTAACGTACATTCTCACTTTATGGTGGAACTCCTTTGTATTCAAATTATGAGCAAAACCAAAGACTACAATGCGGTTTGAGTGATGCTGAGCATTACTAGGTTCATTATTTTATGGAAAAATTTAAAGGTCAACATAAATCCTTATTTTACAGTGCAAATGCTACTGAACGATAGTTTACTGAGATCTTAATCTAGTGAAATTTCAGGTGTTCAGGTGAATTATATCTAAGACACCTTCAGCATTCTGCTTTGTTTTATGTATGTTACAGAAACTTTTTGATGAAAAATGGCATCAGCTGCGTCTTCTAGTAACAGAGGAAGATGTCACACTGTATGTTGATGATCTGGAAATTGAAACCTTGACATTGGAGCCTCCTGATGGTATTTTTATTAATGGAAAAACACAGGTTGGGAAATATGTCACCAAAGAAACAACTGTACCAGTAAGTACTTGAATGAATTCTTTGACTATCACTGTAATGTATATCATATTTTTATTATTATATTATTTAAATATGTTCTAAATAATATTATAATACTGGATTAAAATAGTCTACACTGTAATGCATTACATTGTACAAACTATTAATTTCTTACTGCATATTGGAATAGGAGAAAGTATTTTGACATGAAAAAAAAATGCTTTAAGCATCTTACCAACTGCACAGATTAATTAAAAATGAAGAGACATAAACATATGATGGTTTAAAATGTTTGATGTATGAAATTAAGAAAATGATAGAGCATATTATAAAATATCACTTTGAAATGATGTTATTGGAATATTAGTGTGCGTTTGTTATCTTTTGCCAGTGAATAAACATAACATGGAACGTTTTCAACATGTGCAACACAGCAGTCTTCTTGTAGAAAAGCAGACACCATGTCATGTTGACACCAAATGTTTCTTATATACAAAAGGGAGCACCATTGCCAATGCTCTACAGTTCGGCCATTTAACTTGTGAGTCTGCATGAACCAATTGACCCTTTGCTAAGCTCCACCCCCTTGCTTGCAGTTGCTCACTCTGACAAGCTTTGCAGAACTTCCCATAGGAATGAATGGGAGATTGACTTGAACACCGCAGTTTTTGGCTAAATATTCTCATAAACGGAAGTGATAACATTTTTAGGTGGGCTGGAATGAAGAGTGACAATTAAAGCATATTTATCTGACGTTTTTTGTTAATGAAGTTGCTAAATTACATATTAATTTGATTGAAAACTGTGGAGACTGTGAATCAGATTTGAGGCAAATGATTATTACAGTCACTTCAAAAGAGAAAAGTTTAATTTGATTGCGATTACACACCTGAAAATATTAGTGTACGTGAACAGAACTGCTCAGAATTACTCAAAAACACACTATGGTACTGTGAACTTTTTTTTACTATCGCCTTTACTATGAACTGAATACATAAATGGAGTTATATTTGTGCCACAATTCTGCATGCGCAAAATTATATTTTAAGGGCACAAAATGAATTTTGCAGTTGTGTGAACTTAGTTTTGTAAAGCAATGCATCTTCTTTGCGCGCAGTACATTTTTGTGCACTCAAAATATCATCTTGCGCACGTGCAGAATTGTGGCACATATGTAACTCCATATTAATTAATAACATACTTGTTTATTTTGATTATTGGGGGGTTTACCTCCTCCCCCATCCCCTCTTGAATGTACACCCTGGCATATTGTGTAGCATTAATGAATAAACTAAAAACATATTGTCACCTTTTCACATTACACAGCACAAGATGAAGTTTATTAAAGTTACCCTTCTCAAAAGCCTTCTGTTGCAGTATCATGGTACTGTGATGGTACAATATGGTAAAACCTTGGTATTTGTATTATATACAGTAAGCCTGTAACATGGTATTTATATGGGAGGCTACTCCAAAGGACATGTCCAGGCACTTTCATGTAATGTAAGTGTTTTGATACACTTCTATTTAGAAAGTATCTTGTGTATCATGTGAAATCATGTAGCATAACGCAGGAGGGCATCTTAGAATAAAAAAAATGGTTGCACTTCTCACAATATCCACCAGGTGGCGCATGGGACAATAGAGGAAGAGCACAGGTAGCCTACACTGCATCTTGTGTGGGTGCATTATACAGTATCTCATTCGCATTTTAAGTTATAACCTTGTAAGAAAGGTACAGTATTAGAAAATATTATATATAATACCTATATTACTATGGCTATAAATATAGGCTAATAACACCCTAACCCTTGCCATCGCATCATCCAGGTGGATGCTGCACACCGGTGGTGTTTGAGGAGAGTCCCCTGTTCACTATGTAAAGCGCTTTGAGTGTAGTGTCAGAAAAGCGCTATATAAATGTAACGTTTATTCATAATTCGCGCTGATCAGAAATGCTGTGATCATGGACACAAACAATGTCTTTGTGTGTGAAATGATTTTACATTTTTACAACAAATATTAAATAGTGTAATCCTTGAATTTAAACATATATATTAGATTATAGTAGTATTGAACACGAGTTCATCTAAGGTTAACGTAATTATTTCCATTCACAGCAGTTCAGTCGTTTCTATTTCATTTTTCTGTTAAAACACATTACTCATAGGCTTGCAATAGTCTTGAGTCGCTAAAATAATTACCAATATGTACTGCCATCTTTGTAAATAACAATAATAAACAGTTTATTTAGCTGGAGTGTTTGTATGGATTGTTAACGTTGTAGGTATACCTGCAATTTGAAAAATCTTTTGTGTTGACTGTATGTCTAAAGATAGCAAGAAATGTATTGTAAACTGGAATGCTAATAGAGAAGCATAATTTAAGTCTTTTTTTACACACATTGATGTAAAGGCATAAAGTTTTACTTTTTTTAATGAATGTCCCCTGCCACAAATGGTTTATGTAAATCTCAAATAGCACATTTGATGTAAAGAAATGGAGTGCCCCTTATTTTTCTATATAAATAAATAAAAAAATAAAAATAAAAAAAATAAAAAAAGTGAGGGACTCTTTTTTTTTTCAGCTGAAAATGTTAGCGTCAAACTGCCCCATTCATGATTCTTTTGTCTCACGCAACTCACACGTCTATCCTTTGTGATATTCAATTTGGCATTGTTGGTCGGTATATTTTTTAAGCTAGGCTTAAATCTAAGAAAGTGCTCAGATGACTCTCTGGCCCTGTTTTCAGACACCTAGATGGTTGCATGCAGGTGCTTAGAACACTGTCAGATGTATAGAAAGGAGAACATGCGTCTCACATTCTGCCGTAGATCACAAAAATCATTATATTTATTTGCACAGCCACACTTCTGCAGGAATATACACTGATGAGCCAAAATATTGTGACCACCTGCCTAATATGCTGTTGGTCCTCGTGCGCCAGCGCTGACTCTACAAGACCCCTGAAGGTGTCCTGTGGTATCTCGCACAAAGACATTATCATCAGATCCTTCAAGTTCTGTAAATTGCAAGGTGGAGCCGCCATAGATCAGACTTGTTAGTCCTGCACATCCCACAGATGCTCAATCTGATAGAGATATGGGGAATTTGGAGGCCAGGGAAACACTTTGAACTCTTCATCATGTTCCTCAAACCATTCCCGAACAATGTGTGCAGTGTGGCAGGGCACATTATCTTGCTGAACGAGGCCACTGCCATCAGAGAATACCATTGCCATGAAGGGGTGTACCTGGTCTGCAACAATGTTTAGGTTGGTGGCACATGTCAAATTGACATCCACATGAAAGGCTAAACCCAGGGTTTCCCAGCAGAACATTGCCCAGAGCATCACACTCCCTCCACCGGCTTGTCGTCTTCTCCCAGTGCATCCTGGTGCCATCACTTCCCCAGGTAAACGGTGCACATGTCCACGTGATGCAAAAGAAAATGGGACTCATCAGATCAGGCAACCTTCTTCCACTGGTTCAAGGCCCAGTTCCAACGCTCGCATGCCCATTGTAGGTTATGCAGCCCTGTACGCAGCAGGGTGCAATGCACTGTGTGTTGTGACACATTCCTCCCGTAACCATCATTACAATTTTCTGTGACTCAGAAGACCTTCTGTCATTTTGGAACAGATGGGATAGCCTTCGTTGCTCTCGCTACGATGAGCCTTGGGCGCCCAACACCCTGTCGCTGTTTTGTGGTTTGTCCCTCCTTGGATCACTGTCGGTAGGTACTTATCACTGCTGACCGGGAGCACCTCACAAGCCATACCGTTTCAGAGATGCTTGGACCCTATCTTCTGGCCATAACAATTTGGCCCTTGTCAAAGTCGCTCAGGTCTTTACTCCTGCCCATTTCTCCTGCATTTAACACGCTGACTACGAGAAATTATTGTTCGCTTACCATCTAATCTACCCAGACTTTGACATGTGGCCTTGTTAGGAGATGATCGATGTTATGTGCTTCACCTGTGAGTGGTTATAATGTTTTGGCTCATCTGTATATATCGCCAGTAGACTGAACATTGCTATTTAAATAAATATAATAAAGTTCCAGCATATGTGTAGGAATGTACTCTCTCATGCCTTAATATTTTGGACATTCACAATAATACTAAAATCCTCTTTGAAACAACAACAATAACAAAGGTTTAGTGTTAGATTGCTTACTTTTAAGAACATAAAACTTCCTCAAAAAAACTATTTAATAAAAAGTTAATAGGAGTAATTCCATATCTCTGGACAACTGAATAAAACAAAGTTTTGAACCAATTACACACAACAGACTAAAATGTGATATTATATACACAAGAAAAGCAAGTCATCCGTCATTGACAATCAGGAAAAAACAATTACTGAAATCAGTATTTAATTTGTGATTCACATCACTTCGTCCACCATGTTTTTCCTCCAGCAAGAAACTCCAGTCCGCTGTGATTGGTCAAGAAGATCAGCAGTGGGGACAGTTGAGTAATAGTCCACTGTGGAGCTCGCACTTATGCGGGTTTAGCTGAAGGGCACATTTTGGGAGCAAAGGGGGTGCTTTTGAGCACCCCTCTGAGTGCTAAAATGTCAAATGGGACACCCTACAGTCTCATGAACTTCACGGAAATGTGCAAATGAAGGCCACGAGACCACAATTCCACATCAAGTGTGCCATTTGGGACTGGGCCTAACTCAAGTTCCCCACCTCTGCAGTAAACTGACTGAAGAATGTAACGTTTTTATGTCAAAATATGCTCTACTATCCCAGTTTTTTGTTCATTGACAACTTAAATTAAGCCATTCGCGGGTTAACCTCCCCCAAAACTATAAACACTGAGCCTCCCAGGCACTAACAAAACATTGAGGTTTATATTTTGAACAACCCGCTCAGCTTCACCCATTCCTATCTAGCTTAACCTATAACGTGAGTTTTGGGCATGGCTACTTGTTTAGGTAGGGGAATATGAAAATCCATGGCAGATGTGTACACAGGAAAAGAAATTTAGCTTCGCCAAAATTCGAAGACTTGCTAAAAGACACAGACAGAGAACAGTGTAAAACAAGAGTGAACATTGCCATATTACAAGGTGGACAACACACGCATACACACACACACACACACACACACACACACACACACACACACACACACACACACACACACACACCACCACCACCACCACCACCACCAGTGATGAGATTGCTCTGGCAAATGGGAGCGGCAAAAACAAGAAATGCCACTGCCTCCCCCCGTCAACAAAAGCGATCTCGCCTTGGGCATGAAAATGGTCAGAAATGGCACCCATATTAACAGATTACAGCCTTCGCATTGCGGGCAGGAGCCGTGAGGTGTAGCCAGAGACTATCTAGTAAAGACGTGCCATTTCTATTAAAATGAATGGGAGAAATTGAAAAGCCCAATGGTCAAGGAAAAGAAGTTCTGCCTTTCAGGTAAAAGAGCCAATCACCTTTTAGATACAGACATTGTCTGTCAATCAACTCAAGAACATGCATTAGCTATACAAGCTGGGAATGTTTTTTTTTTTGGCCTAATCTGAGATAAAAAAGTACAATTTATGAAACCAGTGTTGTCATATTTTACTGCTGATTTGAAATATGTTCTTTGATCATAATCTTGACCAGATGTTTTGGAGATTTCGGTCTTTCCCCATTCAAGTAGATCGGAGCTGCACTTTCATGATTGGAAATAGCCAACGGATGTGGCAAAGAATGTCCTGCCTTACAGACGAAAGAGCCAATCACCTTTTATATACAGACATTGCCTGTCAATCAACTCGAGAACGCGCATACACATTAGCTAAACCAGCCTGAAAAATAGAATTTTTTAGTGTGTTTTGAGCAAAAGAAACACAATTTATGATACTATTGAAGTCAGATTTTAAATATGTTCTTTGATTGTAATCTTAACAAACCATTTTGGAGATTTTGGTCTTTCCCCATTGAAGTATATAGGAGCTGTACATTTATGCCACTTGTTTACACAGAAAATACCTGCCCACCCTGTTCGAGAGTGTTTCAAAGTTGGCCACCGAGTGGACTGACTTGCCTTGAAAGGGGCTTTGATAAATGTAGTCTTTCCAACATTAACCAATCATGACCAAGTATGCTGATAAACAAGTGCATGTGACTGCCCGCCGTTGCCGTAGGAACCCAGAGATGTTAGGTGTGTTTAACTTCATGCAGCGCTATTCGGTAAGAAATGTTGTCCGACTTGAGATGGCGCCACCGTCGCGTCACAATGAAGTATGCCATCAAAGTATCGTGAAAGCGATTCAACAGCAGCCGCTGCAGTTTCTCCAAAGCAGCTGCACGAGCTCTGAATGACGACAGCGCTTATTCGAGACTGGCCAGACTCACAACGTGACAACAGTGACAAGTTTCATGGGCTGCGTTCGTAATAGCATACTTCACATTCTACCCTTACTACTTCAGCTGTATCAATATATGGCAGAAATAAGAGTAGTATGGTAGTATGCCATTACCAAGGTGTTTAATCTGACACCTTCTGTTCCACTAAAATCTCACAAATCCATGTTTTTATAACAGTACATCATGCTTATATTATATTGTTTATCATAGTAATATCATGTTTATTCTTTAAAAACATTCAAAAATATTAAAAATACTGACTTCATTTTTGTTATATTAAAATAATATAGGCTTTTATTGGACTTTCTTCTTGTACACACAGCAGGCACTGTATTAAGCAGATTGACAGACGCTTAAAATTCAAGCATCTGTCAATCTGAATTCCACTTCATCTGCAAGTGTCGTGCGGTATTCCGTGACTGGTGTAGTTTCCCCTGATAGCACAGGTACATCACCCAGACATCTATTTTATGTGTGTGTTTACATCTGGAAGATGCATTTTTTAGGTTGTTTGCTCATCTGCAATACGTCTATAAGATGTTTCCTCTCGGATGTCAATAAGACATTCAGAAGATGTCTTTGAGACATTTATGATTTAGAATGTTTGTAAATCTGATCTTTTTAAGATGTTAGCAGATGTTAATTAGATTGCGATGCTTTCCAGATGAAAATATCTAAAACAGACATCACAGAGATGTACGTATGCTATCTGGGTCAGCACATGACGGGAAGCACCACTCCTTTAATATGTTCGACTTGAACCAATCGGCGAGATTTGCTGGTTGCAGTCGGGGAGGGGTTGAAAAGAGAGCCTTCAAGCCTGGACACTTTGTGCTTCCCATCGTCTGCTGAACCTACATCAGTCACAGAAGATCACACAATGTTTGCAGACGAAGTGGAATTCAGTTTAACTGTCTCTGTACCTTTATACCATTTTATGTTCCATTCTGTTGTGCTCTGTATAGGCCTAGGTGTTTCTCAACACCAAAACGCGTCCTGTATGTATGCCGCAATATAAAATTTAGGTATAGCCTCGCTAGGGTTGCCAAGTTTCTACCAGCCAAATACAGGACATTCCAGCTTTAAATACGGAACACTTTTTTTCTAGTGGGGCTCCAGCATGAGATGCTGTGCAAAGGTTAAAGAGGTCCACCCAAAGTTTTCATAGAAAACAATTGAAAACAGCTCAGACGGATGCAAAAACGTGGCCAGTGTGAACAGCCTCTAATACGCTTAAAATGAAAAACGCTTTAATACAAGGTCCAGTATAAAACAAATTTCTATTAATCTTCACTTCTAATAAACTACTTTTTTCACAAAAAAAAAAAAAAAAGAAAAGAAAAACAAAGCTGCAATCAATAGAAAAAAGACAATATTTTTCTGTCAACCATTTTCTTCCCCATAATAAATACAACGTCCAGGAAAAAACAAATTCAGGTCCATTCTCCTGATTTGCGAAACATTCTCGGCAGTTTTGGTGTGAGACACTAAAACGGGACAAACGGCGTCCTGTATGGATTTCATATGGAACGCAACTTTGTTCCGTCTAATACGGCACGATTCCATATTATACGGGACGGTTGGCAACCCTAAGACTCGCCCACAGACCGCCCACTGTCTGTGCTCTGACATCTGATGCACATAGCACAATTTTCTCAAACAATCAGCACAAATCTTATTGGTTGGTTTGATGGAACTTCCACGAATGGAAGCACACAGGACTTTTTATCAGCCCACCTGGAAACAGTCGTGTTAACAAAATAACACCGCGCTGATACAATGAGCGCTTTTGAGGACAAAATAATCACCAGATTTGTCCAAGTTTCATTTGTGGGACATTGCAGAATGTAAAGCAGAAATCCACAAGCAGAGCTAAATATTCTGCTTTGTTTACTTAGTTATGTCTGTGTAATACTCTGTGATGAGGTTTTGTGTGCTGTACCTAATCTCTCTACACATTTTCCGCATTGTTCCTGTGTATTTTCTGTGCAATCGCTCGTGGAGACTGCTGCGCCATTATATGAATTATATAAACGGTATGAAATATCCTGTTAAATGCATCTATCTACAAGCTGCAGCAGCTATGATGAATGTGCAACATTTGAGACAAACTATTGCAATTCACCTGCTGGACAAGTTGACTGACAGTATTATCATGTATACACAGTCTGAGGGTTTAAAATTACTGTGTAATGCACACGCATAACGACTGTTAAAGCAAATGTTGTCAGTTGGAACAATACTGATTGCACCTTATTGTCATGTACATCTACTTGTATTATACATTTGTTCAAAACCCTGCATGTTACGAATTAAACATGACAACTTCTAAACACAAAACCCATCTGTGGATGTGGGGGCGTGGTGGAGCGTTTGTCTGGAGAGAGAGAAAGCGGTAAAGGTGCACACACCTGAGCGCTATTTCTAACACATTTTTCTGATTGCAGTGAGCAATGGGGAGAGCAATATAAGGAGGAAACATGCCAGAGACTGGGAGAGAGAGAGTCGTGCTTCAACAGCCCATCAATGTGTTTATGTGTGTAAGCTGAGAAGCTGTTTGAGTTATTTGTTATTAAAACCCTACCTTTTGAGTTGAAGCCCACGTTTTCCTGTTTCCTCCTTTCATCCATCCTTTAACCCTGTTACACTGGTGCCAAAACTCAGGATTTTGGAGGAAATATAAGTTGGCATGGAGTCCTCAACATTGGCGGAAGCATTCCAGTCCCTTGCCAGCATGCATCATGCTCAACATCAGGCCCTGCTTGAGCTGTACCAGGACCAGGATTCCAGGAGGCGCTCCAGGCTTAAGCAGAGGACCGGCATGCGATCCGGAGCGTACTGCACCGTGAGAAAACCGCGGCCATGACCCCAGACACAGCGCCCCCATGCCTCTGGTCGCCCTCATGAAAATGGGGGCAGAAGATGATCCAGAGGCATTCATAGACCTCTTTGAGAGAACGGCTGAGATCTGGAGCTGGCTGCGTGTGCAGTGGGCACCAGACTCATCCCACTCTTGTCCGGGGAAGCCCAGCTCCCAGCGGCGAGTATCCTGGTGTACGACGACCTAAAGAAGTCCATCTTGCAGCGAGTCAGTCACAGCCCCAAACAGCACAGACAACACTTCCATTCAATGAAGATGGATGTGCGCTCCCGCCCATTTGCCTTTACGCAACAGCTCCGTGATGCCTGCCGGAAGTGTCCGCTGGCTGAGGACCACGATGCAGAGGGAGTCATCGATCTCGTGGTGCTGGAACTGCTGATCCATTGTCTGCCGAAAGGTGGGTCCAGTGCCACCGCCTGGTGTCGCTGGAGGAGGCCATCCAACTGGCTGAGGACCATATGTCGGCGTATCAGAGGGCAGAGCCCTCCCTCTCTCTCTCTCCCCTCCCTCTTTTGTCCCCCCTTCTCTCCTCTCTCACTCTGTCCCTTTTATACAGCCTGTCCCGGTTCCCCGAAGGCGAGGAAGTTTCCCGCCGAAGCCAGGGTTTTCCTGCAGCTGGTGGCCCCGATGTCTCTTCACTCTCCTCCTCAGGTGGTTGAACCCGCTGTCGCAAGTGCAGATGTAATTGCCTGGGCCGGCCTGCTGGAGTTGCGGGGAACCTGGGCATTTCCGGGACCAATGCCCCACCGTGATGAAGTTGGGAACATTGGTCCAGGTCCGCGACACTCCGCGGGCTGCCCCCAATTGAGCCGGTGCATACAGAATACCTGTGAGTATCAGGGGAGGTACATATCAAGCCTTGGTAGATACTGGCTGTAATCAGACCACTATATGCCAATGCTTGGTTCAAGATGAGGCTTTGGGCACAAATAAAAGGGTGAAGGTGAGGTGTGTGCATGGGGATTTTCACAATTATCCTGTAGTGACAATCGTTATTAAATTTCTGGGGCAAAAGCATAGAGTGGAGGCTGTGGTTAGTTCCCTCCTCACCCATCCACTTATTTTGGGAACTAATTGGCCAGAATTTGAGATGCTATTAAAAGGAATATGTGTGGATGGGTCCTGCAACAAAGTGTTTCGTTGTGTAGTATGCAATACACTGGCTGGGGAGGTGGAGCCAGGGCCGTCTACATCAGCTCCGCATCAGGATGACGCAAGGGAGGGGGAAGTCTAGGCTTCCCCAACCCTTAGAGAATTCCCTGCAGGGGATTTCCCTCTGGAGCAGATGCGAGACAAAACCCTTAGGCACGCCTTCGACCGAGTGAAAGTAATTGATGGTCAACATCTTCAGCCAGACATTGCACTCTCATATCTGTATTTTTCTATTACAAAAGATTGGTTGTATTGATTGATGCAGGACGCTCAGACAAAAGAAGATACAACCCAGCTGTTGATACCGAAGAGCCGTCGGGAAATGCTATTCCAGATGGCTCATCATATCCGATGGCAAGTCACTTAGGGCGAGAAAAAACATGAAACCGTCTGATGGCCGATTTCTATTAGCCAGGCATTCACAGGGATGTTTCGCAGGTGGTGTACAGCATGCCGTGAATGTCAGCTGGTGAATCCACCTGCCACACCAAGAGCATTTTGCGTCTGATACCTTTGGTTGAGGTCCCCATTGAAAGAATTGGCATGGACCTCATTGGGCCGTTAGAACGGACCACACGCAGGCATCGCTTTGTATTAGTTCTGGTGGACTGTGCAATGCATTATCCGGAAGCAGTGCCCCAGCGCAACATCTCAGCACGTAGTGTTGCGGAGGCACTCTTCAGAATAATCTCCCAAGTGGGGACTCCAAAAGAAATCCTCACTGATCAAAGCACTACATTTATGTCATGAACACTACATGAACTGTACTAATTATTAGGTTTTAAATCGATTCGCACAAGTGTTTACCACCCACAAACAGATGGGGTGGTGGAACGATTTAATAAAACCCTGAAAAATATGATTTGTAAGTTAGTACACGAGGATGCTAGAAATTGGGATAAGTGGCTCGAACCCCTGTTATTTGCAGTTCGAGAGGTCCCACAAGCCTCCACAGGGTTTTCCCCATTCGAGCTGCTGTATGGGCATCGGCCACGTGGTGTGCTCAACATCATGTGGGAAGCTTGGGAGGAGAGACCTTTAAACAGCAAAAATGAAATTCAGTATGTTCTTGAGCTTAAAGCAAAACTCCACACTTTGGGTCATCTAACACAGTTCAGGAACATCAAAGCTGACATCAAAGTGTGGTAATTCGCACTGGGAGATAAAGTGCTTGTATTACCCCCAACATCGAGCTCCAAATTACTCATCAAGTGGCAAGGACCCTTTGAGGTCACACGACGAGTGGGAGATCTTGATTATGAGGTAAAAAGAACAGATAGAGGTGACGCGTGTCAAATATACCATCTCAACCTCCTGAAATTATGGAGGGAGGTGGTCCTGTGATGTTGGCAATGGTAGTTCTGGAAAGGGCGGAGCTTGGGCCAGAGGTGAACGTAAAAGCCAATCATGTCACCCCAGTACACTTGCGGGGACCGCCTCTCACCATCTCAGGTCACAGAGGTTGCCAAGTTGTAGAAGGAATTTGTAGACGTGTTCTCACCTCTGCCTGGTCGTACAAACCTCATACAGCACCACATCAAATCTACGCCCGGGGTAGTGGTATGTAGCCGTCCCTGCAATGCTCGATATTGGAGTAAAGAAGGATCCCACAGTGATTGGTCCATCCCGGTTGTTCTAGTCCCTAAGAGCGACGGGTCAGTTCGGTTCTGGATGGATTACAGAAAAGTCAATGTGGTGTCTAAATTTGATGCATACCCAGTGCCTCATATTGATGAACTGCTCAATCGGTTGGGCACAGCTCGCTTTTATTCAACAATGGATTTGACAAAGGGTTATTGGCAGATCCCCTTAACGCCAATGTCCCGCAAAAAATGGCCTTCCCCACACCGTTTGGCTTATACCAATTCGTGACTCTTCCATTCGGTTTGTTCGGGGCCCCGACTATGTTTCAGTGCCTTATAGACCGAGTTCTCAAAGCGCACTTGCCTATCTGGATGATATCATCATATACAGTCATGATTAGCAGCAGCATATGCAGCATCTAAGGGCTGTTCTGAGGTCGCTGCTACGAGCGAGACTCACGGCAAACCCCAAGAAGTGTGCAGTTGGACGGGTGGAGGTACGGTATCTGGGGTTCCACTTGGGACAAGGGCAGGTGCGTCCCCAAATTGATAAGACTGCAGCGATTGTGACCTGCCCAAGACCCAAGACCAAAAAGGAGGTGAGACAGTTCTTTGGGCTGGCTGGCTATTATTGAAGGTTTGTGCCTAATAATTTGGACGTTACCAGCCTGCTGACTGATCTCACTAAAAAGGGATCTCCAGACCTGGTCCAGTGGACGGAGCAGTGTCAGCAGTCATTTACACAGGTGAAGGCTGCACTTTGCGGCAGGTCGCTTTTACATGCACCTAATTTCTGTCTCCCATTTGTTTTACAGACAAACGCTTTGGACAGTGGGCTGGGGGCAGTGCTCTCGCAGGTGGTGGAAGAGGAGGAGTGGCCGTCCTTTTCTTCCATTGAAAAGGAATGTCTGGCCATCAAATGGGCTGTTCTCACCCTCTGATACTATCTGTTGGGGCGGGCCTTCACCCTCTGTTCTGACCACGCACCACTCCATTGGCTCCACCAAATGAAGGATACTAGTGCGCAGATCACCCGTTGATATCTGGCTTTACAGCCTTTTAAGTTTGAAGTGGTCCACAGACTGGGGACGCGGATGGCTCTTGTTGACTTTCTGTCCAAAAATGGGGAGGGGGGTGACAGGCCAGATGGCTCCCTGACCTGAGTCGGGAGGTGGGGGCGTGGGGGCGTGGTGGAGCGAGAGAAAGTGGTAAGGGTGCACACACCTGAGCGCTATATGACTAACACCTCTTTCTGATTGCAGTGAGCAATGGGGAGAGTGATACAAGGAGGAACCATGCCAGAGACTGGGATAGAGAGAAATGCGCTTCAACAGCCCGTTAATGTGTTTATGTGTGGAAGCTGAGAAACTGTTTGAGTTATTTGTTATTAAAGCCCTAACTTTTGAATTGAAGCCCACGTTTTCCCATTTCCTCCTTTCATCCATGCTTGAACCCCATTACACCATCTTTAGTCTAACCCATTATTAGATACTTTACTGTTAACGACAGTACAGCTTTTAACAACTGTTAACGATAGCACAGTAATAACGATTACATAATTTTGTGGAAAAACCATCACGTTTATGGTATACAAAGGTACAGAGTGCACTGCAAGTCACAGCAATAGCATTAATTATTACTATTAAGAAAAACACTTAAGATTCGTGAAGTTGTTTATTTAAAAAAAAAAGAAAACAAAGGAAAAGACGCCACAATATACATTATATTAGAGATATAAGAAAACTCACATTAGATTAAATGCAAAGGCAAAAAATGCAGCAATTTGGAATACATTATGGAGACAATCCACATAAGATCAGAGATTATTTTTAAAGGGGATGCAAGGCAGTGATGTAGCAATATCATTTACATGTTAAGAGAACCCATATGAGAATTTTTTCATTTGATGCAAATGAAATACACATCCTGCTGGTTTCTTCCTCGAGTTACTTCAGTGTTTAATGTTGGTCATCCAGAAAGCTTCCTGTGCTTTAGGGCCACCAGTTGCTCTGGTTTTGGTAACTGTAGCAGCTCCTGACATGTGATCCAAAGCACATATTTTATTGGTCAGGGTATTTCATTGGTAGGTGAAGAAAAACAACAACTTTGCTTTGTTGGAGCACGGGTGTTCACTCCAGGTGTGAATTGGCTTCATAGGAATCTATTGTTTCTATTCAAAAAGCTAATCGCGGCAAGAAATCGTGGTGAAAATTCGCATTTGGTGTGCAAAGGCCTTAAGACATTGGTTACTTCCTGGTAGCATCCAGTCGAGTAAATTAATGAACTATTCATGAACCATTATTAGGATTTGTTTATTCACCAGATGCTGAGCACACCCTTTAAATCATATTCCTTTTAGCCAATAAGTTTGACTACTGGACATCATGTAAAAATCCTTGCCTTGCTCTTTCCCCCAATCCCTGCTTTTTCTATAACTATTTGTATTTTCTTCTCTTCCTTATCAGTTTGAAATACAGAAACTCAGAATCTACTGCGACCCTGAGCAGAATAACAGGGAGACAGCCTGTGAAATACCTGGAATTGTGAGTACCAGAATCTTGGATGTTTCTGTTTTGGCTCATTCAAATATGTTCCACCAATTATTTTCATATTGCATCAAGAGTAATTTGATATTATTTGATATTTTTATATTTTAAACCTTATTTACAGTGTCCCAAAAAAGTATTTGGACACTTTTGTACACATTTAAAAATGTCTAAATGCCATTGCATTAGATAACAAAATCTCAAACCAAGTGATATCTGCAAACAAATGATGCTAGAGCTTTTCTCAGAACTAACTTTTGAGCCATTTTTGCAATTACTTTAACCAGCTGTTTCCAAGGTGAATTTTAGTGGGTGTATAAAATCAGTTCCCTTTTAGTTTAAACAGTTGTCCTAATACTTCTTTTTAAAAATGTTTTGCTTGAGAAGTGTGCTTCTTCTATCTTTCTAATCAGTAACTGAAACTTGGTGTAATATTTTGTTATATAATGCAAAGGCATTCGCACAAATACTTTTTGTGGCCACAGTCAAGAACATGTTCTGTAATGTGTTTAGTGTACTAATAACATTTAATCTGTTCCATTTTACTTACAAAACAAAAGCATCTTCTCAGTTTCAAAAAGCATGATACTTGCTCAGAACTCTTTATTAAAAATGTCAGTCATAGTCTTGAGCAACATCAGCTTTGTCATTGTTTTCAGGCAACTAACCCAATTGCATGATCTGGTTTCCCCAACTCTTTCAGACTAAGGGCACTATTTTCATGACTGCGCTAGGCGCAGAGCAGCGTGCAATGACCGTGCGCAATATCTTATCCTACGAACAATTATCACGTAAGCGCAAAGCACAAGTGGCCATGGGTGGGAGTGTTTGCGCTATCAGTGGGTGTATGTGTGCAAACTGCTGGTGTATTGTATGTTAATTTAGCGCTGCAAAGCACAATTTTCTTTTTTCATGAGAAATAAGTCATTGCGTTGAGACGTTTAGCACCTCTATATCCTAGACAAAAGTCTAAACTCAGTTCCTGCATTAGCAGTTTGAAGAATCCACTAGCAGGTTGTAATAAAGTTCACGTCCAAACTCTGAAAATACAGTGGAACATTAAAATATGGCCCTGACAATCACTGTTGTAGCTGTTTTACGAACCAAAAATTTAAGAGGTTTGTGTTGAACTTTCTCATGGTTTTGAGGTCATGGTTTATTTTTTAAATTATTATTATTATGTTTATATTTACAATTGTATTTATGGTCTAATTTATAATGGTATTTTTCCACCTGTTTTTGTAGAGAGATATTTATGTCACTGCAAATTTAATGTTTACATTTGGGGAGGTGGTTATATCAGATTTTTTTGACCACTTCATTATTTTAATTATATTTTTGTTTAGTTTGAAATGTAATTCAAATTTAGAAATACTTTTTCTTTAAAGTTTTCGTGTTTCAATAAATGAATGTCATTTTTAAAGAAAAATCGACAGGTAGAAGTGAATAAATAAAAATAAGTTTCTTAATCCACAGCCTAACCTGGAAGGCCGATACAATCATTGTTAATACTAGCCATGATTTGTGTCAGTTGATCAATTTGATTAATAATACTTACATTCTCTAATTTAAAGGAGCCTACATCCAAATCCTGACAAGAACCACATTTTCAATGCATATAAAAGGAGCGTGTCACTATAAACATGCCTGACATTTAACAACTACTGCATAGTTAATGCACAAAATAACGTAAGTCCATATTTCTATTTGTCTAATTAATTGCATACAGCCCATTTACACTACCAACTTCGTATGAATGTGCTGTCTTCATGTATTTCACTGGTGCTTGACAGGGAATGGAATATACAGGTGCATCTCAATAAATTAGAATGTCGTGGAAAAGTTCATTTATTTCAGTAATTCAACTCAAATTGTGAAACTCGTGTATTAAATAAATTCAGTGCACACAGACTGAAGTAGTTTAAGTCTTTGGTTCTTTTAACTGTGATGATTTTGGCTCACATTTAACAAAAACCCACCAATTCACTATCTCAAAAAATTAGAATACATCATAAGACCAATAAAAAAAACATTTTTAGTGAATTGTTGGCCTTCTGGAAAGTATGTTCATTTACTGTATATGTAATCAATACTTGGTAGGGGCTCCTTTTGCTTTAATTACTGCCTCAATTCGGCGTGGCATGGAGGTGATCAGTTTGTGGCACTGCTGAGGTGGTATGGAAGCCCAGGTTTCTTTGACAGTGGCCTTCAGCTCATCTGCATTTTTTGGTCTCTTGTTTCTCATTTTCCTCTTGACAATACCCCATAGATTCTCTATGGGGTTCAGGTCTGGTGAGTTTGCTGGCCAGTCAAGCACACCAACACCATGGTCATTTAACCAACTTTTGGTGCTTTTGGCAGTGTGGGCAGGTGCCAAATCCTGCTGGAAAATGAAATCAGCATCTTTAAAAAGCTGGTCAGCAGAAGGAAGCATGAAGTGCTCCAAAATTTCTTGGTAAACGGGTGCAGTGACTTTTGGTTTTCATGGACCAACACCAGCAGATGACATTGCACCCCAAATCATCACAGACTGTGGAAACTTAACACTGGACTTCAAGCAACTTGGGCTATGAGCTTCTCCACCCTTCCTCCAGACTCTAGGACCTTGGTTTCCAAATGAAATACAAAACTTGCTCTCATCTGAAAAGAGGACTTTGGACCACTGGGCAACAGTCCAGTTCTTCTTCTCCTTAGCCCAGGTAAGACACCTCTGACATTGTCTGTGGTTCAGGAGTGGCTTAACAAGAGGAATATGACAACTGTAGCCAAATTCCTTGACATGTCTGTGTGTGGTGGCTCTTGATGCCTTGACCCCAGCCTCAGTCCATTCCTTGTGAAGTTCACCCAAATTCTTGAATCGATTTTGCTTGACAATCATAAGGCTGCGGTTCTCTCGGTTGGTTGTGCATCTTTTTCTTCCACACTTTTTCCTTCCACTCAACTTTCTGTTAACATGCTTGGATACAGCACTCTGTGAACAGCCAGCTTCTTTGGCAATGAATGTTTGTGGCTTACCCTCCTTGTGAAGGGTGTCAATGATTGTCTTCTGGACAACTGTCAGATCAGCAGTCTTCCCCATGATTGTGTTGCCTAGTGAACCAAACTGAGAGACCGTTTTGAAGGCTCAGGAAACCTTTGCAGGTGTTTTGAGTTGATTAGCTGATTGGCATGTCACCATATTCTAATTTTTTGAGATAGTGAATTGGTAGGTTTTTGTTAAATGTGAGCCAAAATCATCACAATTAAAAGAACCAAAGACTTAAACTACTTCAGTCTGTATGCATTGAATTTATTTAATACACGAGTTTCACAATTTGAGTTGAATTACTGAAATAAATGAACTTTTCCACGACATTCTAATTTATTGAGATGCACCTGTAGCCTGTTGTAGGAACGCTGACGATGAGATAACCGGAGAAAAACTTCTTAAATTGCACTTGACCCAGCCCATTAGCGCTTTGCGTGCACACTTTCTCCAATCCCACTTGTGCCTAGACTTAGCGCATGCTTGAAACAAAAATACCAAAACTATGCCCACTGACTTTGCACATACAGTATGATGTGTCGCATGGCGCTAAGCGCAGTACTCTTAAAATAGGGCCCTCACTGTTTAGACATGTAGGGCATTTATAAACACTGAGCCAAACCTTTTTTTTTACCTTAACTTCCTTTTCTATTTGTGCATGTCATGCCTTGTACCTCTGAGCTAAATTATGATTTTTGCTCTGGCTGCTTCATATATGTTCATTCCTTTCATTTTTAGGACGGAGAGGTATGTACTTTGGAAGATGGCTTTGCTCGCTTTCAAAAGTAACTGCTAATCTAATTTTGAATTGCAGAGGTAAGATTTGACTCATGTTCCTCTGGAGTGTCCACATATTATCATAGCTGGTTAAGCTATGTGATATCTAAGGACTGAAAGCAGCTTTGAGAATGTCTGGCTGAATTATACAGGTGTGACAGTCCACATTAACTTCCTCACTGACAAAAGCATTCAGTGAAGTCATTAACAAATATATTCACAATGATTAGCTAGGGATGGGAAATGAGGAATTTATGATTCCAGTTCCGAGTTCTGATACCGGTTACTTAAGGGATCCTGAAACGATTCTTTTAGTACTTAGAAATAAATATTGGTAACACTTTACAATAAGGTTCCATTTGCTAACATTAGTTAATGCATTAGATATCATGAACAAACAATTAACACTATTTTTTTTTACAGCATTTTTAAATCTTTGTTAATGTTAGTTAATAAAAATACAATTGTTCATTGTTAGTTCATGTTAGTTCATAGTGCATTAACTAATGTTATCTAATACAATTCTTGATTTAAAAAATGTACTAATATACGTTTAAATTAACATTAACTAAGATTAATAAATGCTGTAAAAGTGTTGTTCATTGTTCGTTCATGTTAACTAATGTTAACAAATGGAACCTTATTGTAAAGTGTTACCAAAATATTTGGAAAATAAAGAAGAATTTCAGAACAGAACTTCACGAAAATGATTCCGGTGTAATAAAAACTAAAAAAACAAAAACCTAACTGTATAAAAGATGGTATCAGGTGGTAATGCTATGATACTTCCACATAATCTTATACTTACACTAGTATTTGAATGTTCTCTTATGTAAAGTGTGGTTTTAGCGCACATTTAAATTTTTGCAAAGACACCGAAATCAACAATACTTACATGTCAACAGCATCTAAAACAAAATGATTTAATGATTAACAACTTTAGAGACTTACAAATGTTAAAGTATCCTTATTGAATCCATGGATATTGAATTCATGGAATTAAAGGGGTCATGTCATGAGGAATAACATTTTCTTTGATATTATGACATAAGAGTTTGTTGTACTATAACAATATACTGTAAGTTTCAGAACTCAAAACTTCCTCCATAATGTAAAAAAAAAAGCATTTATTAAAACCAAGCTGCAAAAATGCCTCGTTCTCTACTTCCGTGGTTTTCTGACATCACATGGGGGCTCATTAATTTATATCCGCCTCAGAAGCTAGACATCATCACCAACCTTTACATCGTCGCACCCTTGGCCCGCCCATTGAGAGTAGGACAGATAGGTCTACTATTCCTGCACACCAAAGGGGACTTACTCAGGACATCTTCTTGTGCCCATCTGGACTATTTTGAATTATTTTTTGTATACATATAAACATGCTCTAGACAGATGTGATGCGTTTCCGGTGGTGTGCGTCACCTTTAAAGAGCGGAGCAAGTTCAACTTCAAAAAAACAGGTCTAGCTCTGCGAGAACCACGTCTCATCCTGATTATAAACAGACATGGAAGGTGTAAGGTTTCGTGGCTGTGAAGACCAGCATCTCTGCTTTGGCCTCTTTTGAAGCACCCCAACATCAGGAAAGAGTGGCTGAAGAAGTTTAACAGTTCCAGATTGTATCAGTGTAGTATTATACTGTGTGTGTGGCTCATTATAGTGTGGATTTGCTTGTGAGCCAGGCTTTCTAAGGATACTGTTATTTTAATGATGATTTAAACACACTATTAACGCAATGTGTTTAGTTGACGTTGTTGTTATTTAGACATGGCATGTGTAAACCCTGAAATTTACATACAATATAAACTTGATATTCTAGATAACTAGATAACATGATACCTCAGCTTGAGTTTCCCTCTCAGGGCTGTACATTAACTTTTTTTGCACATAGCACTTGTGCTACAGAGGTTCAAAGTTTTGTAGCACAGGCCACACAATTGTAGCACAGGTATAAAACGTCTGTTACCATCTCTGAAAACAACCACATGTTGTGCAGTTCATCACTTAAACAGGCATGTGACTGGCAAAGGACATTAATGTTGCATACAGGGCACACAAAATCCAAACCTTAACAAGAAATGTTTTCAGACACACATTTTCTTTATTTACCCAAAATGGCAGACTGCAGGAACATAACACCTCTTGCTTAACATCAAGTCAGTTTTGTTTATATAGCCCAATATCACTAATCACAATCCAAACAACATCCATATATTACATTTCAAATCAGCAGGACAAATCTGTGGATCTGTGGGCAGACATCACTTAATAAAAGAACTCTTTTATTTGCAAACCTGCAAACTCACCAAAACCATGACACTCCTCTACTGGACTCACACTGTCAACAGTTGCATCATTGCTTAAGTGCATTGTGTGTGTGTGTGTGTGTGTGTCACAGATCTAGCATGTCTGCTGGCCACTCTTTCCTATTTGGTGTCCTGGCCCTTTTAGAAGAGGACATCCATTTTATTGCTACCCGGCTAGGATTGAATTCCTCCAGTGAGCAGCCTTCTGTGCTGATACGGATTAAGTCTTCAGCAGTGGTGACATGGAGGCTGCTGCGGGTAGTGTTCTTAATGCGGATTTTGGGCCGAAAATCCCCGCTCACACTAAGCGGAGGACATTGGCATCACAAGCAGTATTTCAGCCTGGCTTGTAGTACTCCTTGAATGAGATGGATAACTTGAATTAATCAGAAGTACAAGGAACTCTGCATACTTTATTTGAATTATTGTCTCGTTATCGAAAAACACCCTAATAGTAAGCTATACTCACCTGATGCATGGCTGTATTGTTGTTCCTGTTGCCCAACCAGCTTGTTAGTTGGCTTTCCATTTTGAAGTATTCAAACATAGACCACTTCGCATTCTTTGTTCGATGCGTCCGTGACCCCGTCTATCATCACAGAAAGGTAGCGGCTTACTCTAATTTACTCCACTAGGTCGGATTTCATTTCATCAGCTATCGTCGAAATCATCTCTCCACATCGGACGTGGTTATTGTAAGATGGAGTGATATGCAGAGCAAAATCAACGGTTTAAACTTCATAAAAGGAAGTTCTTCTTTGGCGATGCAATATGACACATTCATTTTCATTCTCACTTCACGGAGAGCAGCATCATCCGCTTTGGCTGCCTGAGTCTTCAGGGTGTGCAGCAACATGTCAGCCCACTCAGGTTGTTGTTTGGCGATGAAGGCATCTCTGGCAAGAAAGTGACGTTGGGAAGTGCTGTTTTTCTTTATGATATCCCTTTTTAAAATTCACTTACCAATTACATAAAGATTGTCTACTCTGATCTTTTCTGGAGCGTCCATACACCAGTTACAGAACAAGAGCTGTTGTTTAGTATCAAAAGTTAGCCAAGGAAAATCCTTTTGTATCTATACATTTTCCCTTTCATTTCTCCCTTAATTTCATTTGGCAGTGTTGCTTCTTTTGTTTCTTCCTCTTCTTCCTCCTGGGCTCATTTGGGGTTTTGGTTGAGCACTTGAAAATACAGCTTCATTTTCCTGTCATCATCTAACTCACATGACTAGCTGAGGAAATGGCATAGAGGCAACTGCATAGGAATTATGGGACTGTTCCCTAGGAATTGTGTGGAATTGGTGTTGGATTTATGGACTCTACGCAGCTGGGACATGATTTTTAATCGCACAATAGACTACAATTACCAAGTAAAATAGCGATGTACCATCTATTAACCTCACACACAAACATGTACACAACAAACTTTCACTTCACACAAACAAGCGGCTCTGTCTCACACACATGCAAAACTGTGTCACATTGTACAGCCCTGCCTCATGTTTATGAAATGGGCCGGTGTGTGATGTTGGCACCAGGGCGGCATGTTAAGGGCAGGTTTTAGGGCAACGCTGTGGGGCTATTGGCCCGATGGTGGGAACGAAGATCGATTTTGGTCTCGCGACTCGATGTCTGAGGCTATTGGCCCCTGCTGGCCAGTTGATAGCCCTGACTCGCATTGGCCTGATAGTGGAAAAGCAGCTACTGTGGTCTTAAAGAGGAACAGAGCCAAAAATGTCCTGGTTACTTTTGTAACCTCCGTTCCCTGATGGAGGGAACGAGACGTTGTGTCGATGTAGTGACACTAGGGGTCACTCTTGGGAGCCCCAGACACCTCTGCTTTTTGAAAAAGGCCAATGGGAATTGGTGAGTGGAATTTGTATGCCACTCCCCCGGACATCCGGGTATTAAAGGAGCTGGTATGCAACCACTCATTCAGGTTTTGTGCTGAGGAGCCAAGACAAGGTCCCGGCCACTTCAGCTGGTAGTTCAGTGTTGTGGCAAGAGGGACACAACGTCTCGTTCCCTCCATCAGGGAACGGAGGTTATGAAAGTAACAAGGACATTCCCTATCTGTCACTCACTCGATGTTGTGTCGATGTAGTGACACTAGGGGTCCCTATACAAAACGCCACAACTAGCTGAACTGTGTTACGTGGACTGGCGGTGCGAGAAAGGCGGACCGTTGTGTGCCTCATAGCCAGCGCACCAGGCCATCACGTAACCTCCCCCAATGCTCTTATGAGCGTCGAACGGTCCCTTGGGAACAAGTCGACTGCCCAACAAATAGGGACAGGCTAACCCAGCTGTGGCCTCTTTTCCTCTTTTTTCTCCCAATAAAGAGTGGAATTTTGTTTACTGGCTGGGGGCCATAAGTGTCTACGTCGGGGGGGGATGTTACTCCCAAGGGAAAGACACCGCGGAGACCACACCCCGCCCGGGGGGGGGGGGGGGGGGTGCATTTCGAGTGGAAATATGTCACATGGTCTTACTGAGTCTTGTCGGAAGTATGTCATGTGGAGAAGTCGCCTGGTAGGTCCTACCCAAGGGGGGAGGAGTTTCTAAAAGAATGGTGAACGGGGGCAGAGGGGCCTCTGCCCAAGGAAGACGCAGTTTACCGACAGGGAAACTATTTAGCGGAAGATATATCACATGGGGTCACCTATGGGGAACCAGCGCATGTGGAGCACCTACCCCAGTACAGGGCTTAGTTAGCACATGTACTGGGCCGGCAGCGAGTTTCTCCGCAAACTCGTCTGCCACAGGGCTAAGGAGGAAAGTTATCCATGGATCACAACTTGTGAACACGACTGGGAGTCAAAAGCGCACGTCTTCACCTCATGGGAGGGGAAAGGCACTATGTGCAAGCGGTACACCCGGCCAGCTGTCCCGGAACTTACCTGCTCATACCTGACAACACACGGGACGAAACCGGCTCAACCCGGAGATTATAGAACCTTGCAAAGGTGTTGGGTGTTGCCCAGCCCACTTCTCTGCAGATGTCTGCCAAAGAGGTGCCTCTGGTCAGGGCCCAGGAGGCCGCTACACTCCTAGTAGAGTTGGCTCATAACCCCACGGGGGGCGGCACGTCCTGAGCGTGATATGCTATAATGATGGTGTCAAAGACCCAGTGGGCGATCCTCTTTTTGGAGACAGCGCTTCCTTTCCGCTGTCCAGAAAAGCAGACAAAGAGCTGCTTGAAGCTTCTAAAGCTCTGCATGCGATCCAAATAGATGCGTAAAGCACACACCGGATACAGCAATGCCAAAGCTGGGTCTGCCTCCTCCTGGGGCAGCGCTTGCAGGTTCACCACCTGATCCCTAAAAGGAGTCATGGGAACCTTGGGCACATAGCCCAGTCGGGGTCTCAGGATCACGTGAGAGTAACCCGGATCGAACTCCAGGCATGATTCGCGGACAGAGAATGCCTGCAGGTCCCCTACCCTGTTGATGGAAGTGAGCGCAGTCAGGAGGGCAGTCTTCAAAGAGAGTGCCTTAAGCTCAACTGACTCCAGGGGCTCAAAGGGAGCTCCCCATAGACCCCGAAGGACTACAGAGAGGTCCCACAAGGGGATGAGGCGCGGTCTGGAGGGATTCAACCTCCTAGTGCCTCTCAGGAACCTGATGATCAAGTCGTACTTCCCCAAATACTTACCATCCACTGCATCGTGATGTGCCGAAATGGCGGCCACATACACCTTCAAGGTGGAGGGGGACAGCCACCCCTCCAGCCTCTCCTGCAGGAAGGAAAGCACCGAAACGACTGCGCATCTCTGGGGGTCCTCGCATCCCACCATGAGGACCTAGTAAGCAGTGGGAATTGGGCATGCCAAATTAGGGAGAAAAGGGGATTAAAAAAATAAATAAAATTTAATTGGTTAATTTTATTGCATTTATAATCAATGAGAATAATAAATAATCAATGCCATCACACCTATGTAAAGCATTTCTAATTTGACATTTTAATGGTTTAATTCTGTTCTATTTCTGGTGCCGTATTAAACCCGTTTCAAGTTATTATATCACTTTAACCAAGAGAAAATGTTTACAATGTTAAAATAAATACAGATTCTGTAATCTTTTAATCATTCATTATTTTGTTTGTCATGGGACGCTAAAGGAGTCAACATGAAATCAACAGTGGCCCTATTTACTTTTGACAATCCAATTAATTTCCAGTGGATAAAATCAAGTTTAGTCTTGCATTTTCCTTACTGAACTTGTTTCACTCAGAAATATGTCGGTTAATGAAAGTAAAACGGGTTAATACCAAATACCAAACATGAAACTGAATGCTGTTTTGGCAACATAGTTGGCATTGTTTGGCTAAGAAAGAAAAAACAAACAAAATGTGGTAAAGTATAGACTGTTTTGCTTTGCTTTTTTTTTTTTTTTCAGTGTGCTAATGGACCAGGTGATATTGATCCAACCCCAGAGCCATGCATCTGTCCACCTGGGCCACCTGGTACCCCGGGACTGAAGGTACAACATACAGTAAAAAAGAAAAAAATGATGTTCCTACCCCTTAAAGGTTCTGTAAGCATTTTGTTTTTGTTTAAATAGAATGGCACACCCTATAACATCCCTATTACCCGAGGGATACCACTGAAATAGGTGTCCTGAAATGGGAAATGGTAGTTAAATGCAAAGGCAAATTAACGGAGAGATATGGAATGCATTATGAAGTCAATCCAACGGGATGCAAGGCAGTGATGGAGAAATATCATTTACATGTTAAGAGGACCCATATGAGAAATATTGTTTACATTTTTAAGGCATTTGATGCAATTGAAATACACATCCTCACTGCTGGTTTAGGATTTCTTCCTTGAGTTCCTTAAGCATCGATGGTAAAAAAAAAAGCTTTCTGGGATTTGGCGGCACCAGTTGTGCTGGTTTTGGTAACTGCAGCGGCTCCTGACACATGATCCAAAGCTCATGTTTTGTTGGTCAGGGCATTTAATCGCCGGGTGAATAAAAGTAAAAATAGACACACTCACCGTAAAAAATTAATAAAAATGTGCTTTGTCTGTGTGCGAATGTTAGCTCCAGGTGTAAACGGCTTCATGGGAATTTATTGTTTCTATTCAAAATGTTAATATCGGCGAGAAATCAAGGCAAAAATTTACATTTGGTGTGCAAAGGCCTTAAAGGAATATTCCGGTTTCAATACAAGTTAAGCTCAATCAACAGCATTTGTGATATTATGTTGATTACCACAAAAATTAATTTTGACTTGCTTGCCCCTCCTTTTCTTTAATACAAAGCAAAAATCTGGGTAACAGTGAGTCACTTACAATGGAAGTGAATGGGGCCAATTTTTGAACGTATAGCCATAAAACATAAACAATATGTGTGTTAACATGACTTTAGTGTGCTAAAATCGCTTAATAACCTTTTCCGTGTAAAGTTATAGCCAATTTTACAATTTCATTGCCATGACGATGTAATGTAAACAAACTCTAAACCCCTAAAATGACCATAAACAACTTTACAGGTCAAATAATACATGAGTTTTAACAGAAGAATTAATGTAAGTGCTTTAATAAAATTATAAGCTTCATATTTCTGTCTTTAAACCCTCCAAAAATTGGCCACATTTACTTCCATTGTAAGTGCCTCTACTGTAACCTTTTTTTTTTTTTTTTAAAGAAAAGGAGGGACGAGTTTAATTAAATTTTTGTGGTAATCAACATAATGCCAAAAATGCTGTCAATTGAACTTATCTTATACTGAACTGGGAATATTCCTTTAAGTCTGGTAGAAGTTTTACAGCATCTTTTAATAAAGCTGTTGGTGGTCTTACACAACAGGACGTCTTTGAGTAAAAATGGTTAAAAAGGACTGCTAGAGTTCAGCACAATATTTAAGGACAATGCTTATATAATCACTTCATTGCATTAAATTTACATAAAAGTTTCCAAAAGGCAAGTTTGAAGTTTATAATGTCAAGCCTATGCTTGAAAACACATGCTGTGTTTCAGCAGGTGATCGCCATAAAATGACCCTTATCAGTATTTCAAATTGCTTGGGGAAGGATTTTTTTTGGCTTTGGAATTTTATAAAGAGTTATATACAGACTTCATGCAATGATTTACTTTCATGTACAAATTTATACTGTTTAGTTTTCAGTTTTCACGTACAAGAGACTACAATAAAGCCATATCACAAAGCATTCATGAATAAAAATATGTTGATAAATGCCTTAAACGATTCCCAGTGTTGGGTGATATGGGTGGTATAGCTTGCAAAGAAGAAACAACTCAACTGATAGAGATTCTGCTGTACCATTTATGTTACAGTATATCCACAGTGTTATTTTAAAAATCCAGCACCAAGCAGAAAAAAATATAGTCTACTCCCAAACTTTGTCACAGTTGGGTGACTCCAATGTAGTTGTCAGTAATAATGGGAGCTATTTCATTTTGCCATGTCATGACCCACCACCTGTTTTCAGTGTAGCCATGGTGGAACAGTAGGCTGTTTACCATTGCAACTTGTCACATTAATAAAGAATTCTGAAGTGAAACATAATTATAATATATTATAATGTAAATTAGGTTATCTGAGTGTATATTTTTTTTGTACAAATCTAGCTTAAAATGTGTAAGGTTCGTAGAAATGTAATGTTTGTTTCCATATTGGATTCATAAAAAAAAACAAAAAAACATTCACAGCATTTTCAAAAAAATAACTTTTTAAAATGTCAAGGTGTGCAAGTAAAATGCATTAAAAAAAAAATTACAAGTAAAATACAAGTGAGTGTACTCAACTTAATTCTTAATAATAAAAAAAATATATAAATAATAATAATAATAAATCACACATTCATGGGGATCTTAAGGGGTTCTCTCTGTTTTATGGACTTCGTCATATGACAAGAGAATGGCTACCTGCATGTTGGTTATACCACCTGATTTGGTGGGCAAATGTTTTTCAAATTTTAATATTTTTAAACAAAATAGTTTCACTGCAAAACATTTTTTTAATAAATAATAATAAATTGTTATTCCAAACTACTTATTCCAAAGTTTCTTTTTTCGAGTATTTCAGGTTTTAATGAGACTTATTTTTCTGAATGGTTACACCACTTGTTCATCTTAGTAGAGGTGAATTCAATTAATAGTTTTTTATGAACTGCATTTTTAATATATTTTTGAATAATTAAATCAATCTGGACAAGAAAAGGAGAGTGTTGTGTATTGTTACCTAATATACTGTATGTAATAAATGTAATATATTACATATATTAAGTGTATTACCTAAAGGATATTATATATATACAGTATATATACACCAATCAGTCACAACATTAAAACCACCTGACTAATATTGTGTAGGTCCTCCTTGTGCCGCCAATACAGCACCAACCCGCATCTCAGAATAGCATTCTGAGATGCTGTTTTTCTCACCACAATTGTACAGTGTAGTTATCTGAGTTACCGTAGACTTTGTCAGTTCGAACCAGTCTGGCCATTCTCTGTTGACCTCTCTCATCAATAAGGCATTTCCATTCACAGAACTACCACTCACTGGATGTTTTTTTGTTTTTGGCACCATTCGGAGTAAATTTTAGAGACTGTTGTATGTGAAAATCCCAGGAGATCAGCAGTTACAGATATACTCAAACCAGCCCATCTGGCACCAACAATCATGCCATGGTCAAAATCACTGAGATCACATTTTTTCCCCATTCTGATGATTGATGTGAACATTAACCAAAGCTCCTGACCCGTATCTGCACGATTTTATGTGCTGCACTGCTGCCACAAGATTGGCTGATAAGATAATCTCATGGATTGTTGATTGTTGGTGCCAGACGGGCTGGTTTGAGTATTTCTGTAACTGCTGATCTCCTGGGATTTTCACACACAACAGTCTCTATAATTTACTAGAATGGTGCCAAAAACAAAAAACATCCAGTGAGCGGCAGTTCTGTGGATGGAAATGTCTTGTTGATGAGAGAGGTCAACAGAGAATGGCCAGACTGGTTTGAACTGACAAAGTCTACAGTAACTCAGATAACTGCTCTGTACAATTGTGGTGAGAAGAATATTATCTTAGAATGCTATTCTGAGATGCGGGTTTGCGCTGTTTTGGCAGCACGAGGGGGACCAACGCAATCTTAGGCAGGTAGTTTTAATGTTGTGGCTGATCACTATATATATATATATATATATATATATATATATATCGTCAATCCCTGATAGTACCATTGAAGTTTTTGGATTTTATAATGCATTTCAAGCAAAATGTCACCCATTGGCAAAGATTTAGGCAATATCTGAACTATAATACTTGATGTGCACATATATGGTCTTCTACAATATTTTGTAATGAAGTACTACTGTATTTACAACACGTTGCTTGTATATTTTCCAGGGAGAGCAAGGGAGAACCGGAGATCTGGGTAAACCTGGTCCTGCTGGTGCTGATGGTAAGCCTGTGAGTACTACACAGTTTAATACAACCTCAAAATAACTGAAGCACATACCATATTCAATACAGAGTACAGGACTGTGGCATGCATTAACTGCATTAACTTCCCCCACAAGTGCATGAGGTCAGTATTAGCCCCTTTCCCACATACAGTACTGGTACTTCCCCCTTAAATTTTCTAGATAAGAACTTTTAAGAGAAACGGTAGATTTTCCTCTCTTGCATTCACACAAGAACACTCGTAGTGACATCATCTAGTGTTGACCATTTTTCTTCTGACGTTGTTTGCATCGCCATTCGAGAGCAACAACAACAACACCGATGGAGGATGCCAGGATTTACACTTTTTTTAGGGCTGTTTTACACAAACTGTGTATTCAGGTTATAGTCTTATCTCACATATCCTCTCACTGAGGCTTCAGGGACGCAGCACCGCACATGTGTATGTCACACAGCAGCGCTGCTCAACCCTCGCACCTACATAATATGTGTATGTGTATATATAATATGTAATATGTATAATAATAAGTAAAGGGGTATCTGATAGTAGTTCTAGTAATAAGCACTGGTGTAACCATTTTGATCAGAGGTTTAATGATTTTTACTGGGTGGTAAAGTCAATGAAAATACAGTGGAGTCCAAAAGTTTGACTGAAAATGAAAATGGACCATACTTTTCAATATTGCATTGAAAATTAAGATTTTCAACATGATCTCAGACTTTTGTACCCCACTGTATGTATAAACAAAATTATAATTATTTCAAGAGAAAGTTTAGTCACCCTGACAGTGGCATCTTTCAACTAAGAGGAGTATCTCAGTATAACTTACCAGAGAGACAAGTAACAAATACATTTAGTGTTTCCCCTGCAAAAAATTCAAATGGTACATTAATATTCTTGACACAACATAACGCTTACTAGCCCCAGTCAGCTGCGCGTTTTCTACACTGGGTGCAGTAGTGATGTTTCGTTTGTGAACAAATCTGTCTTTTTGAACAAACCTTTTAAGTGAATGAATCGTTCTCGTTCACCTCCGTACACCTGACTCATATTTCTCATTCACTGACATCTCTCCCTTTCAAAACCAACTAGCTCTAGTTTGAAGCATGAAACTTCTTTGGTGACTTTTCATGCCTGTGAGGACTGACCAAAGTGCTAGCCAATAGCATTCGAGTGCGGGCTGTGAAGGAGCATTTCATTGGTTTGACCCACTGAACAAATTCGCCCTTCACTGAACAAGTGAGGATCAGGATCTGTTGACCGACTGAAGGAGAGGAGGAGGTATTCTGTTTGTTTACTTTGGTAATCTCGTTCAACAAGGGTTCCTGTAGCTCATTTGGTAGAGTATGGCACTAGCAATGCCGAGATAATGGGCTCCATTTCCAGGGAACACACAAACTGATAAAATGTATAGCATGAATGCACTGTAAGTTGCATTGGATAAAAGCGTCTGCCAAATGCATAAATGTAAATGTAAACAAGGAGAGAAAGTGGCTGGAAGAATTATGAGTTAAAGTTACTGATGACTTCAGGATGTAATTGAATCACTGAATTATTTTTAGGCTAATATTGTTGTCATTTTGTATTGTCAAGCACAACAGTTCACAGAATGAATGCATTGTTGTCATTTGTGGGGAAAACGCTTATGATGCTTAAACACACTGCTGAAATCTCTTAATAGATTTGTAGATAAGTATTAGTAAGACTTGTTTCGGTTGTGAGCGATTCAGTGCTCTATCAATGGTTTAATGACTCACTCAAAACCCATAAAAGATGTTCATTTGTTGCCAGCTACTGGTTAAGGTGTGATAAAAAAAATCGTCACTGAATGAATCAGTGAACAAATCTGAATGGCAGACAGAGAAACATCATCTAGAGGTTAATTCACTTCACTAAATAAATGTGACATTTATTGTAGTAATAGAGTTTTGTAGTGTTTTATATAACTTTAAACTGAAAATGTAAAGTATTGATTCATGTTCTATATATATTGTTAAATAATGGAGACTAAAAAGGAATGATTAGGACAGATGAAACATACTGCCAATAAATAGATGGTTACAATAATATATGGTTTGTCTGCATTCTCCTTGGGTTATTTTTCTAACTTTATAAATGTGTAGCGATAATCACTCTTGTGTGATGAACTTCAGTGATGGCTACGTCTTCCACTGGTTTGCTGAAATTGGTTGCAGTAGAGAACAGAGCATGTGAGCGGAGCGGAGCGGTGATAATTTCACCTGAGCGGAGAGCACCTTTTTGAAGATTCCATTGTAAACCAGTTCAAAATAAACAAGATTTTATATACTAAAACACAACAATGCAATCACATAATTTCAGATGTGTACATTACTAATCATTTGATAATTTAATAAATGTTGGACTATAGTCAACATTTCACCCAGAGGCTCCTCAGCCCATGTGGGCAAAGGGGCTGTTGCTTCTGCCACTGTAGCTACCCTCCTATGTACATGCTTGGAACCAAGTATACTACAGAGAAATTTATTGTCGGAGTGGGATTTGAGCGAACACTTTTTTACCGGTGAGCGTGAGCAGTACTTGAGCGGAGCGTCTGCTTGGGCCTTGATCGGTTGAGTGGAGGGCACACACATGGAGCAGGTTATTGAGCGGAGTGTCACACCGCTCCACTTCGCTCACATGCTCTGGTAGAGAAGCAGCTGGATTCCATTTCCACAGCCTTGAACACGAAAGACTGGGGAACGTTGGTCTCCTGAAAGCACTGAGAGGTATTTGCGATCTGGAACACACAGATGCAGTCCTTATTTCAGCGCTAGTTTCTTTATCTGGAACACGCAGATGCACAAAACTTGAAGAGAAGGTTTGCTTGCCAGAGCTAAACATTGTCGCTGGTATCTCTGTAGTTATCTCACTGGTATGGTTTTTCTTCCTGGAGTGAAGATGCAGAACCATAGATTGTTTTTATGTTATCCTGTTAGTGTCTTCTTCTGAGACTCAGGACAGGGTGTGACTGTTTAAAGGACAGTTTTATACCTTTTTCATGAGGAGGAGATTCCAATTTGGCACTTCCCTGTTTCAGTGTTCTGATTGGCTGTTAAGATCAAAGGTGTCACCCACTGTGTGGCCCAACCTATTTTCTCTCATTTGCATAGTATAAAGTTCACAGTTAGAAAAGTGTCTTAAAGTGTTTTACCTATGCATTGTTCACTTTCCAAACCATTTCAAAAATACTCTTGGCATTGTGCAGAACGCATAGAGTCCAAATATGGTATTGAAAGGTTTAACTTTCCCCAATGTTTTCATTAACAGCTACATTTGTGTGAACTGTTTTGTCACAAATAGTTGCTGTTAAGCTTAGACCATTCTCTGAATGGATAAATGATGCAGTTTTGTGTCTATTTTAGGAGTAAAACTCTGTATGTGAAGATTTGTCCTCTTTTTGGACATATCTCTTTAAGTTGCTCCAGTCAAATGGCCAGGCCAATCAACAGAACCAATCTGATGAGATCTTGAGACATCCTATTTCCGTACACACCTAGGTTTTTGGAGTCAGAGTCAGGAAGTGAACAAAAAGGTATCCAGTGATGGGGTCAACTGCTCTGCAGGGCCCTTTGTCTTCCAAAAAGATGCCTCGAAATGGTCTTTTCAGCCTTATCTGATGGCAAAAAGCATTTATTTACATAAGGATTGATCACATAAGGAACCTGAGTACATCAATGTGAAAATTCATCCACTGCAGTGGATGAAAGGGCTTTGGAATTCTTTTGACTTATTGCTGTCTACTACAAATTTTTTTTAATTTTTTTTTAGAAACAATGAGAATATTCTGAATGAATGTTAGCTGGCTACCTTAAATTATGTAAAGACACAGTTTAAAAAAACCCACAATTTTTGCAACAGACTGAAATGCATTAAATATGCACATCTTATAGTGTCATTGGGGGCTGAGCTCCCCTAAAATTGAAATCCTAGAATTGCCCCTCGTTTATATTATCTATATGTATTTATGATTAACACAAATAGTGCAAGTAATTTTTTTGTGTTAAGGCATTTCATTATTTGAAAATTATATCTACAGCTATCTGGGTTTTCAGAGCCCTTGAAGTGACAAGGCGAACAACAATAATCCATCCATAATGATTCTGAGGCCATTTTAAGCTATTTCTCCACCAATGCCCAAATACGGGTCCGGCATTACAGGCTTGTGGACGAGCACAACACTGCACTCAGCACTGCTGTTGAAAAAAATCCTTGGGAAAACACTGACATCTGTTTCACACATGAAGCTGTCAGCTTGGAGGTCTTAACACATTAAAGTCGACGTAAGGAACTTATTCAGCTGTCATCATGTATGGAATTTCCTTGAGGGAGAAAACATTGTATTAGGGTTTTCCTGTACAGTATTCGGTTCATTTGATTGAACATTTCGTTTTCTGGATTTCAACTACAAAGACTGATCTTCAGGATCTGTTTTGCCATGGCTATTGAGAAAATAAGGGGCAAATTCACTAAACAGTTTCACCATTTTTGTTTGTGGTATTTCAATACAAATCCCTGCATTTTATAGAGTGCAACAGTGGGGTTCTGGAAGTAAAAATCTCATTCATTTTTTCAGTAGACAAATTGGTTTTTAGTGATAACTTATAAACCTTTAAAGACAGACCTATCGTGTGCTCCGAGGTTATCTGTCTGCATTATTTTAACTTGTTTTGTTTTTAAATAGTGTTTAATAGCAGAATTATTGGTAAAGAACTACACTACCCATGAATCCTGAAGAGAAAGTTCCAGCAATCGGAGAACTGCTGCAAAAAAAAAAAAAAATAATGGCAAATGAGCTCTGCAGCAACCACCCAATCACATGACACACTGTGAATAATGCAGTCGAGTCCATCTCCCTACACTGTCATACTATTATATATTTGTATTTGTCACCAGAATTGTAGAAAGGACCCAAATGCGAGAGGCAGTTCAAAGTGTTTTATTAAATAAAATAACAAAGAGCAATAGAAACTCTCTCGAGGGAGAAAACAAACCAAACAAGACTGTTCACAAGAACAGGAACCAACTGAGGCAAACAGCAGCAACTCAGACTAACACACAAAACAATCAAGCATATGACAGAAGATTAAGGAAGCTAAAGTAAGGAGAGAAATCAGGAGGGTAACGAGGGAGACAGGTGTCACACAGGAGGATGGCACAAAAAGTATAGGGGACAGGGACAGATGGGTGGACTGCCATGTATCCAGGGCAGACCAGGACATAGCCGGTGGGACACATCAGTGCGGATCTAGCGGGTCTGACCAAGGAGCGGGGTCCGGCGGCCAGGTAGAGAGCTTTAGGAAAGGAGCAGGGTCAGGAGGCCAGGGAAAAGGTGTAAGAGAAGGAGTGAGGTCAGGTGGCCAGGGAGGAAGGCCCATGAATGGAGCAGGATCAGGTAATGAGCAGGGAACAGGCTGGGCAGACAAGAAAGCAGATCCAGACAGGGAAGGATGACTACAGGGGACAGACTGGATGACTTGAGGTTCGGGAAAGAGTAAGGGACCAAAAACTGAGGGGACTAGTTCAGCTGTAGGGAATGGGTTGGTGAGGAGGCAGACCGAGGTTAGGGATAGGATGAGGTTAGGGAAAGTCTCAGTCTTGGAGAGGAAGGTATGCAAAATGGCTGGGGACGAGACTAGACCTGTGGCCTCAGGTGGAAGTAGGACCGGAACGGACTGGACAGTGACTGTTGGGAAGATGGTGAGGGAAGTGGAGTCCACAGAGGACTAGACAGATTGGTCTGTAGTCACAGGGGACATGACTGGGCCAGACAGGTCAAAGACTGCTGTGGACAGGACTGGCTGACTGGCACTCGCTGGGGACTGAACAGACTGAGCAACAGACTGGTAGCTGGTGTCTGACGGATGCTGGTTACTGGGCTGAGCAACAGACTGGTAGTTAGTGTCTGAGAGATGCTGGCCACTGAACTGAGCAAAAGGCTGGTCGACAGTCACTGGGGACTGGACAGGATCGTTAACGGTCACACAGAACAGGATAGACTCGAAGGTCACCGGGAGCTGGACAGAATCATCGACGGTCACAGGGGACTGGACAGGCTGTGCGGAAGCACTGGCAGCAATTGGGAAACAGCCTCGTTAGCCATGAGCACTGGCAGTGACTAGGGAGCATGGACCCTTCACCTCCTCTTCCGAACTAGCGGGAATGGCTGCCGCCTCCTGGTGGTTCCCATCACCAGCAGCCTCGGCCAACATTGCTAGCCAGCGGCGGTCAACATTGAGCCACACTGCCCCAGGCGATGGGTGGACAGCGGAGGGCACCTTGGCCACCAGCTTCCTCCTGCGGTGATGTGAACCTCAGGAAGAGCCAGAGGATGGACAGGGCACAGACTGAGAGGGGTTCTGGGATTTGGTGTTCCACCTCCACAACATAAGTTCCACCTCTGTGAGCTGAACAATGTCTTATATACATTACATTACATTTACATTTACATTTGGCAGACGCTTTTATCCAAAGCGACTTACAGTGCCCTTATTACAGGGACAATCCCCCTGGAGCAACCTGGAGTTAAGTGCCTTGCTCAAGGACACAATGGTGGTGGCTGTGGGGATTGAACCAACAACCTTTTGCTTACCAGTTCAGTGCTTTAGTCCACTATGCCACCACCACTCCATTGGAGTGGTTTGTGGACCACTCCAATGTGGTCCACCAAATCCCAGTAGGGCCAAAAAAAGACTCACCCAGCTCCTCAGCACTAAATGGCTTGTCTAGGCCCGACAGAAAGAGATGTTTCAGATGAGTCTCATCAAAACACCATCTGTGGGGTTCTTGGGCCAGCTCCTTGGCATAAACGCCAAAAGGCCACCCATTTTGCAGGATCTTTTCTTGGGTGATGTCATGTGAGACCGGCTTCTTTGGAACAGGAGCGGTGTGAAGAAAAATCCCCGTTAGGTCCAGAATTGGCTCGATTGTTCTGTCACCGGAATTGTAGATAGGATTTTGTTAAATAAAATAACAAAGAGCAACAGAAACTCTCTCGAGGGAGAAAACAAACCAAACAAGACTGATCACAAGAACAGGAACCGAATGAGGCGAACAGCAGCAACTAACACACAAGACAATCGAGCACATGACTGAAGACAAACAGACCTAAAATAGGGAGAGAAATCAGGAGGGTAATGAGGGAGACAGGCATCACAGATGATCAGCTAATTAGGTAGTCATGTCACCTGGGCAACAGGGCTGAGATGATCAATGTGGCACCTGCAAACACAAAGAAAGAGGGAGAAACAGAAGGAGACAGGCAAACACGACAAAACTGACAGCATAGTCACAGCAGGGCCGTGACAGTATTTATTTGAATATCTTGAAATATTCTTTAAATATATTTCAGTTAGGACTACTCTCTATTAGATTAAAGATTTGTATTGATGGTAATGACAACAGAGTAGGTTTGGTCTTGGTGGACTATATCTGCTTTACACATGCTGCTGCTGCTACTGCTGTTTGACATGAGTGAATATCCTCCCGCTGTTGGCTCAGAAATGTGCTGCTGCTGAGAGAGAATATAAATTTTGTTGCTACTGTACAAACATCAAGACAGAGCCCCCATGTAAAACAGATCTAGACAGATGGTACTGAGGAGGTGGAGGGTGAATGCTACATTGTACAGCACTGCTGTAACCAGTTGCCAGTGTATTGCATGGGGTGAGTACCATTTTTAAAAGTTTGACAGGAAGGTGACAGTTCCTCATTGGGTTGTGTGTACAAGAGAGGTGTACCTTAACCAGACCTGTCAGTCTGGGCCATGTAGAGTTTGCTAACTGAACTGAATTGTCATTTCAGTAAGGACAACTCTCGAAATAGATTCAATATTTGTACTGATGGTAATGACAACGTAGTTGGTTTGGTCTTGGCAGACTAGATCTGCTTTACGCACACTGCAGCTGCTTGATTTGAGACAATATGCTGCTGCTGTTGGCAGGGAAATAATGCGGCTGCTGAGACAAGAGACGCTGCTGCTACTGTACAAACATCAAGACAAATCCCCCCTACATGTGATTTAGTTGAAAGATGATAAATAATACAAGCAAATATAAAGTAGTGCCCCCAACTGAGCAGATCTCTTGCTGGCTATGTGTACCCAAAATGGGTTTTAATCTAGTGACCTGAATAACTATGTGTATTGAGTGATAAAATAGTCTTAAGTGTCTAAGCTAACCATGTGTGCAGTGACATGGAGATGCAAATACTATCCTAAAGTGCACTATGAGCCCTGCCAAGAGTCGAGTTTAAAGTATGATGGACTAGCACGGTGCATTTAGATGGCTGACAGCACACCCCAGCAACCACCTCAATCATGTACACGACTGAATCAAGAGCCCATGTGTTTTTAAGCATCAAGTATGCCTTTGCAGCTGGGCCTGATGTAATGTTCATAAGCGTTGAAGACCAACAACCCATTTCTTTTAAGGTGGCCGAGGAAACACTCAGTGCTGCAGTAGTTGCCACTTTGATCCTCAGAGAGAGGGTGGTGTATGCCTCAAGATCGAGTCGATTGAGTAGACAAAGTTGCTTCAGCTTGGAGGCGAACCACAAACTTGTCATAGGTTTTCTGTTGGTCATTAGCTAGAGAGGGTGAGGCAGAGTTTCAGGATCAGGGGTACCAAGACTTTGCAGAGAGAGGACAGAAAACTGTGTAAATTTGATCTATGAAAATTGGTGTTCCTATCAGTTTTTTTAATGTTTCAGACAGAAAGTGAATTGGTGGCTCTCTAGAGAAATATCTGTAATGGTGAGGTCTTAAAGAGGAATTGGTAACAGTTTTACATGTTAATACCCCAGACCTTAGAAACCTGAAGAAAGCTTTGAGAAAGGATCTCTATAAGGTTAGTAGCATAAGTATCAAAAACACCAAATCTTTAAAAGTGCACCATTTTATATAGTAATGGAAGAGTGAGAGGTAATCGTTAGTCTTTGCCTTTACGGAATTCTTTCTTTAAGCTGTTCAGGAGCAGCCGGATGGATGGGTTGCCTAGAAAACTAATGATATTAGGATCCCTGGAGCACAGATGGAACTGAATGCCTGCTAGGGTTGCTTTGATAGAATCTGGTTGCAGTTTTTTTGAGATTTAAAACAGTGGACTATGTATGCACATAAAATAGACAGGTTAATTGGGAGGACGGGAACGGAGAAAGCAGCACAAAAGGATGAGAAATACACCTAGGCAGAGTCATAAAATTTAAGTGTAGATTTACCCATCCCCAACCTCATTTATATCGTGGTAGTAGCCATGTATGAAGAAAGTAAACTCTAAAGTGACTTGACTGAAAGGTAGGCATATCATGCCAGTGGGCAGGGCTTCCGGGCCAAGAGCGCAACATTCCTGAAAATTAAAACAGGGAATAGTGTCAGCTTTGTTACTGTTTGAACCTGGAATGTAGGCTGCATTTAGAATGAGATTCTTATGCAAGTCCAGCTAAGTCGACTAACTGTGTGATCTATAGTTAGAATCAAATAGCGACCTTTATTTATTAAGTTGACAACCGATTTGTTGTCTCATAGGATGGCAATTATTTTTCAACACCATTCCTCACCCCACAAAAGGCACGCAATTATCATGGGGTAGAGTCAGAAAAGCACAGTGGATTTTGACTCAGGTGGGAGAGAGAGGATTCTGGAGGAGTCATGATTCTGCAAACCGCTTGCTTCCAAATATTACGGCAAAGCCTTTCGAAGGAGATGCGTGGGTGTAAATTTGGAGAGAGTTTTTTTTTTGCAGGTGGAATGGGTGGATCACGTCGACATTGAGATGTTTGTGCTTAGCCTTAGCATTGGTAGCGGCGTACGTGGACTGAGGAGAAGTAGGGGCTGAGCAATCCTGAGAGGACAGGAAGAATTCTAACAGCTCTTCATGAGACAAACCTGTTGGTAGGGATATTTTTTGTGTAATCAAAAGCTCAAGGATTTTGGACATCAGTCAATCTGAAATAGAGATGTGCGTCTTACCCAAAAGAATGACATTCCTTTTGGTGTTTACGGGTAGGGATTTCTGGATCTCATAACAGACCCCAGATTGTCTAAGAAAACGGCCTCTTCTGGGTCTGAAGAATTGAAGTGAGACATAAATCCTCGGATGTGGAAAGCAAGAGAGAGAACTATAGCAAAGATGACCATGGAAGTCATGTGAACGTTAAACAGTACATCGTTGCTGTAACCAGATGCTGGTGCATTGCATGTGGTGAGTATCATTTTTAAATGTTTTGACAAGAGTTTCCTAACTGAACATAATTGTCATCAATTCTAGGCTTATCAACTACTTAATCTATAATTTTTGATATTTCCATACTTTTTAATACGATTACGTCAATCGCAGTGCTTCATGGGATTGTAGTTCATTTCCTTAAGTTAGTTACAGAGTCTTGCAACTTTGTCTTTTGTCTGATTTTCAAATTCTTTTTTGCTTCATAACAAAGTTCATAATATTGTGATTCACCTCAATGCTGGGTGTTTTGGTTCATGGCTTAGAACTCTTTTATGAAGAATTTTATGGAATCCCTATGGGAAAAAATATGGGATAAACACCTCTGGAACCAATATGCTAAAACTGTGGGCAGGTAATGTTGTACTCTATTCATGAACAACCCGCAAACCAGATTAAGTACATTTACATTTCAGCACAAACATGACCTCCATTCAAAAAAGTCAGGGCTCTTTGACAGGCTAAATTAAGTAAGGTACAAGAGATAATAAAGCATGTTTTTAGGCATGGCATATGCACATTTTATAATTATTTTATTGGACACTAGGCAAGATTTCAAACATTTGTTTTGCTGTAAGGGAAGCTAGAACCTCAAGTAAATCATGTTCAGGCATGAAACTTTAAATGGCACAAGCTGGTGGGTTCTTTGAACATGTTATCTGTTAGCCAATCAGTCTGCTCACATGTGATATGCCAAGCAAATCAGCTCACATGGTGTAGGCTGACAGATCCTTTGAAGTGTAATCGGGTAGCCAGTCACCTTGCATCCTCTACATTTTCTCAGAAAATACTATTTGCTCAGGTGGTTGCTGGGGCTTTTTCTTCTATTAGCTTGCACGTTTAGATCTTACCAAGGCCATAGCCAAATTAGGCACTTGCAAACATCGAAATAGGTCATTAGTTTAAATAAATTCACACATAGCTAAACTAAGTCACTAGTTAAATAAGCTCTGGGCTTTCTTGTTCCAGATACACATTATGATTCAGGTCAATAGCCGTTTAAGATTTTTGACATGGAGGTTCAGGCACACGTAGAGATTTAGTTTATTAGCATTATGCCATTCAGCCAAACAGGCCAAGGCACACCTACTGACACTGGATGCACATGGTTCTTCGTAGCAGCAGCAGTACACAATTCTTGGCATTAGATTTGCTTGTCTGGGGGGCTGTGTTTTGTGTTGTGCATTTGTGCAGCTTCCCTGCTTTGTTGGGGATTGTTTTTATGTCTAATTGTGTAGCAGCATGTCATACATGCTTGATGCAGCATGTCTTGTGTTTCTCTAATAGTGCGGCAGCATGTCCACATGCTCAACTCAGTATGTCTGTGTATCTATTAGCAGTAGCACGTCTGTGTATTTGCTCTTCAGCAGCAGCATAGCACATCTAATTCGCCAAGACCAATATCCTATCAATATGTCATACCCACATTACATGTTAAATAGAGAGTTGTCATGACCAAAATATAATTTGCTCTGAAGTAGAACATTATATTTCTCAGAGTAGATGAATTTCTAGTGGGCTCAATCAGTCGGGCTTCAACAGTGAACGTTTTTTATTTTGTATTTTTCTGCAGTCGAGAGGTACAAAATCATTGTTTCCATAAAAGTACTATACATCCTGCCCAAGGGAGTGAAAGTAGATAAAGCACAAAGGAGCTGTAAATGAGTTTGTAGGCGTGTTTGTAGGATTGCAATGTTGGCTGCAGCTGCTGTTTTTCTGCATACGAATTAGTTTGACTGAAAAGTTTGTTGAGCATGAAAGACAAATGACCACCAAAAGAGCTCTGAAACCTGGTGAATATGTGCAATGAGGCAAAACCTGGATGCCATACTTGCAAGCCTTTGTGTGTTTATGAATGGGTATTCACATTATTAGTTTTTAGTGATGGAAAGCACATTTCGTCACATGCCGTTTTTATTAGACTGATAGCATTTGTCAGTAACCCACATTTAATGTTCCTAACATAACCTTTTCTGTGCAAACGTTCCAAATCTAAATATTTATGAAGTACTTGAATATATGGCTTCACTGTTAGACTGTCTGTTAAAATAAATAGAAGAATTCCATGTAGAAGAATCTTTAGTGCCCTTTGAGTCTTGGCAGTTCTATACAATCGTTCCCTATATAGCAGGAATTCTCACGTGTCAACAATGAGGTTGATTCAAAAAAGTATGAATCACAAAAAGCCAGTGGGGTCTCAGAAACAAAGAAATAAGTGTCATCGTCCAACTGGAGTATCCACAAATGTTACATGTAGGCGTGTAGAGATGGCACATGCTAATAATAAAGCGCATGCTCAAGAAAAACTTTGCAGGCTTCTTTGAAATCTTCATTGTGCTAAAAACAAATGTCCCTTTTAAAGGAATTTGTACTACACACACTGTGCTAATAACTTCTATTAGGACATGTGTAATTACTTGTGCTTACTTAGCTAAGCAAGTTATTATTATTGCTCATACCCCACACATTATTGTTATTGCTCATGCCCCACTCATATCTAGGCACCAGAATATCTTAGGCTCATTTCCACCTGGTATTAAGATGCATTTCGGGTGAGCCGATCACATGTGGTCAGTTCTAAATACAGGTCTAAACGGGGTCTAAAACAGTTTGTGATCGGAAACCACATACGAATGTGGTCAAAAACGCGTGTGTCCACATCACATTTGAGGTGTAAATGCTAAACTATCCTGTATGTGTCCCGGCAACAGTGAAGCACCGCTAAAACAAGAGCTTTTTTTTTTTTCTCCCCAATTTGGAATGCCCAATTCCCAAAGCACTCTAAGTCTTTGTGGTGGCGTAGTAACTCGCCTCAATCCGGGTGGCAGAGGACGAATCTCAGTTGCCTCAGTGTCTAAGACCGTCAATCAGCGCATCTTATCACGTGGCTTGTTGAGCGCATTACTGCAGAGTGGTACATGTGGAGGCTCACACTATTCTCCGCGGCATCCATGCACAACTCACCACACGCCCCACTGAGAGCGAGAACCACATTATAGCGACCACTAGGAGGTTAACCCAACGTGACTCTACCCACCCTAGCAACCAGGCCAATTGGTTGCTTAGGAAGCCTGACTGGAGTCACTCAGCACACCCTGGTTTCGAACTTGCGACTCCAGGTGTGGTAGTCAGCGTCTTTACTTGCTGAGCTACCCAGGCCCATAAAACAAGAGTTTAAACTTTGCCGTCCGATCTGAAAATGTAAAAAAAGCAGATACATACACATCACGAGAGTTTCACAGATTTTCTTTAGTATGTCTGATCAGGGGCATAGCAGTCATTTTAAAAGTGTGCACAATTTACAAATTAAATGTATCCAAATGGCTCGAGTGTTTTGACTACGTTCACCAAAATTTGTTCAGATCCATTTAACGATTCGTTCAGTGACCATTTCTGGTGATGCCAGAAGGTGGTGACTAATGAGTGTCTTGTGTGAAATGAGTTAGTCACTGAATCAATGATCACAAGAACATTTTAATCCTTAAAAATGTGTACGTCTACAGACCTACAAAGAGACATTAGTAGAGGTTTTAAGCATTATAAGAACAAAGCAAATCTATAATTTCCCTACAGTTTGTGAGCTGCTGAGCATGACTTTTGTCAAAAGACAACAACAATAGTCTTATAATAAGAATTTCAATAACGTCCATACGTTTTCATGTATAAAAAAAAGCATGTCTACAAAAACACAGCAGATCTATCTTTTTTCCTACAGTATGTCGACTGCACACCGACATAGAGGTAAAAAACAGGAGATGATATTAAAACATTTAACACAGATCTAGTAATTTGCTCAAATTGGCAAAACAACCGATCAAACTATCACCTCACAAACATAATGTAAAAAGCATAATTTAATGAAGACTCGGGCACTGATATAAACCACTTAAATGTGTGCTTAGAAGGATTGTGTTTTTTTCTGCAGTGCATTTCACATAATGCTGCCAATCAAGAATGATATGCTGATAAATAACTCTTGTTTGTGTGTTCCTCATCTCTAGATTATTAATTTAGATCAACATCTGTGCCGATAAAAAACATGGATAAATGAGCATTGTTGAAAGCAACTTTGTAGAAATGAATGGAGCCATGTTGATTAGACTGTCTGACTGACGGCCTATTACGTAAGGGTTGTTTCGGCTCATGAAACTGACCTGTGATTGGCTGGATGGTCTCTCAGTCAGCCCAGAGTAACAAAATGCAAAGAATACTGTATACAAATCCACCATTTGTACTCGATATGGGTTTAGCTTGAAAAAGTGTGGGGGAACAAATCACCTTTTTAAAGAGTGCAGGGGACATGTCACAGATGAGAAGAATGAACACCTGAAGCTCCTTTAAAACAGGTAATCGACTAAAATAATGAATAATTCTGCTTGACATGTTGCATTTATGCTTAGATTAAATTTCAACCACATCTTGGAGAAACAGCTGGCTGTTTTTTTTTTTTTCTTGCTTTCTTTGTCTTTTCTGACTTTGTTGTGCTTTTATATCATGCAGTAACACACTGACATATTGATTGATGTATGTCGTCATGAAACAGAGACCCTCCCCTCCAAATCCGAACACAAGTGGTCACAGGAGATGCATTTAAGTGACCAGGTCTAAACAGCCATTGGTTTCACTTGACTACATGTGATCGGATCACCTGAATTACACCGTAATACCAGGTGGAAACGGGGCCATATTCAGTTTTTGCTCTTTTTACTTGGCATAGTAGGCAACCACTCAGCAACACCCCTATAACCACTCTGAAAACACCTTAGCAACTGCCTAGGTGCTAAGTTGAACACTAAATGTCTACTCTGAACGTTTTAATCTAGAAATTACTTACCTTTTCACATTGTTTGGAAATAACCCCCACCAAGCTCCATATGTGGGTACATTTTCTATCTGGCCAGTACATTTTGTAGTGTCAGCGGGTGTAATACATCAGTCAAACACTGTCAGTTTACCGCTGTTTCATTTCTATTAATGTCTGTGTCAAATTATAAAAGTAAATGTAGCATGTTCTAGTTTTGTCCTCAAGGGGCTCTGTTAGCCTACTGTCAAGTTTGCATTGTTTGCCGCCATTACCAGAGAATTTCTAGATAGAATAGCTCTGCTTAAATCATTTCATAATAACAGTTGGCTAATTTCCCACTGCTCATCAATACCATCAGTTAGCTGTAAATCGAAAAGCAAGATGAAGGCTGTGTTTAGGACTGTTCATGCCATTGGAAAGCAGGGAAGACCTCTCTCGGATTTCAAGTGGATGTGCAAGTAATTTTTCCGGTAATGATTACAATAAAATGTAATAATAGGGACTTCATCCAACAATTTTCCGACTTTCTCTCTAGACTGGTGTCACATGGTGATAGACTCCTGATTCTTGGGGATTTTAATATTCATGTATGCTGTCCATCAAAACCTCTGGTAAATGAATTTATCTCCCTTACTGAGTCCTTAAATTTAGTACGACATGTCACTGGTCCTATTCACAATATGGGTCATGCATTTGATCTTGTGTCAACTTATGGTATCTCTGTATCTAACTTAGAGGTCTTAGACATTGGCATTTCTGACCATTATTTGATAGTGCTTGAGTCTGTCTGTCCTTGTCCTCTCCCTACTTTTTCTCAGCCCTTACGTCACTCCCAGGCCATTCACTCATCTACTGCCAAACTTTTTTCAGAATTAAAAAAAAAACTTCACTACGCTTAAGCCAAGGAGAGTTAAGGGTGTTTCACAGCCTTGGCTAAATGACATCATGTGATCAGATCACCCAAAAAACACCGTAATACCAGGTGGTATTACGTGGGTGCGAGCCCCTCCGGCCCTCGCACCTGCGATGGCCAGGCACTGAAAGTCTTTCCAGTCAGTGAGCGGGACGCGAGTATCTCACATTCCCTTATTTTCCATTGAAAGAAAGCTGGCAAACAGGTAAGTACAGTGGTTCTTGGGGGCGCTCACCCACCCCAGCCACCAGTCACTGTTGCGGGCTCGCGGAGCAGCACGCCTCCCCTGAATGATCCTCCCGGTGGGGCATCTGCTCTGCCTTGCCGCGAACCACCCACCCCGGGCTTAATAAATTCAGTCTTCCCCCTGGTGCCGTTAGCGCAAAGGCTGGAAGCTCATCAGGATGATTTGGCTCAGTTACGCAATCCAGTTCGCCAGATGGCCGCCCAGGTTCAGTGGCGTCCTCTCCACCGCAGTGCGAGGCGAGGATGCCTCGGTCCTTCAGGCGGAGGTCGCCACCCTTTCTGGCAAAGGAGGCGATAGAACCAGTCCCCTTAGCTGAGTCGCACAAGGGCTTTTACAGCCCTTATTTTATCATGCCCAATCCTGGTTCTGCATACCTTGAACAGAGCCTTACACAAGCTTTCATCTGTATGACATCAGGATTGATTCTTGTGCTTCAGCACCTCAACTGACTGGGGCTTCAGGTCAACTGGGAAAAGAGGAAGCTCTCCCTGGCGCAGAGCATCTCTTTTCTTGATATGGAGTTGGACTCGGTCACCCTGATGGCACACCTTATAAATAAGCATGCACAGTCGGTGCTGGACTGCCTGAAAACCTTCAGGCAGAAGGTAGCAGTCCCGGTGAAACAATTTCAGAGGCTCCTGGGGCATATGGCATCCTCGGCGGTGGTACTTCCCCTCCTGAGGTGGGCATGGTGCCATGGCACCCAGCGCGTGACTATCACGCCTCGGTGCCGTCAAACTTTCAGTCCTTGGTCAGACCTGGCATTTCTACGGGCAGGGGTTCCCTTAGAACAGGTCTCGAGGTGTGTCATGACAGATGCCTTGAATTTGGGCTGGGGTGCTGTGTGCAACGGGCAGGCAGTATCGGGGCTCTGGACAGGGCCCCGCCTGCAATGGCACATCAACTGTCTAGATTTGCTGGCAGTATCGCTGGCCCTGCGGAGGCTTCAGCCATTGATTCAGGGCAAGCACATGTTGGTCCGGATGGACAACACAGTGACTGTGGTGTACATAAACCGCCAGGGTGGGGTACGCTCACGTCGCATGTCGCAACACGCCTGCCGCCGCCTCCTCTGGAGTCAGCAGACGTTGAAGTCTCTGCGAGCCACTCACCTCCCGGGTGTCTTCAACCGTGCAGCAGGTGCGCTCTCATGGCAGGTAACGCTCCGTGGAGAGTGGAGACTCCACCCCCGCGCAGTCCAGCTGATTTGGGAGAGATTCGGAGAGGCACAGGTGGACCTATTTGCCTCCCGAGAGTCCTCTCACTGCCATCTTTGGTACTCCCTGCCCAAGGCTCCCCTCGGCACGGATGCCTTGGTGCACAGCTGGCCTCGGGCGCTGCGCAAGTGCGTGTTTCTCCCAGTGAGCCTCATTGCACAGATGTTGTTCAAAGTCAGGGAGGACGGGCAACAAGTCCTGATGGTTGTGCCATACTGACCCCAACTGGACTGGTTTTCAGACCTGATGCACCTGGCAGTAGCCCCTCCCTGGCACATTCCCCTGAGGCAGGACCTTCTCACTCACAAGTGCTCCCTTCAGAGGAAGAAGACCCGGCTTTGTTGTTGTTGTGTCCAGTTCGCACTCTGCTCTTTGTCTGCTTTGGAGGACAGCAGAAGGGGAAAGCTGACTCCAAACAGAGGTTGTCCCATTGGATTGTGGATGCCATTTCTATGGCTTACCAATCACAAGATCTGCCGTGCCCTTTGGGAGGCCAGGCACACTCCATCAGAGGTGTTGCGTCCTCCTGGGCACTGGCGAGGGGCGCCTCTCTAGCAGACATATGCAGAGCAGCGGGTTGGGCTATACCCAATACCTTTGTGAGGTTCTACAACCTGCGCATAGAACCGGTTTCGACCCGAGTGTTACGGGGTAACAACAGGTAGGCCAGGCGGCCGGTCGGGTGTATTGCTTGCATTGCGCCTTTCCCCTTTTGAGGTGATAATGTGCGCTATCTTGTCCACAACAGTTCCCCGTAACTGGTGAACACTGGACGCTTCTTTAATTCCTTAAGCACTATTCGGTGGCGAACTCGGTGGAGGAGTAATGCCACCAGGCCCAGTACACGTGGTATGCCCCTTTTCAGGTGAGCCCGTGTACTGGGCTCAGTGTTCCATATGTGGTGATTCCCGCCTCGGTAATCCCATATGATGCGTTTCCACTGTTCGGTTTCCCCTCAGGTGAACCCTGTGTTTCCCCTCGCCAGAGCTCTGCTCTGCCTCAGCTACTGTGGCTGTGTACCCTCTCCGTAGATAGGATCTTCCCAGTGATATCATTCCATATGTGAACTTCCCCATTGGTAAGTCCATGTGAGCCATTCTCCACGTTAACCTCCCTCTGGTAGGATGTGGTCTCCATAGTGCTCTCCCTCCTGGAGAGGGAAGAGCACTTTCCCAGCGCTATTCTAGCAGGTGCTCGGCGGGAAATTGCTTAATACGAAAATCAGGAAAGGACACCGCCTGTAGCTTCCTTGGGTAAGTCCTCCACCCACCCTTATTGGGACTCAGGAGACACCTTACCTAACTCGCTATAAGGTCATGACGTGGTCAAGTGCTCGCTGCGAGGCATGTGGCAGCTTGCCCATGTCTGCTCCTCCGTACCTCGTGACACAGTTCAGCACCTGCGGCATTTCGTATAGGAACCCCTAGTGTCACTACATCGACACAATGTCAAGTGAGTGACAGACAGGAATGTCTTGGTTACTGATGTTCCCTGATGGAGGGAACGAGATGTTGTGTCCCTCCTGCAGTGGCGCTGAACTGACCGCTGACATGGCCGGGACTCTCTCTCGGCTCCTCAGCACAGCTCTGAATGAGTGGTGCATGCCATCTCCTTTTATACCCAGATGTCTGGGGCGGAGAGTGGCATGCAAATTCCACTCACCAATTTTCATTGGCCTTTTCTGAATAAAGCAAAGGTGTTTGGGGCTCTCAAGATCGAACCCCTAGTGTCACTACATCGACACAACGTCTTGTTCCCTCCATCAGGGAACAGTAACCAAGACGTTCATTTGATAATGCCCCAAATTGCTTCAAAGATATTAAACATTGGCTGGCAAACAATGTTTTACAATTAAATGAAAGAAGTTCTGATTTTAGGTTCCTCCATGTCCTCCTTACCTGGCCTGGTTGCCCAGTTAGGTCCTCTGTTGTCGAATGCACAAGATCATGTAAGGAGTCTTGTAGTGATTTTAGACTCTTCATTACTGTTCAATATGCAGATCAGTGCTGTTGTCAAGGGTAGCTTTTTCCACCTGTGATCTATCACAAAAGTAAAACATTTTCTTTCCAATAAAGACCTGGAAATTGTGATCCACTCACTAATTTCATCAAAGTTAGACTTCTGTAACTCATTGTACATTGGTCTCCCTCAAACTCTGTTATCCTCTACTAAAGTTATCTTAGGCTTTTAACAGGGTCAAGAAAGAGAGATCACATTTCCCCAGTTTTAGCATCTCTACGCTGGCTTCCCATGAAATTCGGGGTTGATTTTAAAATTCTGCCTTATGTGTACAAGACACTATCTGGTCTCACGCCCCGATATATCAGTGACCTTCTCCTCCCTTACTTCCCCACTAGAGCGCTCAGGTCTTCTGATCAACTTCTAAAGAGGGTTCCTCATTGTCGCTATAGATCTAAGGGCGATCATGCCTTTTCTGTGATAGGTCCTAATCTCTGGAACAGTCCCCCTTTCCATTGTGAGGTCAGCTTCTTCATTAACCATTTTTAAATCTTCTTTGAAAATGTATTTTTATTCTGTAGCTTTTGAATAGGTCCTTGAATAGGTTGAAATAGGTAAATACATGATGCTGTATTTAAAGGTATTTTTTATTATTATTATTATATATATATATATATATATATATATATATATATATATATATATATATATATATATATATATCACTCTGTCATTGTATATTTATTAGTTTGATCCGTAAAGCACTTTGGGTCAACTTCTGTTGTTTTTAAATGTGCTCTATAAATAAATGTTGACTTGACTTGACTAAAATACAGCAACTAAATTTTTTTAGTTATGTTTTGTTCCATTAATGGTTCTTGAACATGCATTCTACTTTTCAGCGGTGCCGCAACCTTGTTGCCGAATCTGTGCCAGAAACATAAAGCATGACCAGTGTAGTCTAGTTCCCTAATGAATGACTCTTATGAGCCAGCAAATTTTAGTGAATTAAAAAGACTTAATTAATTTACTCACTCAATATAAACCATAAACTGTTACTGCGTCATGTGTATATTAAAGGTGCACTCAGTAACTTTTGTTTTTGTGTCATCTTGGACTTGCAGCATCATTTAAAATCAATAGTTTTTAGTTTCAGGTGCCATTGTAGGAATTTAGTATTCACAGTCATGATTAATCAAAGAGTGAAAGTGTAAAATAACAGGATGTTTACTGAGATTAAATGAGTAGTATTTGGCTGGTCGTGTGATTCTAACATGGCAGCCCCTATTTGCGGACCCTCTCCATGTAGAATAAAACAGCTTTTATAAGGTTACTGGTATGACTGGAGTGGCCATGATTTCCTACATAAAAATTACAATTCTTGTCTTTAGGAGTTTTAAGAATTACAGAGTGCACCTTTAAGGCTTATGAAACTGGTGACTGACTGGTTGAGCATTTGACAATGTGTAGTTTAAGATACCGTACACATTATGAGTTTTGTTTGTAATAACTGAATATTCTGAAAAAGAACTTTAAATGGACTTTTAGGCAATAAAATATTTTATAAATAATAATTTAAAAAGAGCAGTCCACTTTTAAACTTGCTTACAATATTGTATTGTCTCTTATGTCTGTAAAATCCACTTATGGAATCCAATTAAAAATGGGATAAATCAGAAATTGGTAAGAAATGACGGTCTGGTAATTTTATTCATCAAGCTAAAAAGTTAATTTCAGACCCTGTTTTCTCCAACTCAGTAATGCAATGCGTTCATTCAATGATGAATTACATTACAATCAACTAAGCGACTGACGCTCAAGCTATCATATTCATTTTGCGAGCAATGGAATTATTGTATTTTAGGGTTATAGATGTAAAATGTTTTGCTGACATTGGTCGCTGGTAAATACAATTGATGAACTTTGACAATTAATTTTATTACGTCTGAATGGCTAATTTCATGTTTAAATGTTGTAGCATCTATGTAGGGTAGAATAATAGATGGGATTATAAAATGGATGAAAGTGTTCTTCCAAAATCTCACTGTTATTCTGCACCATTTGCATGACTTGCTTGGTGGGTCAGATAAATCTCTTTATACATTGAAGGGTGTCCCAGGTTCGAGAGGAAGCCCTGGCCTTCAAGGTCCTCCCGGCATGGAGGTATGGATGCAAGTGTCAAAAATTGATTTAACTGCTCCCTACAGCCTCGTGCTTCACTTGATCACAGTACTTTTCTCTCTTGGTTTGAGCAGGGGCCGCGTGGAGCTGATGGGCAAAAGGGGGAGAAGGGAAGCTCTGGGGATCCAGTAAGGAGCCATTTTAGTGCCTTTTCTTCTTACGTTTAACTTTTCCATTGTGCTAACAATTTTGTCTTACTGATCTAAATAAATTATATTTGAAAATAAATAAGTTGTTTTTAGGTAATGCCATACTTTTTAAACAATGCAACTTTAAACAAAAGTATATTCACGGTATTCAATATAAAACAGTATTTTGCAATGCAAGATATTCCTCCAATGGAGGTCTGATGTATAAAAGTTGCGTACGCACAAAATGGACCCTGAAATCGGGATTTATAAAAAGTTAAACTTGCTGTAAATGCACTGATGAGCCAAAACATAACGACTGCTCATAACGTGAGTAACGTTGATCTTCTCCTAACAAGGCGACATGTCAAGGTCTGGGTAGATTAGATGGTAAGCGAGCAATCAGTTCTCGTAATCAACATGTTGAATGCAGGAGAAATGGGCAGAAGTAAAGACCTGAGCGACTTTCACAAGGGCCAAATTGTTATGGCCAGATGACTAGGTCAGAGCATCTCTGAAATTGCAAGGCTTATGGGGAACTCCCGGTCAGCAGTGGTGAGTACCTACCAACAGTGGGCCGAGGAAGGACAAGCCACAAACCGGCGACGGTGTTGCGAACTCAAGGCTCATCGATGCGCAAGGGCAACGAAGGCTATCCTGTCTGATCCGAACTGACAGAAGGTCTACTGTGGCACAAGTCACAGAAAATTTTAATGATGATTATGGGAGGAATGTGTCACAACACACAGTGCATCGCACCCTACTGCGTATGGGGTTGCGTAGCCGCAGACCAGTCAGAGTGTCCATGATGACCCCTGTCCACCATCCTTGGACCTTGGAGCAGTGGAAGAATGTCGCCTGGTCCAATGAGTCCCGTTTTCTTTTGCATCACGTGGACGGCTGTGTACGTTTGCCCCATTTACCTGGGGAAGTGATGGCACCAGGATGCACTATGGCAAGACGACAAGCCGGTGGAGGGAGTGCGATGCTCTGGGCAATGTTCTGCTGGGAAACCCTAGGTCCGGCCATTCATGTGGATGTTAATTTGACACGTGACATCTACCTAAACATCATTGCAGACCAGGTACACCCCTTCATGGCAATGGTATTCCCTGATGGCAGTGGCCTCTTTCAGCAGGATAATGTGTCCTGCCACACTACACACATTGTTCTGGAAGGGTTTGAGGAACATGATGAAGAGTTCAAAGTGTTGCCCTGGCCTCCAGAATCCCCAGATCTCAATCCGATTGAGCATCTGTGAGATGTACTGGACCAACAAGTCCAATCCATGGCAGCTTCACCTCTTGAAGGATCTGCTGCTAATGTCTTGGTGCCAGATACCACAGGAAACCTTCAGGGGTCTTATAGAGTCCATGTCTCGGCAGGTCGACGCTGTTTTGTTGGCATGCAGAGGACCAACATCATATTAGGCAGGTGGTCATAATGTTTTGGCTCATCAGTTTATAAGTACAGTATATTTGCTGTATTCAATATAAGACAAACAGTATTTTGCAATGCAAGATTTTCCTCCAACTTTGGCCTGTTGCTTTTTGTTGGAAATGTTGCTTTTTAAATTTTTTATAAATCCCAATATGTGCGTGGGAAATTGTGTAAGCACATTTCAGGGCCCATTTTGTACATACGCAATTTCCCACGCATACATCAGGATTTATAAAAAAAAAATCAACTTGCCATAAATACTGTATGTGCTCACTGTCCGCACACTCTGGACTGTGCATACGCACTCTCTTACTGGTGTGTGTGAATTGGTGACTTAGACTAGACAAATAATGAACTAAACAGACTGATTCTAAACTCTGCTTATCATTTAATGCAATACATTTATAAAAAATAAATAAATATAGAATTAAGGACTCAATTCAGAAGTAATGGTTATCTAGCCAATACAAGGCTATATTAATTTTATATAACCAATTAAAAATCCATTAAAATATTAGTTGTAAAAAGTAAAAATACTGGAATTGATGTGCTGCTTTTGGAAGACTTTCCCGTGGTATCATAGAGAGGGAACGCACTTTAAATGACAACGAGAATTTCTTAGCTTGTGATATTTTCAGTACCTAAAGGCTGTGCACTTGGAATTGGGTTATTTTATAGAAATCACGTCATGAGGTAAAAACAGCATTCGAATAAAGATAAATCTGTTATGTGCACTTGACTTTAACTGGCATTCAGTAGTCGAACGGACCATTGCAAAGATTGGTGGTCAGCTATCTGTATAGTTCTTTTTAGAAAAACAGTACTGTGCAGCTGCACACAGGTGCAGAAAATACGCTGCCTGCCCCATTTAATCAAGACCCAAAATGCAATGTCGTGGTCTAATGAAAAACATTAATAAAAATACCAATGCTGTTCAGCAGTGTTGTTGGTATGACCAAAATGTTATATTACTGTTTAAGTTTGACATCTGGTTTCTACATGCTTGAATAAAGTACAAATTTAGATGCTCATATCTAAACTAAATAAAGCTACTTAAAATGTACTAACTTTTCTCTACCGAATTTTTGAAACCACATTTTTTTTCAGTGTGTTTGTTTATTTGTCTGTTTGTTTTTCTTTAGGGTGAGAGTGGTATTCCGGGCTTAACCGGGCCGCCTGGCAAACCAGGTGAAAAGGTCAGTTTTTAAATTAGACAGAGAAGATATTCAATAAAGTGATGGTTACATAAATAATCGGGCATTGTTGTTTTATCATTGACAGTAAAATAACATCATTTGCACTACATGTACATTTCTGGTGGAGCACTGCTCCAAGATGCCTACAGAATTCTTAAAATCAGCCATAATAAGACCCAGAGGGAATCTGCAGATGCATTTTCTGCACTTATTTGTGAGGTAAATCTGTAGAATTATGCTGAATGTATTCAACAGGGTAAAATTTGTTAAGTAGAATTGAGAGTAGTACACTCTTAGCTGAAAGCATATTAAAATTTGCCAGAATATTTCATAAACAAACATTCAAGATGCAGAGAATGCATAGATTTTTTTTTTCTGCTGCCACATATTTTGTGTGGGCCTGCTATAATCTTTAGAGATGGTGATCTATTACACAACTTAATAAAACATAAAACACTACCATTGTTAACATGGGTCAAAAGCACATATGTTGTATTTTAGTCATGTTGTCCATTAAAGGAGTAATTTGTTCAAAATATAATATCCATTCAATAGTAATTATTTACTCACTCTCATATAGTTCCAAATCTGTATGCTGTTATTTTCCAATGGAACATAAAAGGAGAAGTTTTAAAAATTGTCTTTAGCATGCTATTTATGAATATGAACACGGATGCGAATAACATGTCAGAGCTTTGGCGGAGGGCAAGGTTTTCAGTAAATGGCACCTTTCTGTCGGTTTCTCACACAAAGCTATTGTCAAGAGGGTGAGTAAATAATAGCAGAATTTCATTTTTGGATGAAGTATTACTATACAGGTGCATCTCAATAAATTAGAATGTCATGGAAAAGTTCATTTATTTCAGTAATTCAACTCAAATTGTGAAACTCGTGTATTAAATAAATTCAATGCACACAGACTGAAGTAGTTTAAGTCTTTGCTTCTTTTAATTGTGATGATTTTGGCTCACATTTAACAAAAACCCACCAATTCACTATCTCAACAAATTAGAATATGGTGACATGCCAATCAGCTAATCAACTCAAAACACCTGCAAAGGTTTCCTGAACCTTCAAAATGGTCTCTCAGTTTGGTTCACTAGGCTACACAATCATGGGGAAGACTGCTGATCTGACAGTTGTCCAGAAGACAATCATTGACACCCTTCACAAGGAGGGTAAGCCACAAACATTCATTGCCAAAGAAGCTGGCTGTTCACAGAGTGCTGTATCCAAGCATGTTAACAGAAAGTTGAGTGGAAGGAAAAAGTGTGGAAGAAAAAGATGCACAACCAACCGAGAGAACCGCAGCCTTATGAGGATTGTCAAGCAAAATCGAGTTGGGTGAACTTCACAAGGAATGGACTGAGGCTGGGGTCAAGGCATCAAGAGCCACCACACACAGACGTGTCAAGGAATTTGGCTACAGTTGTCGTATTCCTCTTGTTAAGCCACTCCTGAACCACAGACAACGTCAGAGGCGTCTTACCTGGGCTAAGGAGAAGAAGAACTGGACTGTTGCCCAGTGGTCCAAAGTCCTCTTTTCAGATGAGAGCAAGTTTTGTATTTCATTTGGAAACCAAGGTCCTAGAGTCTGGAGGAAGGGTGGAGAAGCTCATAGCCCAAGTTGCTTGAAGTCCAGTGTTAAGTTTCCACAGTCTGTGATGATTTGGGGTGCAATGTCATCTGCTGGTGTTGGTCCATTGTGTTTTTTGAAAACCAAAGTCACTGCACCCATTTACCAAGAAATTTTGGAGCACTTCATGCTTCCTTCTGCTGACCAGCTTTTTAAAGATGCTGATTTCATTTTCCAGCAGGATTTGGCACCTGCCCACACTGCCAAAAGCACCAAAAGTTGGTTAAATGACCATGGTGTTGGTGTGCTTGACTGGCCAGCAAACTCACCAGACCTGAACTCCATAGAGAATCTATGGGGTATTGTCAAGAGGAAAATGAGAAACGAGAGACCACAAAATGCAGATGAGCTGAAGGCCACTGTCAAAGAAACCTGGGCTTCGATACCACCTCAGCAGTGCCACAAACTGATCACCTCCATGCCACGCCGAATTGAGGCAGTAATTAAAGCAAAAGGAGCCCCTACCAAGTATTGAGTACATATACAGTGAATGAACATACTTTCCAAAAGGCCAACAATTCACTAAAAATGTTTTTTTTATTGGTCTTATGATGTATTCTAATTTTTTGAGATAGTGAATTGGTGGGTTTTTGTTAAATGTGAGCCAAAATCATCACAATTAAAAGAACCAAAGACTTAAACTAATTCAGTCTGTCTGTGTGCATTGAATTTATTTAATACACGAGATTCACAATTTGAGTTGAATTACTGAAATAAATGAACTTTTCCACGACATTCTAATTTATTGAGATGCACCTGTAACTAAATTCATAATAACCACAAATAGCCCCTTATTAGCCCATAAGTTCAGCATTCAGACCATAATTACAGATTATTAAAATTATGCAATTTAATAATCCTATCACTTATGAAAAAGTGTTGTACAGTGATGGTATCAGATGTTAATACCATACCTGATACCATGATACTGAATGTTTGCCAAATTAATGTTATTATGGCATTCACGTGTATGATATGCAGCTTGCCAGAGAAAATTTTCACACAAATGAAAGATAAATAAGAAATTATTGGGGCTTATCTACTTTATCTTCATGTAATAGATGGGCCTACAGGTTTGTACAAAGTAGCTTGCAAAGGGCACCAACATTTGCAGTGTTCGCTTAAACAAGCCTGGATACTCCTTTGTTGCTTGAGCTCAGAAATCCAAAAGTGATTTTGTTTGAATATACAGTAGTAGGCTATGTTTATCAGTTATTCATCACTATGAAGTCTATAGACTGCTTTTAATGTGATGAACTACACATGTGATTTGTCTGCCTGGACACCTGTATGAACTTGAGGAAAACTGACTTCATACATCACTAAAAATCACCTTGACACCAGCTGGGAAATATCATGGCTCAGAAAAGTCAAGTTAGTAATGAGAAAAGCTCTAGCATAAATTCTTTGCAGATTGTTTGATATTTTGTGTGTAATGCAATGAAATCTGTACAATTTTAAGTGTGGCTTAAGTGTCTGAATACGTTTTGGGGGACTTTCTTTTGTACTTTCTTGTATTCTAGTTTCATCTCATATAAATGATATTAAAACCCCTTGGAGCTTGTCATTATGTTCACTCAGATAAGTACTCTTAGTTGTGTTGAAAATAATCAACTTTTTCTCTCTAGGGGTCTGCTGGTATTCAAGGAATTCAAGGTTCACCAGGAAAAGCTGGGCAAATAGTAAGAATATTTTGTCTTTGTTCTCTTGGTTCCAAAAAAAGCACATCACTTCTATATTTGATGCACTTGAGATTCAGGATTGAACCTCTGTGTCAGCATAAATGTAGTCACTGCATTTAATCACCAGTGGCCTGTTGCACGAAGCTAGCTGAACAAACTCAGAATTTCAGAGTAAGTTTCAGGTTGAGAAAACCAGAGAGAGACAAACCGGTTTAGATCGAGTTCAGCGGTCTCAAGAAGTTCAGTACAAATGTTCTCTGTCAACTCAGAGTTTGATCCCGAGCAGGCAGTATTTTTGGGGGGTTCTCAGCATTACGCACTGCATACAGGTACAACATGTAAAGAAATGCAAAGAAACTCAATAATACATTTTATTGTGCTGCTGAAAAGATAAAAGGTTCCCCGATCTCTCAAATAAACCATCTTATAATATCTTAATATGTAGGTATAATATATCAAATCGTAATATATAAATCTAAATTAATGTAATATATACATTTCCCTGTTTAATCTAGAGGGACAGATACAGGGGGAGTGACTTTATTCTCACATTGCGACTCACAGCTGATTGATTCAGCATCAGTTTGCGATCTGTGACCCAGAATAAAACCTGCTACGGAGCAGGTTATCTGTGTGGCGTAAATTACTATGGTGATGAACATTGGTAAAAACAGACCCACATTCTTGAGCCCAAAAAAGCAGAGTTTGCTCAAACTAAACTCAAACTTACCTGAGTAGCTACTGAAACCAGCTTTGTGCAACAGGCCTCAGGATGTTTATGGTTCTGTCTGTGAACAATGGCTTCTGATTTTGCCTCAAGACTATTTAAGACATTTTCTTAGCCCACCTGTGAGGTCAAAGACTGAGACTACAATGCAAATCTCGCATTTCTTTCATTTAAAGCTGGGAGTAAACAGTAAGTTGTAGGATTTCTAAAACAAAGAAAAATTATGACATAAAATAATTTTTTGTATGCACTATTTCTAGATCAATAAACTAATCTAGTGGATTTCTGTGCAAATCTGTGACATTGTCAATCCAACAAAAGGTCAGATTACTTTGCTTCCACTGAAGCACAAGATGCTCTTTGGAATTTATCAAATCCTGCTGGATAACATGGATCATCAGGTTTTACCTAATACTAAGAAATTCTCAGCATTTAGCATGTCAAATTTGTATCACTCACAAATTATTAAGAAGATTATACAGTATAATTTGTGAAAAGAAAATGTAACAAATTAGAAAAATGCATAATAGAAGCCTTTTCACTAGTAGTCTCAAAGCTGGAGAGGTTCTGCCAAGTTTTTGCTTATTGAACAATTCCTTGTACTAAAACGTACTGTTATAAGGTTGGAATATACAATCACCGGCCACTTTATTATGACCACCTGTACATCTACTTATTCATGCGATTATCTAATCAGCCAATTGTGTGGCAGCAGTGTAATGTATAAAATCATGCAGATATGGGTCATGAGCTTCAGTTAATGTTCACATCAACCATCAGAATGGGGAAAAAAATGTGATCTCAGTGATTTCGACCGTGGCATGATTGTTGGTGCCAGATGGGCTGGTTTGAGTATTTCTGTAACTGCTGATCTCCTGGGATTTTCACGCACAACAATCTCTAGAGTGTATAGAGAATGGTGCAAAAAACAAAAAACATCCAGTGAGCGGCAGTTCTGTGGGCAAAAACGGCTTGTTAATCAGAGGTCAGAGGAAAATGGCCAGACTGATCCAAGCTGACAGGAAGGTGACAGTAACCCAAATAAACACGTGTTACAGTTCTAGAAGAAAAGCATTTCTGAACTGACAACACATTGAACATTAAGGCAGATGGGCTACAGCAGCAGAAGACCCCTCCGGGTACCACTACTGTTAGCTTAGAACAGGAAACTGAGGCTGCATTGGGCGAAGGTTCACTAAAACTGGACAGTAGATGATTAGAAAAACATCACCTGGTCTGACAAATCTGGATTTCTGCTGAGGTACACAAATGGTAGGCCCACTGCAGCCTCAGTTTTCTGTTCTTGGCTGACAGAAGTGGAACCCAACGTGGCCCGTCTGCCTCAAGGTTCGACATGTTGTGCATTCTGAGATGCTATTCTTCTCACCACAGTTGTACAGAGCGGTTATCTGAGTTACCGTAGACTTTGTCAGTTCGAACCAGTCTGGCCATTCTCTGTTGATCTCTCCCATCAACAAGGCATTTCCATCCGCAGAACTGTGACTCACTGGATGTTTTTGGTTTTGGCACCATTTGGAGTAAATTCTAGAGACTGTTGTGTGTGAAAATCCCAGGAGATCAGCAGTTCCACAACCCCATTCTGATGGTTGATATGAACATTAACTGAAGCTCCTGACCCATATCTGCATGATTTTATACATTATACTGCTGCCACATGATTGGCTGATTAGATAATCGCATGAATAAGCAGATGTACAGGTGTACCTAATAAAGTGGCCGGTGAGTGTATATATGTATATGTTTGAGCAGCAAAGAAACCTCATTTGTTTATGTTCCAGTACTCTATTATTGCATTAACAGACATGCTGTCTATTTTAGGGAGAAAGGGGGAGTATGGGTCCTGCCGGTTCACCTGGGTATCCAGGACAGCCTGTATGTATAACACTTAATCATTTCTCCAATTTATTTTTGTGAATGGTCAGCAATTATAGTTTAACCCTCAGAGACTCAAGGATTGCAATTGATGTTTATTTGTCCCCTATTAAATGTGTTTTGGGAATCAACTGGTTATATAAATCATGATGTTTATGCATACTGTTCAGAGTCAGAAATTAAAGGGGGCTCACAGCTAAAATACCACCGACAGTGACAGTTCCCCCAAAATTCAAAATGTGGGGGCATAAAATGTCCTTGAAATTAATTCTTCTGTTTTTTATATGTAGCATCTGATAAAGTTCTTAATATATAACTTGGACTAATAGATTATTATCACATAAAATATGAGTTGATGTTGATTTAATTTTTAGGGTAAGAGGTAATAAATTCTCAATGTTGAAAATTAATTAATTGATTAAATTGAAGTATTTGACATAAACGGATGAGACACAGTTTATGTTTTATAAGGTTAGAAAACCTCAAAAAGGTAAAAATGTCAAAGTGAATTTCTGACATTGATATTGTATTTTGTATTGGGGGGAATTTTGGATGAAAAGGAAAATGGAGTTACTGGTTGTGTTTTTAACATAAAACCACTAAGACCTGCTGTGGCATGTCTGCAACATTCAGTAATTTTTTTTCACTGATCTGTATTTTTTTAGGAATGTTGCCATTTTTCTATCACTAAAATATTGATATATTAAAGAGAATTAAAGAGAAAATCTTGGTTACTGTTGTAACCTCTGTTGCCTGATGGAGGGAACGAGATGGTGTGTCGATGTAGTGACACTAGGGGTTGCACTTGGGAGCCCCAAACACCTCTGATATTTGAGAAAAGGCCAATGAAAATTGGCAAGTGGAATTTGCATGCCACTCCCCCAGACATACAGGTATAAAAGGAGCCGGCTTGCAACCATTCATTCAGGTTTGTGCTGAGGAGCCGAGACAGAGTTCCGGCCTTTTCAGCAGGTAGTTCAGTGTTGTGGCATGAGGGACACAACGTCTCATTCCCTCCATCAGGGAACAGAGGTTACAACAGTAACCAAGACATTCCTTATCTGTCACTCACTCGACATTGTGTCAATGTAGTGACACTAGGGGTCCCTATACAAAACGCCACAACCAGCTGAACTGTGTTACGTGGACTGGTGGTGCAGGTGCAGGCAGGCCACTCTGTGCCTAGTAGCAAGTGCACTCGGCCCCCACGTAACCTTCCCAACGCTCACAAGCGTCGCAAGTTCGCTCGTCCACACAAAAAGGGGGGGGACAGGACGTACTTACAATGGGAACAGGCCACACCAGCCGCTTCGGCCTTTTCTTTTTCTCATCCTCTTTTTCTCTTAAAAAAATAAAATAAAAAATCATTCAGCTGGGGCCAGATGTATTCTTATCGGGGAAGGTGTTCTTTTCCCAAGAGGAAAAGACACCATGGAGACAACATCCTGCCCGAAGGGGAGGTGAACATGTGGTACCAGTAGTACACATGTGGAAAGAAGGCTGGGGGCAGAGGAGGCTCTGCCCGAGGGAAGACACGGGTTTGCCATCAGGGAAATCGTACCGTGGAAAATACATCACTTGGGGTTACGATCGGTAACCTCACACGTGGAGCACCTACCCCAGTACAGGGCATACCAGCGCAAGTACTGGGCCCAGCATCGAATTTCTCAGCCAAACTCGCCCGCCGCAGGGCTGAGGAGGAAAGACATCCAGGGTTCACCGGTCTCGGGAACTCACATGGGGGAAAAAGCGCAGGGCTTCCCCTTGGGGAGGGGAAAGGCGCTGTGTGCAAGCGGTACACCCGGCCAGCTGCCCTCCACATTCCTGTTCGTACCTGCCAACACACGGGATGAAACTGGCTCAACCTGGAGATTATAAAACCTCACAAAGGTATTTGGTGTCACCCAGCCCACTGCTCTACAGATGTCTGCTAGAGCGGCGCCATTTGCCAAGGCCCAGGAGGATGCTACACTCCTAGTGAAGTGTGCTCGTACTCCCAGGGGGGACGGCACGCCCTGGGCCTGATATGCTAAGGCGATGGCATCCTGATCCAGTGGGCCATCCTCTGTTTGGAAGCAGCCTTTCCCTTCTGCTGACCCCCAAAAGAGACAAAGAGCTGCTCGGAGCGTCTAAAGCTCTCCGTGTGGTCCAAATAGATACGCAAAGCATGTACTGTACACAGCAACGACAAGACTGGCTCTTCGCCCTCCTGGGGCAGTGCTTGCAGGCTCACCACCTGGTCCCTAAAGGGAATAGTGGGAACCTTGGGCACATAGCCCAGTCGGAGCCTCAAGATTACTTGAGAGTATGCCGGACCGAACTCCAGGCATGTATCGCCAACAGAGAACGCCTGCAGGTCCCCAACCCTCTTGATGGAAGTGAGCGCAGTCAGGAGGGCTGTCTTCAGGGGGAGGGCCTTTAGTTCAACTGACTACAAGGGTTCAAACGGGGCTCTCCATAGGCCTAGAAGGACCACGGAGAGATCCCACGAGGGCACGAGGTGCGGACTAGGAGGATTCAACCTTCTAGCACCACTAAGGAACCTGATGATCAGGTCGTGTTTCCCTAAAGACTTACTGTCCACTGCGTTGTGGTGTGCCACTATAGCAGCTACATACACCTTTAAGGTGGAGGGGAACAGCCTTGGTGGCGGTTATGCCGTTCGGGTTGATGCATATGAGACTGCTTCAGCACTAGCTTCAGACTCAAGCCCCGAGGGTGCTAACCACACCTCCAACCTCCAAGCGAGGGGCACTAAGGGGACAATCGCATTTGACATACCTGCGGACGGGGCCTCGTGGCAGGGCGGAGCAGGAACTGCCACGTTGAGCAGCCTGGTGTCCCGAGCCCGTGGCTGTGCTGAAGGAACCATTAAAGCACTTACCTCGCTCCGCATGCCCACCATAGGACCGGTCAGTGACGGGAGAGGAGGCTGTGCGTCCTCGTGATTCGTCACAACAGCCTGAGCGTGGGTGTGTATGTGCCGCAGCTGGGAAAGCGAAGGCGGGGAAACCGCATTCATAGTGCCCCAGCCGCGTATGTTCGATGTCCAGCGGTCATGAGAATGACGGCCGTAAACACTGAGTGTGTGACCCAGGGAGTGAGGAAACCGCTCTTATTTTTTAAAGTGTGGGTACCGCAACCCCTCGGGCATGCGGCGAAATGAACACAAAAGGAAACAAAAGATTCTTCTCCCGGCCCTCCACTGGGGATGGAGTGGTCTGTGCACCATCTCCTAACTTCCAGTGGGTCTCCTCGCCCCTGGGTCACCCGTCTCAGGGGCGCTTCGAAGCCTTCCTGGGGTTTTTGGCACCGGACTGTGGGACAGGGGCATCGACTTCCTGCGGGGGGCTCGACTTCCTGCAGGGAGGCTGCGGTGGAGCCGGTGTTGCTGCTGCAGGAGGATGCCCTCGGCGATGAGCAGACAGGGTGTGGGTCCTTGAACCACACCGGGGCAGAATATGCTGGATAGCCTCTGTCTGATTCTTGACCATCGAGAACTGCTGAGCAAAGTCCTCGATGGTGTCGCCGAACAGGCCAGCCTGGGAGATGGGGGCGTCAAGGAAACGAACCTTGTCGGCGTCCTTCATCTCGACCAGGTTAAGCCACGGGTGGCACTCCTGGACCATCATGGTGGGCATCGCCTGCCCGAGGGCCTGTGCTGTGACCTTTGTCACCTGTAGGGTGAAGTCGGTTGCCAAGTGCAGCTCCTGTATCACACTAGGGTCAGGACTACTCTTGTCTAGCTCTCTCAATGCCTTGGCTTGGTGGACTTGCAGGAGGGCCATGGCATGCAGGGTGGAGGCGGCCTGTCCAGCGGCATTGTAAGCCTTAGCCGTCAGGGACGACGTAGACTTACAGGCCTTGGACGGGAATCTCGGGTGATTCCACCAGGTGGCGGCGTTTTGCGGGCACAAGTGCACTGCAACCGCCTTATCCTCCATGTACCCCTTGGCCATCCCACCGTCAAGAGTAGTGAGAGCGGAGAAGCTCTGAAGCCGGGTCCGGGCAGTATAAGGTGCCTGCCATGACTTTGTGAGCTTTTCATGCACTTCCGGGAAGAATGGAACCGGGGAGGGGCACGGCTGTGAGCGGCGTTCTAAGCCCAGGAACCAGTCATCCAGCTGCAAGTGCTCAGGGCAGGGTGGAGGGTTCCACTCGAGCCTGACACTTGCGGCGGCCCGGGCAAGCATGGCGGTCAGTTCTGTGTCACACCCAAAGGTGGGAAGCCAGCCAAGTCATCCGCATCTGACCGTGCCAGCCTGCTCTCCGATGGTGCGAACTAGAGCTCATCCTGCTCTCGAGCCCTGAAAGAGACATTAAATTTGCCCTGGGGCGAGCTGCCGGTCTCATCCCAGAACTTGATCGGGGCAAACGAGCATACTGGGGAATGGGAGGTCCGTGGGGGTTCACCCAGCGAAACCACTCCCATTGGGGTCCCCAAATCGCCTCCAGCGCTAACCGTCATGGCCTGATACCCGTAGGTAGAAGGACTGGGGCGGGGAGCGGCTCTTTCCTCTGAAGAAGGAAAGCCGCGACCGCAACTTTGCCATGGTCAAGTTCTTGCAGTGAGAACATGAACCATCCACGAACACTGTCTCCGCGTGTCTACTGTCCATACACGTGAGGCAGCGATCGTGGCCATCAGAAGCGGAGAGATATTGACCGCATCCAGGAACTACACACAGACGGAAAGTCATCTTTAAAAAGACGCTTTCCATCAGTGCTCACTCTTTTAGAGGAATATACTCTTTTAGTGTGGCTGCCGAAGCGCCCAGGGGCGTTCTCTGCACTTATCTGTGTGAGAGGGGGAGAACCTGCTGCAATGCACTGTACATCCAACAGCTTAAAATGCTCTTTTGAGGTGAATGGAAAAGCAGTGGAGTATATAGACACCGCTCGGCTTCGAAGAACAAATCTGAATGAGTGGTTGCAAGCAGGCTCCTTTTATACCTGTATGCCCGGGGGAGTGGCATGCAAATTCCACTTGCCAATTTCATTGGCCTTTTCTCAAATATCAGAGGTGTTTGGGGCTCCCAAGTGCAACCCCTAGTGTCACTACATCGACACAACGTCGAGTGAGTGACAAATAGGGAATATATTTTTTAAATGAGTGTTTAGTAAAACTATTTTATTTAGGAAAAATATTATAGGTCATTGTGGCAGGTCGGAGGGTGGGTCTGGGTCGTAATTCCGCACACCTGGCCCCTAATTAGGCTGATGAAGCCCGAGAGGGATAAAGGCGACCGGAGACGGCAGTGCGACAGAGAGAGAGAGAGAGTTACGGGCAGTGACTTGAGTGAATTTGTTCACCTAAAAGATTAGTTCAGATTCATTCACTGATTTGTTCAGTGACCATTTCTTCACTCCAGTAGATGACAACAAATAAGCATCTTTTACATTTTGAAAGAGTCATTGTATTGAACCAAAAGAACAGAGGGGGGAATTCACTAAACCGTTGTGCCAGTTTTGCACATGGTATTTCAGCACAAATTCCTTATTCACTAACGACCCGCAATCTAGTTTAAGCATGTGCATTAAGCACTGAAATCGAGCTGCGTCTTGAGTATTTAAATGAAAGGGGTCATGAAATGCTCTTTTTTTAAATAGTTTTATCTTCCCTGAGGTCCACTGATAATGTTAGTAAAGTTTTTTGCATTAAAACAGTCATAATTTAGTAATATATGATCATTTTCAACCCTGTCTCTGGCCTTCTGTCTGAAATGCTTAATTTTGGCCTAAGCACCTCCTTAAAACTTCAACGTAAACACCCACTGTTATGATTGGCTAACATCATGCAGCCCCTTGAATAGATTTTTGAAACTCGATAGGAAGAAACTGAATAAGCACAAAAACATTATAAAATTAGCAATTTTTCACACTCAAATTTAAAAGCTCACCATTCACACATACTGTGTACTAGTTGCAAAAAAATATCTATTTTCTTTTTCAGAAATCCCCCAACTAATAAAAAAAAGACACCAATTATTCATACAACTGTATGTGTTTATAATCTTATGTTAAGAAGAAAGTGGGTTTTTTTTATTTTTATTATTATTATTATTATTATTATTTCTTTATCCTGCTTTTTAAACATGTAATTCTGGTTCTGTTCACTCTACATTCCACTAGATGGCAACAAGCACAAAAAAAAAAAAAAAAAAAAAAGTTTTCTCTATCACATTCCATTACAATATACAGATTTGAAATGTAGGTGGCACTCTAACACATTTTAGTCCTCACAGATGTGCTCGTCCAGAGACATTCAGTCTAATTTTCAGTTCATGCACCACCCTTGTTGTTTCATTGAATATCTTGGCCTCTGAGTGGACTAAAAGTGGATTTAAGTGTCATTAGAAAGCTGAGATCCTCCCCTTTCTGATGATATATTACATTTTATCAGTCAATAGACGAAAACATATTTTTATGATGATTTGTTTAGCATGCTTTTCCTGCTAGATGGACTATTTTTGGACATCTAAGTTACAGTATAACATTAGATTATTCAGCCAAGTAAGCTCACAGACAAGTAAAAAATGGCTAATTTTTTAGAAAACTGCCTAAGGTAATAGCAGATATATAGTTGAACTTTTTGGAGTTTACAGCAGTAGTGACCAGCGCATAAAAGAGACTTTGTATTTGATTACTTACAGAAATCATATTTCACTTTGTGAATCTTTTGAAATTTTTTCAAACTGTGGTATTAGGCAAACAAAATAAATTGTACAGAGCTTTCATTTGATATATGACTTGTCCATTTAGGTACTATGTGAAGGACTTTTATTTCATATAAATATTTCAACCCAATTACCTCTAGGGGGGTGTTAATTTTCAACGTAAATGTTTTGCGGCCTTATTTTGTTATTTTAATTAAAATAAATGTAGAAGTGATGTTATCTCTGAAAAGTTCAGATTGTAAGCTTTCAAATTATACCTCATATGCGTACACTTACATGCGTATACTCATACGTATACTTTAATGTTTTAAGCGTAAACTTTTTTTGCGATATAGCACCCCCCTTTGGACCGGCCGGTGGGTCCAACAGAAGTGTTGGAATCTTGCTACAGGGTTTTAATGCAATTCTTTGTTTTCATCAAGGGAGCCTCTGGTAGAGATGGGAAAGACGGCCTTCCAGGAGGAGCTGGTCAAAAGGTGTGTATTGATCTAGTTCTCACTGTAAAACATGTTTAATGGCTTTCGTGAACTGTTAACATGCACCACTGAGAGTATTTGGCAAGTCCACATTGAGGAGGCTACCTAAGATTCTTATTTGACAGAATTGCATAAAAAGTACAGAATTTCCTTATGGAGATACATACAAAGGTTTGCACCATCATGTTTCATGCTGATCTGCACTGTCTGTTTTTAGGCTTATCCTGACAGATGGTTTTTATTAGAAAAGCTGTGCATCACCAACTTGACGCTTGACTAAATGAAAAATCTTGGATTACTTGCTTAGTTTCAGATCTTTTACACATCCATTAGTCTCTTAATGTTTACATTTAGTTCCTTTTCTCAAAGCCAGATAAAAGAATTAGAGGTGTCCCGGGAAACATGTGTTTCCATGTTTAATAATCATTATGTTGACAAAATGGGCATGCTTAAAAACTGCTTGCTTATACAACCGCTGTCTGTGCACAAAGGATTTGAAAAAAATATTAAACATTTGTCTTAAAATGTATTTGATCTTAATCATACCCCTTGCTTTAAGAGACATCAATAAGAGCTGTGGTGCAGTGGGTTGTGCTTGTGACATAAGAGTTGTTGGCTCACGGGGACCCAAGCTTAAGTCTGGCCTCATAAATAAAGAAAAACAATTTTTTTATATTTTGCCTTGCCTTAAGTTTTCAGAGTCATAATACCAAGAACAGGTGTACCTGCAAAACACATCATTGATATGATTATTTTGTTCCCAGTAGGCAGCTCTGCCCTACAAAGGCAACATACACTGAGATGTATGAATTTTTTTTCCGATTGTCTATATGTCTTACATACGTAAATGATAATGCAGTAATTAGATATGTACATGAATGTAAGCATAGTTGAGCCAAACCCATCTCACAAAACAGCTCATTGTCTAACTTCTATGAGATCCTTTTCCAGTCACCATGCTATTTTGACAAAATGTGTAGTTATTGTGTTTTGCCCGTTGCACAGCAGAGCTTCTTTAAGTACCGTGTCATTCTGTCCCAGTATCTTGTTTATTATGGATGCACACTAATATTGAATAAGGAGGAAGCTTATTTCAGAATTAACAATATTTTTTTGTCATGCACTGTCTACTATAATTGCATCTCATCTCTGAGTTGTATTGTGTATGAAAAAAATTGCACACCAAAATTCGTGCACTTTCTTTTGCAGAACACAAATGAAGATTTTTAGAAGAATATTTCAGCTGTTTGTTTAATGCAAGTGAATGGTGACCAGAACTTTAAAGGTCCAAATAGCATATAAAGACAGCATGAAAGTAATCCATACAATTTCAGTGGTTAAATCCATATTTTCAGAAGTGATATGATAGGTGTGGGTGAGAAACAGATCGATATTTAAGTCCTTTTTTTTTTTTTTTTACAATACATTCTCCTCCCGGCCCAGTAGGTGGTGATGTGTACAAAGAATGCAAATCGCTAAAAACAAAAGACGAAGTGTGTGAAATTGAAAGTGAAAGCGGATAATTATTTTAAAAAGTAGTTTAATATTGATCCACACCTCAATCCACACCAATCGTATCGCTTTTGGAGATATGGATGTATGCTTTTTGGACCTGTGTTGAGTGGTCCAAACATCATCTGCAGCCTGAAACTGAACTTTTGATCGGATTTTAGGAGTGGATGCACTTAGCTGCATAGGAAGCTATAGGATGCTCCTTTGCTCCCTATTTAGTGAATGATTTAACTTCCAGTGTGCTTTCTGTCTTCACTGGTCTCAGAACAGTTTGAAGTGCACCTTATTGTCATCCTAACTCCATATAAAACCTCGTAAAGCAACATTTTTCAGTTTATGGATGAACCCATTTATTCTCAATGTGAAAATGAACAGCAAATATATAGGAATGCATTTTCTAATGTTATGAATAGAATCGTATTGCACAGTGATAATAACAAAATAAAATATAACAAAATGTATATTAAAATGAAGCAAAATGACCCACAGATGTGTTAATGTTGAAAGTTATTCAAAATAACTAACATGTTTTTTTCTACTTTTGAGGGAATAATGTACCAAAATCCTCGTATGTGGACATCATGTTTATCAGAGCGCTGACATGCGAAAAATGAACAGATTTTTTGAAGTGCCATATCAAATGAAACTAGAGACTCTCCTCTTTAAAACCAAATTGGTTTCAATGAAAAAACTTAGAGGTTTCTTACCAGAGGAGCGCTTCAAGGAATTTGGCAGCATGTTATTGTGACATGTGACTCTGTGCGGCAGAAGTTAACCCTTTAAATGACAGTCTAGAGTTTTGTGAACAGTATTCAGTCAGTTTTTATTCATTTAAATTATGCGTTGCATATAGCGAAGCCAAAATACATCGTCCACACATATGGACACGGGGTCGCACAAGGTTAAAGGAAACAAACAAAATTCAAGGTAAATATCACTTATATCACAATATTTTTAATAGCCATCATTTCTAATCAAACTGTAATTTTGTAAAATTATGCAAAATGTGAAAATATTATTGACCTGTGTGTATTTAGTGTGTATGTGTGTTAGCTATAAAATTAGCCTCACCAAGACAATGGAGTTGGACATTTTATTTAAAAAACACTGAAAATGTCATTTCCATCTATTAAACATTGCCAAAGTCACGGTACATTTTCATGAGATCAGGCTGTTATTTCCACTACAAAATTCTATTAAACACAATACAGAACACATTGCATGACACTGTGGCGGGAATTTTCGTGACTTTCAGAAAAAAAAAAAAAATGAAACAAATCCCCTATGATGCATGTACAATTACTGTTAGACATTGTTAGTTGACAAATTAAATAAACTGGTGTGTGAAAAAGAGTGAGAAATTGTTTTCAATGAGTCTTTATTTTCTAGAAGTCCACAGTCAGTGCTAAAAGTGCTCTAAATTGAAAGAAAAAACAACAACAACAAAAAAAACACCCTTTCATTTATTCATATCATACATGTTTACAAAATTGAAATGTCAAAGAATCTGTAGTAATTATATGGACAAAGAGACAGAATTGTGTCCAAATTGGGGTCTAAAATTCTGAAACCGTAGTGAAAATGCTTTTATTTTGGATTTTTCTAATTTAATACATTTTCATTACAAATTATTGTATAGGCATAACAATTTGAGTGAAATGTTTGGCTGAAAAATGTGCTTGAATTTCAGAATTTATTAGTATTTTGTATGCCCCACAATTTCTTTATTTTACATCATAGTTTTTCTTTGTTTTTTCAAAAGTCCTTAAACTTTTTGTTCACATCTCCCAATATTTTAATGTGGCCTCTGTCCTTTGCACCCCATTGTATATGTACAATTACAGTATATGTCTTTTTGACTGAATTTGTTTCAAAGATAAAAAGAGTCTCATATTGAGAAATGCTGATGTTTGTCTCTTCAGGGTGACCTCGGGCCACCTGGAATTCCCGGACTGGACGGAAGAGAAGGACACCCTGTGAGTATATCATCAACCTGTTAAGATCATTGCCAGGTGTATTTGATGATGAACTGCATTGAAGAGCAAGCTATTGGATAATATCAGACAGCATTAAAGCAGAGAAGCTCATTAGCATCTAACGTTCCAGTTTGGCTGACTGAATAGACATGAATTTTACAACGTATTGCTGGTAAATTCTTTGCACCTGGGCTGGGCAGATGAAGCTTTCTGTGTAGCCTGAGGAGAAGTGTAAGTGACTCAGCAGTCAGTGTGGCTTAGCAGACTCGTGCTGGCAGCTGATCTCATCTGTAGAGAGAAAGGTCTTAATAGCCACAGTTTTGTGACCCAACTGGGAGAGAATCTTGAAAGGCTGCTAACTGGAGCCATCTAGCTGATGTGATGACAAACAGCAAACAGGAGAAAGTTATACAATGTAATAGATAGGGCAGCACTTGTTAGTGCATTAGCAGAGTAACAGTAACCCATAACACAATAGCATTAGCCCACACCACAACAGAATTAATATAAACAAAACATTTGCAAATGCTGCACTTTAAAACAAATTCCCAACTTGAGTGCTTTGGATCACTGAGGGAGGTAAAGTTACCTAATTTGCATTCAGTGGTTCACAGTCTGTTATTTATCTGAGAAGCATGCTCTCCAACCACATGCAAAATGTAGGGCAGCGCTCATAGCCAAAAAGGACAAAGACTATTGATCTGTTAAACATGAAACAAAGCTAGAAAAGGAAAGTTTGACTATATTGAATGTTGGCTTGACAAAGTATTGTCTGAAAGTTTATAAAAGCCTTAAATATTGAAGATTATTTAGGACTGATATAGTTGAATACTCTAAAATATTAACTGCATTAATGGCACTTGGCTTTCTATCTAGTTCTTCCTAAGATAATTGGGATAAATACCTAGATTTTAAGTGTTTCTCAATAAAGTTAGCATTGCTTCAAGTAGTGCCCTATGGAAATCTATTTTATTTTTCCCTCAAATCCCATGTTTTCCTTTTTTTTCTTCTGAATTCCATGTTTTTATTAATTTGATTAGACACTATTTTGATGATGAAATTTGTATTCACTTTCATCATCAAAATAGTGTCTAATCAAATTAATTCATAAACATTTAACTAATAAAAATAGAGCAATTTATTTTCAAGCAAATAAAGATCCTCACAGCATAATCTAAAACATAGCATTGGTCAACAGTTTTTTTTTTTTTTTTTTTTGTTAAATAAAGTGCTGCACAACAGAGCATCGCAGTATAAATTAAAACATTACTAAAAAATTGTATTCAGAACAACAGCACTCTTGCTTGTGATGGATTGCTTAAATATATAAATTGTTATTGTTATTATTATTATTATCACAGTGAATATTACATTTTACTATACCGTTGTAATACATTTCTGTCGCAATTTCTTTAATTTCACGTGTTTTGTTGAATCAAGGTTTTATTTTATTTTTATTAAGTATTTTCAGTTTCCATGTGTTTTTGATGGTAGCTTCACACCTTGCGGTTATGTATATGGCCCAGTATGTTTTTTTAAGTCCAAATGCTGCAATTAATTAATCTTAAGTATATAGTCTGCATGTGCTGTATGCTTCACATTGAATGAGTGACCAGGGGCACCGTTGGGATTTTTGGGCTCCCCTGACAACTTAGTACTGTGGGCCTTATATCTCATCAAATCCGTTTTTTTTTTTTTTCATAAACATTATAATTTTTAATAAATTTAAATATAAGTATGATTTAATAAGAGACACAAAATTTAAATATGAATAGTTTATTAAAATAACTTAAATGTTGCATTTAATAGAAATAACTACAGTATACATAATAATACATATTGGAATGTTTGATCACATAATTTATGTAAGTTGGGAATGTGCTTGTAATAGAAATGTTGGTTTTTTTATGTTTAACGTGTTGATTTAAGTTATTTCTTGGAACTTTTGAAGGCAAACAAAACCAGATTTTCCCCCTACAATTAGAGAGCATTAGAACAGAACAGATTTTACAAAGTAGGGAAACTGATAGCTTGGTCCATAATTCATGGAGGTACTTTTACTGTTGCAAGAATTACCACAGGTTAAACCATTGATAGCTCGTCATTAACTACGTTTCCATCCAAGGATTTTTTGCGAAAAATATTTTAGCCCATCAAAATAAAGCTGATGGGGAGTCACATGGCGCCATGCAAGGCTCGGATGTGTAAATAGCGAGCTCTGTGCACTTTGCTAGTTTTTAATTATTTTTATGTCATAAACCGGTGAGATTCAATACACCCTGCTACATAACTGTTCTATGAATTCAACATGGCAAAGAATTCAAAATCCTCAGGCCCTGTAGATATTAAAAGACACCTACATGCTTAAGCTGATACCTCAGACAGGCCCGCAGACCAGGGACTTGGTTTGGACGGTGCGGTGGGAGAAATCCAGCGGCAACTGGCGAGCATGTCTGTGATGCTTACGAAGGTTGTTGCTGACCTGGAGAATCTCGCTGTAATACGTTGATCGATTACGGCGATGGAGGCAAAATTCTCTGAGTTGGTTACAAGATTGTCGGACGTTGAGAGGTGGATCGATTATCTTGAGTCATCAGAGAGGGAATTAGCTGCTAATCCGCTAGCAACCAAGACAGACTTGGAACGCATTCGGGAAAAACTGGAGGATTTGGAGAATCGTAATCGGTGAGACAACGTCCGAATTGTTGGAATTCCTGAGCATGAAGAAGGCCGAGATATGGTGAAATTCCAAGCTGCTGGCACCCCTCATGATATATAGATATAAAAGTTATTCTAATTTTGACCCTTTAATAAAAAGATTTTCGAGCGATGTGGGCAGGTGGGCTTCATTACATTTATCGATGATTGGGAAGGTTAATTTTATTAAAACTATCTGCTACAGTCACTCCCTATAGATGCTCTTATTTCAAGCAATTTGAGAGCATAGCAAAGTCTTTCATTTGGAATGGTAAGCATCCCAGATTACATTTCAGTAAACTGCATAGGCTGATTGACAAAGGTGGGCTAGGCTTACCCAAGATTTTGTTTTATTATTATGCGTTCGGTCTCAGACATTTGGCACATTGGTTGCTTCCACCTGAAAAAGCCCCTCCCTGGTTTTGTATTGAACAGGAAGTTATTGCCCCTTTTTTGCCATTGCAAAGCCTTTCTATCAATCTAACCAAAGTTAAATTACACCCTGTTATCTCACATTTGCACTCAGGATGGTCAAAAGTGTCCAGAGTGTTTAATTTGGATATTTATCTAAATGTTGCCTCGAGCTTATGGCTGAATCCTAAACTACGTATTAGTAAGTCCCCTTTCTGCTGGTCAGAGTGGATTGTGAGGGGGGTTACTACACTCAGTGACCTATATGAGAGTAGTGTGTTGAGATCCTTTGAAAATTTGGTTCAACATTTTAGGATCCCCAGATCTCAGTTTTTTAGGTATCTATAGCTGTACCACTTGCTCTGTACTATATTTGGGAATAGCATACACCCCCCTAAAGTGGCAGATACTATGAGAGTGGTGATTACTGCTTTTGGAAAAGATCATGAGGCATCAGTGTATTACTCCCTGTTAATTCAGAGTCTGGGGGATGGAACCTCGACCACTCTCAAGAGATTATGGGAGAAAGATTTAAACTTGGAATTTGAGGAGGAAGAGTGGGCTAGGATTCTAAAAAATGCCAAGACTGCATCTAGAGTGGTGCACCTTATGCAATTTAAGATTTTACAACGGTTCTATTGGACCCCCTCTAGATTGTATAGGCTTGGTCTTAAAGACACACCCACCTGCTGGTGATGCCATTCAAAGGATAGAGACATAACCCATGTCTTTTGGCGGTGTGTTGAGATCCAGGAGTTGTGGTTGAAGGTTCAGAGTCTGGTGTGCGATGTATTAGGCACTTGGGTATAATTTTGCCCCAGACTCTGTATTTTCGGCGATGGAGCGGTCATCGACATTGAAAATAGACACATATAGAGTTGGGTCTTAACCAGTGTCATGATTGCCAGGCAGATAATTTTAAGGGGCTGGAGGTCGGCTGGAGCACCTTCCTTTCAGGAGTGGTGCTCAGAGATGGGAAGGGTGGCGGCCTTTGAGGAAGGGTCGTTTAGAAGAATGGGGAAGTACAACGGGTTCATTGAGAAATGGGGCAGGTATATGTCATTTATGGATGGGTGATTATTATTATTTTATTTTTTGTTTGTTTATTTATTTATTTATTTTTTGTGTGTGTGTGTGTCTATATAATTTGCGACCACTGGGATGTTGTTGGGGCCAGGGTGGGGGATTGGGAGGGGTAATGGTGGGGGTTAATATTGATTCTGTGTATATATGTTTTGTTTTTACTTTTTCACACTGTTTTTTTTTTCTTCTTCTTTTGTTTGTTTTGTAATGCAGCTAACCTATATAGCTGTCAGTGACGTGCACAGATCTTAGCAGGGACAGGGGCAGAAGGATAAATTATTTAGTTAATTTTTTTAATGAGTAGTAATTATAAATACTTAACTAATTTCTTTGCTTTTTGAGTATTTAACCATTTTCTTGTATATACAGTATATACTGTACATCATTTAATAAATGTTTCCTTTATCACAAATAATAGCCTGTTCTGTTATATTTCTCACAAAAAGCACCGTGGTAATACACTTGTTTATTTATTTATTTTCAGACATGGTCTGTGATAACCCCATGTTTTTGACATGTGTCATTGTAAAACACTGGTGTTTTTTTAAAGTACTTTGGAGTATCATGACAGTATCATGAAATATGAACACGATCAATCATTCAGTACCATTGCATTACGCTGCTAACGTGGTGCGCGGTGCGAAGGTCACTTCACTTCACTTTTATTGTCACACAACCATATACACAAGTGCAATAGTGGGTGAAAGTCTTGGGTGCAGTTCCGAGCAACATAGCAGTCATGACAGTGATGAGACATAGATGAGACATATACAATAAACCAGTTTACAATAAACAGATTTACACATCACAATGTACATATCTAATATACACATAATTACACACAACACAATATACAGATAATAATATACAATATACAGTATACAATACATCCAATATAGAATATTGTACAGTATACAATACACACAATATAGAATACACATAAAATATAGAATACACATTATACAATAAAAATAGAATATATAGTATATATAAAATATACAGTAGGTTGTATTGTACTGTACTGACATTCAGGCTGTTGGTTGATAGTCAGTTGCCAGTGTGTTGTTAAGAGAGAATATAATTTAAGACAGTCCAGTGTGAGATAATAAGATTAATAAAGTGCAGTGCTGATGTATATTGATCGTGAGAGATCAAGAGTTCAGAAGTCTGATTGCTTGGGGGAAGAAGCTGTCATGAAGTTGGCTGGTGCGGGTCCTGGTGCTTCGATACTGCCTGTCTGATGGTAGCAGTGAGAGCAGCCCATGGCTTGGGTGGCTAGAGTCTCTGGTGATCCTCTGAGTTTTTTTCGCACACCGCCTGGTATATATGTCCTGGAGGGAGGGAAGCTCACATCCGATAATGTGTCTGGCAGTTCGCACCACCCTTTGCAGGGCTTTGAGGTTGTGGGCGGTGCTATTGCCGTACCAGGCAGTGATGCAGCCAGTCAGGATGCTCTCTACATTGCTGGTGTAGAACCGTGCGAGGATGTGGCGGTTCATTCCAAACTTCCTCAGCCATCTCATGAAAAAGAGGCGCTGATGAGCCTTCTTCACACGGCCTCAGTGTGGACGGACCATGTGAGTTCCTCAGTGATGTGTACATCCAGGAACTTGAAGCTGCTGACTCTCTCCACCGGTGCTCCATTGATGGTGATGGGACTGTGTTCTCTGTCTTTTCTCCTGAAGTCCACCACAAGCTCCTTTGTCTTGCTGACATTGAGGGAGATGTTGTGCTCCTGACACCTGCATGTCAGAGTGTGCACCTCCTCTCAGTAGGCCGTTTCATCAATGTCAGTGATCAGACCTACCACCGTCGTATCATCAGCAAACTTCATGATGGCATTGGAGCTATGTGTTGCCACACAGTCATGTGTGTACAGGGAATACAGGAGTGGGCTGAGAACACAACCCTGCGGGGCTCCAATGTTGAGGGTCAGTGATGAGGAGATGTTGCAGCCCATTCTTACCACCTGGTGTCTGCTTGAAAGGAAGTCCAGAATCCGGCTGCAAGCAAGCTGTTTAAGCACAGAGCCCGGAGTTTCACATAAAGCTTGGAGGGCACTATGGTGTTGAATGCTGAGCTGTAGTCTACAAACAGCATTCTCACAAAAGTGTTTCTTTTTTCCAGGTGGGAGAGAGCAGTGTGTACATTAGATGCAATGGCATCATCAGTGGAGCGATTGTTGCGGTAAGCAAACTGCAATGGGTCCAGTGATGGAGGCAGCACAGAGCAGATGTAATCTCTGATTAGTCTCTCAAAGCATTTGCTGATGATGGGGGTCAGAGCAACAGGACGCCAGTCATTTAAGCAAGTGATTTTGGATTGCTTTGATACAGGCACAATGGTGGACTTTTTAAAGCATGTCAACAGACAAGGAGAGGGAAAGGTTGAAAATGTCCATAAAAACACCAGCCAGTTGGTTCTAGAAAAGGAACATCATGTATCTGCCATTTTAGATTCTGGGGCTGCAGGTAACTTTATTGACCTGGGTCTCACCATGAATCTAAATCTGTCTTTTGTCCCCTGTGTCCCTCCTTTACATGTATCAGCGCTAGACGGTTGACCTCTGGGAACTGGCAAGATTCAGCAAATTACTCAACCCATTTGTTTTCAAGTGGGCCTTCTTCATTATGAGGAGATTCAGTTTCTAGTCACTCATTCTCCTAAGGACTTGATTGTCCTTGGCCTGCCATAGCTGAGACACCACAACCCTGAGATCTCATGGAGAGATGGACAAATCACTCGTTGGAGTACTTCCTGTTTCCAGTCTTGCATCAAAATTCCTGAACCCATCTCTCTTCCTCCTGTAAGCACCACAACTATTCTCACTGAGAGGGAGACGTCGAATCTACCACACGGTTATTCGTATCTCCAGGAGGCATTCAGCAAATTTAAGGCTACGCAACTTCCTCCACACCGTTCATGTGACTGTGCCATTGACTTTCTGCCGGGCGCCTCTCCTCCACGTGGACAAATTTACCCCTTATCAGAACCAGAAACTAAAGCTATGGAAGAGTACATATTGGAGTCCTTGGAAAGAGGGTTCATTCGACCATCCACTTCTCCTGCTTCTGCTGGTTTCTTCTTCGTAGGAAAGAAGGATGGGGGTCTTTGTCCATGCATTGACTACCGAGGTCTGAACACAGTCACCATCAAATATTGCTATCCTCTCCCCCTGGTACCAGCAGCATTAGAGCAGTTACGATGTGCCAAGATCTTCACCAAACTGGATCTTCGTAATGCCTACGACTTAATCCGCATTCGGGAGGGGGATGAATGGAAGACTGCCTTTTCTACACACACTGGCAACAACGAATACCAGGTGATGCCATTCAGACTTTCCAACAGTCCATCTGTCTTTCAAGCCAATGTACATTTTTCGCGATCTTTTTGGTAAATGGGTTATTGTCTACATCGATGACATTCTGATATACTCTTCTTCCCTTGATGAACATGTTCAACACATCAGAGTGGTACTTAACTACCTTGTTCAACATCAACTGTATGCCAAGATGGAGAAATGTGAGTTTCACCAAACAACCATCTCTTTCCTGGGGTAAGTCATCTCCCCCAAGGGGGTCACCATGGACTCTGCTAAAGTGCAAGCCGTGCTGCAGTGGCCACTACCTGTGTCTGTCAAGGAACTACAGCTCTTCCTTGGTTTTGCCAACTTTTATAAATGTTTCATCCAAGGTTTCCGCTCGGTTGCTGCTCCACTCACCTCGTTGCTCCGTGGAAAAGCTCTGAAACTAATCTGGACACCTTTTGCTTGACAAGCCTTCAATGATTATAAACAACGCTTTACGACTGCACCCATTCTCCATCATCCAGACCCCACTCGACCCTTCATGATGGAAGTGGACGCCTCTGATTCGGGAGTTGGTGCAGTACTCTCTCAACGACAAGGATCTCCCGCCAAACTCCATCCCTGTGCCTTCTACTCATGCAAGTTGTCAGCTGCTGAGAGAAATTATGATGTTGGCAACCATGAACTTTTGGCCATGAAAGTGGCCTTCAAGGAGTGGAGACATTGATTAGAGGGAGCTCATCATCCTTTCCTGGTCATCACGGATCATCACAACCTGGAGTACATTCAGTCGGCTAAACGACTAAATTCCCATCAAGCCCGATGGTTCCTGTTTTTCTCCAGATTTGATTTCACCATTACCTTTCGACCTGGCTCCAAGAACACCAAAGCAGATGCCCTGTCCCGCATTTATAGTTCCACTAACTGCAACAACCCCGTGACACAGATAATCCCACCAACCCTCATTGTCACTCCCGTACAATGGGACATAATGGCCGACATCACCCAAGATCAGAATCAAGAACCCAGTCCCACTGACTGCCCTCCTGATAAAGTCTTTGTTCCCAGATCCTACGCAACAGAGTTCTTCAGTGGGTTAATGACTCAGCCTGCTCCGGGCATCCAGGCGCACAAGCTACTTGCAGGTTAGTGCAAAACCGGTTTTGGTGGGAGAACCTAGCGACAGAGGTTGCTGACTATGTTAAAAACTGCAATTTTTGTGCCACCTCTAAATCTGTTGGACAGCTCCCATCTGGTCTCCTTCAGCCTCTGCCTGCCCCTCGGCGTCCTTGGTCTCATATCGCAGTGGATTTCGTCTCCCAGGGTTTCAATACCATCTTAACTGTGGTGGATCGTTTTACTAAAGCTTGTAGATTCATCCCTCTGCCCAAGCTTCCCTCATCTATGGAATGTTCTGAGAACCTGTTCCAGTATGTCTTCCACTTCTATGGCCTACCAGAAGACTTTGTCTCCGACCGTGGTCCTCAATTCACCTCCCGAGTCTGGTCTGCATTCTTCAAATTGCACAACATCAATGTGAGTCTAACCTATGGATATCACCCCCAATCTAATGGACAAGCTGAATGCCTTAACCAAGACCTAGGTAAATTCCTCCGGGCTTACTGCCAAATGAATCAGCACGACTGGAGCCGCTTCATTCCCTGGGCCGTATATGCTCAAATCTCCCTGTTCAAACCAGCCACTGGAACCACTCCTTTCAAGTGCATCCTATTTTTCAACCCCCACTCTTCCCTTGGTCCGGGGAACTGTCCAATGTACCTGCAGTCAACGACTGGATGTGGTGCAGTGAGGCTATCTGGGATCAAGCTCACGTCCACTTACAACATGCTATTCGCCGACAGAGGGGGCAGGGCAGTCTCCATCGGCGGCCTGGCCCCAACTATGCACCAGAGCAGTGGGTTTGGCTGTCAACCCGAGATCTTTGTCTTTGGCTCCCATGCAAGAAACTAAGTCCCAGGTATGTTGGCCCATTCAAAATCATTCGTCAAATCAATCCTGTCTCCTTCAAGCTTCAACTCCCTGCTAATTACCGTGTTTCCTCCACCTTTCATGTCTCCTTGCTCAAACCTGTGGTGCCTCCGAGAGAGGAGGGCTCTCAAGACCCCCAGAGACCCCTTCCATTCCTCATTGATGGAGAGGAGGCTTTTTGGGTACACAGACTCCTGGACTCTTGATGCCGGGGTTGGACTCTCCAATACTTGGTTGACTGGGAGGGCTACGGCCCTGAGGAGCATTCCTGGACCAACTCTGAGGACATTCTGGACCCTGCTCTCATCTCTGAATTCCACCACAATTTCCCTAATCGTCCCGCTCCCAGAGGTCATGGTAGACCACAATGCAGACAACCTCCTCGCGTCAGGAGCCGCTCACGGGGGGAGGGGGGGCTCTGTTACACCTGCAGCGCCTGCTGCCTCTCCTGGTCAGAAGTCGCCATCTCCAGAATTCTAACTGCTACTCACGAACTACATTTCCCATAATCCTCCGCTCAGACTGATTACTCACTCACCTGTTTCATATCATCTCTGTCTATTTAAGTTCCCTGTTTACATGCATTCATTGCAAAGTCTTGTTCTGCCTAGTCTGCAGTTCTGAGCGTTATTACCATTCCTGCTTTTCCTGTGTTTTTGACTCCTGCCTGTTGATTGTATTTCCCTGCCTGCTTGTGAGTTTTTGGACCTATTGCCTGTTTACTGGATTACCCCTCTGTCTCTCGGATTCACTTGGTTTGCATTTCTTGGACTGTCTCCTGTTTACCGAACCCTTGCCTGTTTTGACGTATATCCTTTTGTTTGCTGCTTTGTTGTACTGTTCATACTTTTATTAAACTGCACATGGATCTTAACACTACTGCCCCGGCATCTTCGCTACAGGGGCGAATTCAAAACTGCATTTTTTGCTTCCTTGAAGGGCGCTGCTGCGGGATGGAATGCCACTCGAATGCTCATTCAAAACAGAAGTGAGAAAATTAATCTTTTCTCAGAGGGCCCTTCCACAAGACTGTTAGTGAAGGGTACATTCATACAGTAATGCCATATTTCCTTCAGAGTACCCACTTCAAGGGCTCTGCAGTTCATAGTGAGTATAGGGCATAGAGAAGATCACTTGCGATTGGAATCCGCCCCCAGTCTGCTGTAGCGCGTGCTCTTAAATGCACCTCCATTTAATTTTCTTTAATATGCCTGCGGTTTACAAAGAAATCTTATAATAACACATTATTACTGTTATTGTGAGGTTATGATGAGATTTTAATTAAGTTTTATTTAACTATTTTAATTTAATTATTAAAATTTCTGCCCTTTTTCTGGGCGACCAAAAGGGCACCTTTAGATTTGTGAACGAAATGGGCAAGGGCTGGCACCCTTGCTACCCCCGTTCTGTGCACGTCAGTGATAGATATATTATATTATATTATATTATATTATATTATATTATATTATATTATTATGTTGTATTATACAGTAGTAAAATATTTCTGCTTTAAATTCTTCACTTTCACATATTATTTTAAGGCTCCCCGATTAACACTCAAGCCCTTATTTCTCATGAAGGAAGACTTTGAAATTCTATTTCTTGCATTTTATAAACTCCACAGAAATAAAGTAGTCACTGTGTGTCATTAACACTTCGTGAATGAACCTGCAGTGACAATGGACATTTGCCATTACATGGCCGTTAAATTTGTCGTAAAACCGGAGCACTTTGCATTCATTATAAAATGAATAAGTTTATACCTCGTTTATATTTTCAGGGGAATTTGGCGTGAGCCTCTATAGTTAGTGCGCACATCAGAGTGCTTGAGAAGCGGTACATCTTCACGTGATCTTAAGAGAGCTGTGGGTGACGTCCACGGTGGGGTTTCATGAGATGCTCGGAGTTCAACTGAATGAGACACAAATGCGTTTTCCTGAGCGCTCATGCATGCAGGGAAAGAGGAGGCTGAATCCGGCTCCTTAATCAACTGCTTTTTATTCAGTAAAATGGTCTCGGTGCTTCGACACTACACAACTCAATCACTGGTGAGTGAAATGTTAATATTTACTTGCCAGTGGCTAATAACATACATATTTTCGAAATTTACTCTCATATGCGAGTGATTTACTCGCAATGTAGAGGGCTGTATTTTTAACAAAAACTATTGTGAAAAACTAAAAACAAAAATGAATAGTCTGATGTAATTAATCTCCCAGGCCTGATTTTAGACTTTTGGTGTATTCTGTTAAAAACCCAATTAGATAAGAAGTGACATCTGATTGACATGTTAAACAATTAATCACAGTTTGCTTATTGCATCTGAAGATAAAGTGTCATGTTTATTGTCTTAGATGAAATGATTTGTGTTTACTAAAACTTATGCTGAAATGAAATGGCAAGGAAACTAAAACTAGTAATTTCCCAAAGATACAACAAAATAAAAACTCTTTATTATCAATAAACTAGAGACATTTTCAAAACTATAACCTTGGACCATGCTGCACAATCCTCAAAAGCAAGAAATGTAAGATCTAAACTGAATTTGCAAAACATGATAGCCAAGTTTAGTTTTAACCTCTTGTTCTGTTCTTTTCCAAGATCATTTTCAATGACGTTCGAATTAATGTCCTCAAATCTAAGAAAAGTTTCCATGTTCTTTTACTGGTCCCTGCAGAGCAAAACCAGACCAAACATCTGCTTCTGCTTTTAATGAAAAATGCAACAAAAAGCTATTTCAAGGCGGCTTTGTGGGATGTAAAGTCTTTGTTTACAATTGAGGTTATTCACAGACCACTGGACCGACCATCACTTTTGTATTTATCCTCTCAGGAGGCTATATATATGATTACTACCATTAGTCTGTAAACTACAAATAATCTATGTACTTATAACATACTGTATATTCCCTCTGTGGATCATGTTCTAGGCCCTGATCAAGAAGTGTCTGCCAATATCAATTAAAAGCATCAACATATGCGGCACTGACCTCTAAACATTGAACTTGGCAACAGCTGCGTAAAATGCTTATGCATTGATTCTTGTTTGGCTCCAGTTTTCAGGGGGCACAACTCCTGGCACATGAAATCCAGACAGCTGTTTCTCACTTTCTCACAGACCTACAGCACTGAATATATAGTATACAGAGAGAGACATTTCCATAATCAGAATAACACTTGTGTTAAAAATGTAAAAAAAAAAAAAAAAAAGAGAACACAATGTGGTACTGTTCTTTACAAGATTTTTGATTACTAAATGATATTTGGTAAATTGCCTAGTTGGAACATGCTGACATGTGGTTTGTGCCAAGATATGGCTTTCTGCTTAAAAAGAAAAGAACTTTTGGGTCAATGACAAATAAGGGTGTCAAAGAAGAGGAAAAGAAAAAAATCTAGTTTAAAATATTTGTTGTTGTTGGTAATAGAAATGTAATCTTTGTATTCATATTGATTTCATGTAAAAATAATAATAATAATAAAACAAAAATCTTTTTGCAGTTATACAATTCTGAAATTATTCCCCACAAAAATATCAAAAAGAAATGTGAAAACATGTTAATCGTAGATGAGGTGTATTCAAGTCATTGGCTGTACATTATGAACTGTACTTAGGGGCCAATTTAGATACTTTAGCCCTTGTTGTTTTTGTTCTTGAAATTGTTTTACTCCCCAATGAGAGTCTATGGCAGTCCTATGAACTGTACATAGATAAATTATTACATTTGGAACACTGATAGGGGTGGACATAAATAGGCTCCTGACAATGTTCAGAGTCTCTAGGCTCTACAGCACCACCACCAGTTCAAAAATTCTGATTTCTTTTGCTTATAACTTTTGAACATTTTGTCCAAAAAAGTAAATTGTTTTTATTGTTGTTTTATCATTGTTTTATCGTTTTGTTTTTTTCACTTAGTGCGATTTGCACAAAAAAATGTCTCAGGTGATCTTTAGACAAAGCTGCACAGAAACGACTGAGAATAATTTAGATTTTCTGCTGAATGAAAAGTTACACCAATGCCAAGTTAACAATGTTTATGTAAAACAGGATGAAAGGCTGTATCTTGGCAATGATTTGGATCTATTGAAATAACACTTGGTATGCTTCTTTAGGACCATGATCTAGGGGTATACTGCAAGTTTGGTGATAGTGCCTGCTTTGACTGGACGAAATGAGTACAGGGGGTAGCAGAAAAACTGTTTTTGCTTCAAACATTTAAAATGGTGGAAATTCAAATTCAAAATGTTTGTGTGTGTGTGTGTTGGGGGGGTGGTAATATGGCTAACCCAGACAGATAAGGGTTTCACTGGATTCTGCATGACCCAAGGAATAAGAAGAAACCAAAGGAATGACTTTAGGCCCAATTATTTAAAAATGATTTAAGCAATAAAAGCATTTATATGGAATTTTAATATCTGTTATTATCTGTTATTATCTGAATTTTTATATGCTGTTGGTCCTCCGCGTGCCACCAAAACAGGGCCGACCTGCCGAGGCGTGGACTCTACAAGTCCCCTGAAGGTGTCCTGTGGTATCTGGCACCAAGACATTAGCAGCAGATCCTTTAAGTCCTGTAAGTTGTGAGGTGGAGCTGCTGTGGATCGGACTTTTTGGTCCAGCGCATCCCACAGATGCTCAGTTGGATTGAACTCTTCATCATGTTCCTCAAACCATTCCCGAACAATGTGTGCAGTGTGGCAGGGCACATTATCCTGCTGAAAGAAGCCACTGCCATCAGGGAATACTATTGCCATGAAGGGGTGTACCTGGTCTGCAATGTTGTTTATGTAGTTGGCATATGTCAAATTGACGTCCACATGGATGGCTGGACCCAGGGTTTCCAGCAGAACATTGCCCAGAGCATCACATTCCCTCCACTGGCTTGTCGTCTTTCCACAGTGCATCCTGGTGCCATCACTTTCCCAGGTAAACGGTGCACACGTACACGGCCGTCCACATAATATAAAAGAAAACGGGACACATCGGACCAGGCGACCTTCTTCCACTGCTCCAAGGTCCAGTTCCAATGCTCGCCTGCCCATTGTAGGCGCTTTTGGCGGTGGGCAGGGGTCATCATGGGAACTCTAACCAGTCTGCAGTTACGCAACCCCATATGCAGCAAGGTGCAGTGCACTGGGTGTTGTGACACATTCCTCCCGTAACCATCATTAAAAAATTTTGGTGACTTGTGCTACAGTAGATCTTCTGTCGGTTCAGACTAGACGGTATAGCCTTCACTGCCCTCTCGCATCAATGAGCCTTGGGCGCTCAACACCCTGTCGCCGGTTTGTGGTTTGTCCCTCCTCAGACCACTGTCAGTAGGTGCTCACCACTGCTGACCAGGAGCACCCCACAAGCCTTGCCGTTTCAGAGATGCTCTGACCCAGTCTTCTGGCCATAACAATTTGGCCCTTGTCAAATTCGCTCAGGTCTTTACTCCTGCCCATTTCTCCTGCATTCAACACATTGACTACGAGAACTGATTGTTCGCTTACCATCTAATCTACCCAGACCTTGACATGTGGCCATGTTAGGAGATAATCAACATTATGCGCTGTGACTGCGAGATCAGAAGGGTACTTGTTTAAACCCTACTTGGGATGACTCGTAAAATGTTGCAGTTTTGGAATGCATGTCAAATCCCATTTGTATGTCCTTTGGGCTGTGATTAGAGTCAAATACAGCCCTATATATATATATAATCCTGACATAAAAATGAGCGTTGTATCACTGACCATTTTATTGACAATTGAATTACTTGTTCCTGTATGCACTTGCGATTACACACATGGAGTATACACGCAATTGTCAGCCCTGAATTAAATAATTTAGTGGCTGCTGACTGATCCAAGTTGCTTGTGGTTCATTTCATGTTTAAAGGCCCTTTGATATCGATCGAGAATGTCAGCCCTGAGGTAAAGCTGCGGACTACACCACAGGCATCAGATGATAAAACGTATTGTTAGAATAACCCAATCAGAGAGCTGCGGATATTTACATGTTTTGCACTGATACCAAAATAGAAAACAGAGCTTGAGCTGCTGGAAAAGTTTGAAGTGCAGGAAATGTTTTCTGCAGATTATATGGATGCACACATCTATCAGTAAGAGGAAATGCTTAAAGAGGAAATGTGCATGACCACAGAGATACTTTAAAATGATGAAATGAAACATTTTGGCAGGGAAGCGATGTTTTGCAGTTAAACTTTACTTTCCAAAGATCTACAATGTTATGCTTTCTAAAATCTTCAAAAACAGCCATTAATCTGTGCATTGGTCTGTTTTTTGGGGATTGTGATATATACTGTTTTCTTTTTTTAAAGCATAAATCGCTTGAGATAATACATCAAACATTAGCCTAAGATAAAACTAGAGGTTTAATGGCGCTTTTTAATGGCCTGTGCAAAACTGAAAACCATGTTGCTGGGATGCTCTTTGTGGTTGCTAGGGCAGTGCTAGGTGGTTGCAAGGGTGTTCTGGGTGATTGTTATGTAGTTGCTTACCAGCTCAAATCAAAAAGCCCACACTATGATATTCTGGTCCCTAGATATGGCTCAAGTCCCTCATTTAATGTAAATCCATGGGATTCTTTCACCTGTTTAATCTAGGGCTGGGTATCAGTACGGCTTTCCAGATTTGATTTGATTCTGATTCACAAGCGCTCTCTATTTCGATATACACTGAAAAGAAAAAGGGTGTGAACCCTTTGGTATTAGCTGTTTTTTCTGCATTAATTGCTCATAAAATCTGATCTCATCTTCATTAAAGTGACAAGTATAGACAAAGCACAATGTGCTTAAGCTAACAACACACAAACAATTATAATATTTCATGCCTTTATTGAACACATCCCACAAAAAATTAACAGTGCTCTGGAAAAAGTAACTGAATCCCTAAGCTAAAGATGACAAAAAATCTAATTAGTATCAGGAGTTGTCAAACCTGGCATCCAATTAATGAAACGAGATTGGAGGTGTAGGTTAGAGACAAATAAAAGGCACTCAAACATTTTGAGTTTTCTATTAACAAGAAACATCTGCTGACGTGGACCATGCCTCGCAAAAAATAGATTTGAGAAGACCTACGACCAAGAATTGTTGCTTTGCATAAAGCTGGAAAGGTTTACAAAGAAGAGTTTAGATATTCATCTGTCCACAGTTAGGCAAACTGTCTATAAATGGAGACGATTTAGTATTGTGGCTACTCTCCCTAGAAGTGCCCATCCAGCCAAAATGACTCAAAGGGCACACCACGGAATGCTTAATGAGGTAAAAAAGAACCTTTGAGTGACAGCTAAAGACTTGAAGGAATCATTGGAATTGGATAACATCTCTGTTCGTGAGTCTGCTTTTAAGAAAACATTAACAGGCTTGGTGTCCATGTCAGGACACCACGAAGAAGCTGCTGCTTTTCAACAAAAACATTGCTGTGCGCCTGAAGTTTGCCAAAGACCACCTTGACACTCCAGAACGCTACTGAGAAAAGTTTTTGTTGACTGATGAAACTAAGGTTTAATTCTTTTAGAAGAACACTCAGTACTACATATGACGTAAAATGGGCACTGCATACCAACAGTGAAGTATGGTGGAGGGAGCATCATGATTTGGGGCTGCTTTGCTGCTTCGAGTGAAGCTCAGTTGAAGTTGGGTAATGCAGCATCGAAGTAAATCTACTACAGAGTGGCTTCAAAAAAAGAAAATCCACCTTTTGGATTGCACCAGTCAGAGCCCAGACCTTAACCCAATAAAGAGCCATTCACACCAAACATCCTAAGAACATGTCTGAGCTGAAGAATGGTCCAAAATTCCTTCTGAATTTTGTTCAGGTCTAATCCGTAGCTACCTGAAATTCTTGGTTGAGGTAATTGCTGCCAAAGGAGGATCGGCAAGTTATTAAAACCTAGGGTTCACTTACTTTTTCCACGGCACTCTGAAGGTTTAATGGGATGTGTTCAATAAAGACATTAAAGATTATAATTGTTTGTGTGTTGTTAGCTTAAGCACAATGTGTTTGTCTATACTTATGACTTTGATGAAGATGAGATCACATTTTATAACCAACTAATATAGAAAACCAGCTAATTCCAAAGGGTTCACATACTTTTTCTTGCCACTGTACAATGGAAGTGAATGGAGCTAAATGTTTGGTTTAACATTACAGAAGTGTAAAGGCAGAAATATTCCTTTAACAATTGATATCGGGATAGTTCAAATGAAGATCGTGATTATCGATTTTCAAAGTTTGATCATAGTTTTATTGTCTGTCTGTTTGATTGCTTAGTAAAATAATAATAACACTCCTTTCCTCAACCAGCCACATGATACTGGGTATCATTCATGTCCATAGCACAAACGGTAAAGTGACAAAATGTAATATTTTGGGTTAAGGGCTTATTTAAATTTTAAACTCAAAGTTTATTCAGTTTAATATAATGTATTATAATTTAATGGTGAGCCATTTAATCATTAAATGCTGAGCCATCAAACTCATCTGCAAGAGGTTGTTATACAACTATCAGAAATGTTTATTATGATAAGTAGATATGAAGGGCGTAGATGTCTTACAGCAGTGTTTAAAGAATCATGCAAAACATATTATGCACTCACTCAGTGTAATTTTCCCAACTTCTTTGTTGATCTCCCCCAAGGAAATACTATTAGACAAATGAGGCTGTTACATAATAGACAGTAAAAGAAAAAAAAATCTGTACACAATGAAAACTATTCAAGAATAGAAGGTAGTAGCCTACTAGTTAATGTTTGGAATTACCAACACATAGGTTACAGCTCCCAGTTCTTCAACAAATATCACAGTGTTTTGGTCTCTTATTTTTTGTGAATGGCCCCTACAGCTGTTTATTTTTAATACAAATTTTACTGTTAAATATTTGCACTTTAATTATAATAACAGGAATGGCAAACATTGCAGTACATTAACATTTAAAACTTTATCCTCCTACTAATTGTGTAGGTTTGCTGTTGTATCTCCGGTGGAGCTGGTCTCTATATTATAGTGTTATGTGAATTTAACAACATCCTGTTAAAACTATTACTCTCTCTCCCTGGCTGACAAAGCTTCTGGATACCCGCAGGGATGCATTTCATATGTGATTAATCCAGACATCTCATGCATGTTAGCTTCATCAGAGGCCCAGGAAACCATCTGCTGTCCTTACAGTACACTGTGTTCACCATGTACCATGGATCTAATGGCACAATTAGCATCTCCACATTCAATGAGAGGGTATTAAAATGTACTTGTTTGTGTAATAGCGCTGTCTCTAGTGGTAAACCTGTTAAAGCATTTTATAAGTCTCATTTCTCTATTGTGCACATTGTTAAACAAGAGTTTGGCAAGTTTGTTTTTGTTATTTTCAGGGCATGCCAGGTATACCTGGAAATGATGGCCTGAGAGGAATTAAGGTGATAGTTTCCTTTTTCTAATGTGGCCACTTTAGTTCAGTTGTTTAAGATTCAATTAAGATTAAAATCATAATTTTGAGAAAGTTAATTATTAGATTTAAAGTCAAAATTATGTGATGGTAAACCATAATTATGTTTTTTATCTCATAATTTAGACTTGGTATCTCGTAATTATGATTTTCTTCTGTCATAAATATGATTTACCATCTCATAATTGCGACCTTTTATCTAATTTTAATCTCATAATTTTACATTTGTATATCATAATTATAACTTTGTGTCTCATAAATATGATTGTTTCTCATAGTTATGACTTACTATATCATATAATTGACGTTTTATCTAATTATGACTTTCTATTTTATAATTTTCACTTTCTATCTCATAATTGTGATTTGTAATCCCATAATTAACTTACTATCTCAATTTTGACTCATAATTTTGACAATGTCATTCATATGACTTTGAAATTAATCATTTAGTTGCATAAATATGATTAATATCTCATAATTATGACTTACCAAAGCACTTTTTTTTCCATGTGGCTGAAATTAGCTTCCATACAAAAATGACTCTAGTATCAAAAATGAATCCTTTCTAGACTGTACAACAGAATGGCTACACCAAACATATTGAAAATGTACATGTGTTGTTTTCTTTAAAGGGTGAAGATGGTTTGCCAGGACCAAAAGGAGCCAAAGGTATACCTGGAGACCCTGTGAGTAAATCTTAATATTTTAAAGGGTTGTAAAGGATGAGGGATTAGTGACATCAGCCGAAAAGGAAAATAGTTTCAGAGGCAAAGCAAGTTAATACATTTTGCTGAAAGATTACAGAGACAAACATATATATATATATATATATATATATATATATATATATATATATATATATATATTTTTTTTTATTTTTTTTTTTTTTTTGACTGGGCTGGGTTTTCCAAAGCAGTAAGTAGAATGTTAGTAACACTTAGTAGTTAATCTCTGCGGTGCGCTTCCTAAAAGCATTGTTATTTAAGTAGTACTTAAAAACGTTCAAAAAATTAACGAGAGTTTTGAACCCCTTGCAAGTCCATTACTGTGTAAGTGCAACTTAAACCTATCTTTCTCGCATCTTTCACTGTTCATAAGAGACAAAAGGACATTTAATAAATTATATTAATATATTTTGATCATTGAAAAGTTATTGAACACTGTTTCAGAGAATAAAAACTGTTGAAAAAAATCACATTGAAATCAGTAGGCATTCTCAGTCTGCACATACAATGTGAAACAGTAGGTCTAAATTAACAAGACACTTAATACAATATAATGTTATATTGGCTTTCTTTGATAAGCATAATGTACTATAATGTCAATAGCCCTGCAGTTTAAAATGTAAATAATTAGGCCTAAATAATAATTAAAATATGGTTAACAAAGTTGATTAGAGTGAGAGTGTGCAATAAGCGATTTTCTCTCTCTCTCTCTCTCTCTCTCTCTCCCTTAGTCTGTTTACATGGCAGTCACAAATTGCATGCTGCATAATGGCAGTAAGACTCTAACCAGATTATACATTAATATTTAGATTGGATTATGATTTGTTCAATACTGATGCCTGTCATTTTAATCCTATTCTGTGTATCATCTGTTCAGTTTCCACTCCTGGAAATGTTGGCCAAAGTGATCAGCACCTTTGGGCGGACAGCTCCCCTAATGAAGCACTTAAGTTCTACTTTATGACGAGCAATCAAAGTGCTGGTTTAGGAAACAGGTGTCACTCCATCTTAAAATAACAATAGACCTTATAAAGGGATAGTTCACCCAAAATGAAAATTCTCTTTATTAATCACCCTGTGTATGACTTTGTTTTTTCTGCTGAGCACAAATGAAGATTTTTAGAAGAATATCTCAGCTCTGTAGGTCTATGATGAGAGAATTTTCATTTTTGGGTGAACTATACCTTTAAGATGATCGTAAAAGCTTAAGTTGCAACGTTTTCGGGAAACCCAGCCCTGGTTTCATAGGCTTAGTTCACACTGCTAGGAAAATACGAAATACGAATTCAAGTTATATGTGGCCAGATCTATTTTGTTCTGTTCAGACTGCAGTCGCTTTTGCAAGCACGTCCATATTAGGGCTGTCAACAGGGCTGAAAAACGAAATTCAAATTTTTATTTTAAATATTACCAAAATTCAGAAACCAGATTTTTAAATCGACGTTGTTTCCTTAGTCCACAAGAGGCCACAACAAATACATATAATCCAAACTGCAACATTTTATATTATTGCAAAGAACATTCCTGGCTATATATATATATATATATATATATATATATATATATATATATATATATATATAAAGTGCATTCCATTTTAAACTAAAGTGAATAAAATAAGATAAAAGTAATAAAAAAAAAATTAGATAGTTTAAAAGTAAAAAAAACAAACAAAACAAAAACAAAAAAACGCTAATAAAGCATTTTAAAACCCATTGCTTAACCTAAGAAACGCTGACAAGAAAGGAACAGCCAAAGTCCTCCACTTAAGGGGCTGTTCACACCGAACACTTTTGCATCCATCCACAGTTTTCAAATTGTTTTTCTATGTAAAAATAGATGTCTTGGATTGTTTCGGCACGTTTCATTGTTTATTCAGCATCTTCTGCTGGAGCGCTGTGTTTTTTGATGCCATGTCAAGATAAAAAGAAATTCAATATTCAAAAACAAGTCTCAAGACACATACGCTTTGTTAAACTGTATTTGTTGCGCTGCATCTAGCCTTCTTTAGAGCAAGAATATGATCAGTCTGAAGTCATCGTCAGTTTTGCACACATCCAAAATTCGAATGCACAGCATTCAAATTTTAGCATTTGAAGTACGTTTTATCTTAAATTTGATGAATACTTGAATTCCAAATTTTAATTTGACAGCCTTATTCCACATTAGTTGTCATAGTAATAACGCAAACTTGTAACGGTTCACCATGCATGAGAGTTTAGCAATGGATGTTTTGCCATATATTGTGTTTTTCATGAGGGTAGTTTGCAAATATGAACACTTTCATTAATTGCTTAAAAAAGGGAGAGGTGGTATATGCAATGTTTGTTGTTGCTAGGGTTTTTTTTGGCGGTATTATGACGTCCTGTATGGGAACCCTATTATCCTGTATTTTAACGGACAGCGAAATATCCCATACTGAAGTGCTTATAATGCTCAAGCATCCCATATTCGCATGAGACATTCAATACCTAACTCGCTTTTAGCGCCACTCAGTGGACATTTGAACCATGTGATATTTTGCAAAAATGTCACAAACAGTCACATAATTGAACATAATTCCTGCTGTTGCAGGAGGGGAGGGGTTGAAAAATAAGAGGGACTGCTGATATGCTGAAAGTAGTTTCAGAGGTAGAGCGTGTTGCAAAATTACATTTTGATTATGACGACAAATATTTTTCTCTTGGAATAATGTGAAATGATGAATTATACACAATAAGACCAGGAAATTGAATTAAGAAAGTAAATAGGGTAAAAAGTTGAATCATCTAAATTATTGTATTTGTCTTTCTGCAGGGCAAGATGGGTTTGCCTGGAATTCCTGGATCAAGTGGACAGCCAGGCTCAAAGGTTACAATGCATGTTTTTGCCTTCTAAATACAAGATGTCATTCATAATCTTAAACTCCCATGGAGATCATTGAACAATAGCTATTAATTACTGAGTTAGAGTCTCTTTTAGATTAGTATTGCTATTCCAAGTCAAGATCAAGGCAGAATGCTGTTTTGTCAATCGTTACAGGCAAGTGCGTAGATTTGGCTTGAACATTGGAGGGTTGCGGTGTGACGCATTTACCCATGTTTCCATTGATCATGGTAGAAATAATGTGGGGGTTGTACTTGCTTGTAGAGCAAGACCATAGTACACGGCCAAAGAACACGGCCCCATTTGAAGTTCCAGTAGTGTCTGGCAAACTGAAGATGCTTGAGTTTGTTGTTGGATGAGAGCAGAGGCTTTTTTTCTTGAAACCCTTCCAAAGAACTTGTGGTGATGTAGGTGACATCTGATTGTAGTTTTGGAGACTTTCTGACCCCAAGACCCACCTAATTTTTTTAATTCTCCAGCTGTGATCCTTGGAGAATTTTTGGCCACTTGAACCATCCTCCTTACTGTGCGTAGAGACAATATAGACACACATCCTCTTCCAGGCCGATTCTTAACATCTCCAGTTGATTGGAACTTCTTAATTATTGCCCTGATGGTGGAAATGGGCACTTTCAATGCTTTAGCTATTTTCTTACAGCCACTTACCATTTTGTGAAGCTCAACAAACTTTTGCCGCACATCATAACTATATTCTTTGGTCTTTACCATTGAGATGGTTGACTATGGGAATTTGGCCTGTGGGATACCTCATATATATACCCCTGTGAAACATGAAGTCATGACTGAACAATTGCATGTTCCTTGTCACCCAGGTGTACTTAAAAATACAAAATATGAATGGGAATATACTTCTGACATATTTTACTCATAAGAATTTTTAAGGGTGCCAATAATTGTGGCAAACATGTTTTGGGGAAAAATATTTCTTTAATTATGAGATTTTCCCGCCTTTCTATTAGTTTACTTCAGTTAAAGGTTAGATTTTTGTGAGTATTTTGATTGAAAAATCTAAAGAACAAACAATAAAGACATATATTTCGCAGCCTTCTTTGCTCATATTTACCAAGGGTGCCAATATTTTTGGCCACAACTGTATACCCCTGGTTGCTGATGTAATGTATTTATTTATTTTTATTCCTCAGTCACCTTTCATTATCTATATAATCATGCATGTGTATTGGTGCATGTCATGTGTAGTGGTGCAGAAGAAATGTGACAGCCTGTAAATGGTTACAATGCTTTAATCATGTTCTGCTTTAAATCATGTGTTAGACAACAAAGTATCTCCAGATTTTTCAGTCTCTATCGTGGTTACCTTCAAACTTAAGAATGCTAGCCAACAACGTTGTTCTGTATGACTCATTGACTTTATGAGACAAAATGGACATATTTCATAAATTAAATGACAGTAGAGTGTAGAAATATTGGCTGAAGAATAGTCTGAAAATGTTATGTTGTCGATGTTCCCTGCTGAATAAAGCTTAAATGTCTTAACTAGTTTAAACTGGTCTAGCAGTTCTCCCAGGCTGACCAGCCGAGAAGTGGCATAAACCCCTCTAAAACCCATTCAATTAGCCAAGACCAACAAACCACTTTAAACTGTTTTTTAATTGGATATTTCAGTTTAATAAATGATTGATTAAAACTTTTAGTATATGATACTTACCCTTTGTACTGAGTATTATCTGTGTTTAATAAAATTATAGAAATAACACCAGGTGAAATGGAAACTTACAGTAAGCAAATATAATACTGGTGAGATGTTTTGTCTGTAAATAATTTGGATCATAGACAACAGGAAGTTTATCTCTAAATTACCCCTAACACCAGTGACTTCACAGCTTCCAGTCTTGCATTCAGTTGAATTAAATATGCACTTAATACAAGAACTTCCTCATTAACTTTGATACATAAACTCTTTCCATCATTAGGGCACTAAAGGGGAAAGTGGAGAGCCGGGTCAAGCAGGTCTTCCAGGGCAAGAGGTACAATATTCTATTCCGATTAAACATCATTGGTTTGTTGAAGGGAAAGGAAATGTACTGCATCCAGAAGAGCAAAATATACTGTAGTGCACAGTATATATATCTTCATACACCTCTATGTATCTTTATATGGGGTGCTGTTTTAAAGGGTAAACCTGGAGAACCTGGGGCAGATGGCCAGCCAGGACATCCAGGAATGCCAGGATTACAGGGACAGAAGGTACAGAAAAAATAAAGACCCAACATCACATTATATATGGGGTTTGGATCTGTCATACATTTATTAAGCTTTCTGAAAACCAAAGAATTTTGTTACTTTACCCAAATTACATTTATATCCTCTGATTTAATAAGAAATAAAAACACTGACATTGCATTTGTGGTCAAACTTGGAGGCAAAAGCCCACTTTATGATGAGTATGAAGTGTAGCTCTATTAACTTAAGTAAGTTAATGATCATTTATTCCCTGGCAAATAAGAAAAGCATTCATGAAAATGTGTGTGGTTGGGCACATTCATGTATTATTGACAGCAGTTTTTAAAATGTGGTGTTAAATCTTAATGACTTGCTTTGCTCTCTGTGATATATGTGGAAAATCTGTCATTCAAAATATTTATTTGAGTTTTTTAAAGGTAATGAAAATGTGTGTTATTCACTGAGTATTAAGACTGTGCTGTAATGCAAATGCAATCTCACAGACTGTAAAGTGGTAGCATAATTTTAAGACCTCACATGTAACACTTTTCATGAAAACACATTTCATCAGTTTTGATTTAATTGATTCATGATGGAAATTTAATTTTTGTGCACATAAAGGCAGCATAAAAGTAATCCATAAGTCTCCAGTGTATAAATCTATATCTTCATAAGCGATATGATAGGTGTGGGTGAGAAACAGATCGATATTGAAGTCCTTTTTTAATTAGCCTATAAATTCTCCTCCCTGCCCAGTAGGTGGCACTGTGTACAAAGAATGTGAATCACCAAAAACAAAAGAAGAAGAAAGTGAAAGTGGAGATTGATAGTAATAAGCTGAGTTCAGATTGCATACTACCATACTATTCTTACTGTTTCTGCCATAGACCAATATGGCAGATGTAGTTCGAATAGTATAGGTAGTACGCAATTTTGAACTCAGCCATAGAATCTATGCAAGGTCGCCTGCGCATTTAGCCTCAGTGGCCTCCACAAATTCCGGTGCAGTGCCAGAATCAATCTTTGCCTACCGTTTCAATGAGTGCTGTCAGCATGACTTTTTAAACTCACTGTTTGCAAGATTTTCCACTGATTTCTGTGAATGATCTCAAATGCATTGTGAGGCTGGCATCTGTATTTAAAAGTTCTGAAACTCATCACTGAAATGTTATGTTTTAATATAATATACTAAAATGTTATGTTTACTATAGTTAATAATTATATACAGTTTATATATAAATACTATAATACAGTATAGTATAATTAGTTGTGATCAGAAGTTAATCGAAATATGAAAGAGTTTGCTATTACCACTAACCGGAGAATACTAACCGGACGTTCGAGTAGCCACTGAGACTTTAGCGGAAATACTTCCATTTATTGGATAGATTGACTGGATAGATTGGATAGGTGAACACGATTACTTCATGGTAATATGGGATGAAAATCAGTGTCTCTGAGGCTGCTTGTGTGAAATGTTATCAGTAGCACCACAGGTAAAGGTAAATACATTTAAATTGATGCAAAGATGGAAGATGGCGCTTGTCAGTAACTCAGCAGAATGGGGTTGATGGAACTTTGGAACATTTGGTAACAACATGCCGACATCCCTTGTGATCATTTTGTAGATACAGACAGTGGGTTACTTTCATTTGTACACTACTGTATCTGCCTCACTGTAGACTGATGGTGATTCAGGTTCTCACAAGCTTCAATAACCTCTGGCTCCAGTTCCCCTAACATGCATTTTTCATCAATGACCTCGAGTGTTTAAGCCTTTTCATTAAAGTTGAGTTGTAGAATTTCTGTGCTACTTGCGGCACCAAACAAAATTACAAAAATAATGACTTTTTAAACATGCTTCAAACACTGCACTAAAAATATAGTCTATTTATGTTTGGTGCTGCTAGTGTTGAAGAAATTACACACTTCACCTTTAAATATTTTAAGGTAGACTTAAAGACTTTATTTATTCTTTTAACTTACATTTTTCTGAGACATTCATGCAGAAATTTCCCCAGGATTTTCCCCCAAATTCTTTTTCAAATGCTCTGGCTATGTAGATAGTCACTACAGCAAATGCAAATTACAATGCAATAGAAGTTTTCCTCCCTGTGCTGTTTAATGTCAATTACCATATATATATATATATATATATATATTTAAACATAATTTAGGAAGCATATTTGCTATAGGTTTATGTTTTCATTTATTTATGCCTTTTTTTATGTCATTGTATGTACCATACTGTGAAATATTCTTTCAGGGACAAAGAGGAGATGAGGGTGAAAGAGGAGTAGAGGTATGTTCACTTTTTATTTATGAATACTAAAAAACTTTTTGCAACTTCCCTATTCCAGAAACAATGTGGATCACAAATATAAACTTGAAATGAAAATGGAAAATGATATCATTATTCACCAATCCTCATGTTGTACTTAACTAGTATGCTGTAATTTTATTTTATAAGTCATGCAGCTCTTTTCAGTACAAAGATAGTTTGTGTTAAGGCCTTTAAATAATAATATGATCAATAATAAATAATAATAGTACAACTGAATTGCAAATTCAGTAAAAAATATTAATATTGCATATTTGTATCACATAGAAATGCGCTACTGACACTAAAGCATTAATTTTGAGCTGGGATGCAGGAGTAAATGTATATTTACATTTACATTTATTCATTTAACAGACACTTTTATCCAAAGTGACTTACAAATGAGCAATACAACTTTAAGTGATTCATCCTAAGGAGGCAGTAATAAGAAAAGTGCTGTAATACAAAATTGCAAATTGCTTAGAGACGCACAAGAGAGAGGAAGGTCAGAGACAGTGATACAAGAATGAATTTAGATTTCATTTCAGTTTAGAAGACAGTTATTGCATTAGTAGGTTTAGGTCAAGTGCTTGCGAAAGAAATGCATCTTTAGATGTTTCTTCAAGGTAGCTAAAGAATCAGCTGCTCAGGTGGGGTTTGGCAAGGTCGTTCCACCAGCCAGGAACAGTTGGAATTGAAAGTCCTCGAATGTAATTTTGTGCCTCTGGGAAATGGCACCATGAGGACCTGCTCACCCACTGATTGTAAACTTCTGAAGGGCACATAGACTTCAAGTATTGAGTGTAAATGGGGGGTGCGGCGCCAGTGGTTGTTCTGTAAGCGAGCATCAATGCCTTGAACGTGATGCAAGCAACCATTGGCAACCAGTGCAGATCGATGAAGAGAGCCATGGATTGGCACTCTTGGGCTTGTTGAAGACCAGTCATGGGCTTGTTGAAGACCAGTCATGCCTCCGTTATGGATCAGCTGCGTAGGTTTGACTGTAGATGCAGGACGTCCTGCCAGAAGAGCATTGCAGTAGTCCAGTCTAGATATAACAAGAACTTGATGTCATTTAACAAGAGCCTAGACAAATTTACTGATATAAACAACAAACAAATCTGTAAAAAGTTAAAGGTGCACTCAGTAACTGTTTTCTTTGTGCCATCTTGGACTTACACTGACACCTAGCAGCTTGGATGCAGCTTCATTTAAAATCAACAGTTTTCAGTTTCAGATGCCATTGTAGAAATTTAGTACTCACAGTCAGTCATGATTACTAATCAGTGAGTGAAAGTGTCAAATAACAGGACGGTTACTGAGACAAGGCGTGTAGTATTTGGCTGGTCATGTGATTCTAACACGGCAGCCCCCATGTGCGGACCCTCTCATGTAGAATAAAACAGCTTTTATAAGGTTACTGATATGACTGGAGTCTTCATTTTAATGTGAGTGGTCACGATTTCTTACATATATTGCAAAATACATGTCTTTAGGAGTTAAACTTTTTTAATGAGAAAAAAGAAATTACTGAGTGCACCTAATTTATGTAGGGCTTGTTCAAACATTCTGACAGTAGGAACTGACTTCTTAACTGATATTGATCTTTCATCAGGCTCTTAATTATTGAATAAACTTTTTCGATGCGCTGCACTGTTTTTTAGGGTATTTAGCATTTGGTGTTTCCCATGCACAGCAGTAAATGGCAGTGCTTGATCGTTTTACTGATCAGCCCATTATTCATTGCGAAGAGGAAGATTCTTGGTGAAAGACTTAAATGTTTGTGTGTTCCTCACACAAAGCTATCGTATGGCTTTAGGAGACATGGAATACTTTGCATGAGTCGAATAGAATATTTTATGGTCCTTTTTGGTGTTTTTTGTCCATCCTGGAGCTTGGTAGTTATGGTCAGTGTGAACTGCTGTATGGAAAAAAGCTCCTTCAGTGTGTCACTGAAAAAAACAACAGCATATAGGTTTAGAACAATATGAGGGGGTTTGTAAATAATGACAGATTTTTCATTTCTATGATGTGCAAAAAATGTGCGAGTACGAGAGTTAAAAAGGAGATCGCTCAACCAAAAAAGGAGCTTTCTGTAATTGTGCATACAAGTTAGTTGTGCCAACGGCTTCGAAGTACAAGTTTATTTGACAAGTACAGACCTCACATAGCAAATTTAGAGCATACAGCATGCTAGTGGATACTAGATCTGAAAGTGATTTCAACGTGTTCGTATTTTAGCAATATGAACCTGAGGTGTTCTAACAGCAAAGTACTGTAGGTCTACATTTGTGTACATACATGTTTTTTTAAATGCATATTTGTGCAATTTTATAGGGGATGAAAGGTGAAAAAGGAGACCCTGGTAGACCTGGTGATCATGTAAGTTGGGCCTTGTGCCATCTAGCATAAAATCTGTCTTAAGTTTTGTAAAACTACAGTACATCAGGAATAGCAGAATTGGATCAATAATATAATTAAATATGATATTTTAAAAAATGAACAACGGTTGCTTAATGGAATGCTCAATGAGTTGTATCTAAAGTCTCTAATATTATGGTAGCAACCACAGGGAGGTGTAGTTTTCCCCTGTAGTAGCAGAGTACATTCTTGTCAACGTATAAGGCAGGGCAAGTTTTATTATGTGGCAAATTTCATCCACAATGGTAATTCAGAGTGCTTTACATAAGTATAATAAAGGAAATAAGAAATTAACAAACATTTAAAGGTCAATTATAAAATAATATTATTAAATAATACCAATAATTGAGTGAAAAGTTAACGAGGAAATACAAAGTTTACTTTTTAAAGCATTTTTAAAGCACTTTAATATGGGCTTTACTGTAATAAACCATCAGTTTTTATTAACTTTTTTTTTTATTAATAAAAATGTATGTCCACATATGTGGACAGCGGGACTACGTTGTTTTTTCATCAAATTGTTATGTTTCCAGGAGTGTTGGTTTTTCATATTTTTGAGATGTTACAGACATTACATCAGAAATTAGCATAATTAATTCTGATTCAAAGTAACTGCCAACCATGTTAAAATAAAATGTTGAATTACAAAATTCTGAATCTATGTACTGATTATCATTGTCCCATATCTGCCAAACATGTTGAGTGATCCAAACATCATCTGCAGCCTGAAACTGAACTTTTGGTGAATGCACTTAGCTATATAAGAGATATAGGATGCTCCCTTGCTCCCTATTTAGTGAGTGACTTAACCTCCAGTGTGCTGTCTGTCTTCACTGGTCTCAGAACAGTTTGAAATGCACCTTATTTTCATCCTAACTCCATATAAAGCCTCTGAAAGCAAAAATGTTCAGCATTTGAATGAACCCATTTATTCTCAATGTGAAAATGAACAGTAAATATAGGAATGCATTTACTAATGTTAATGAATAGAAATGTATTGTACAGTAAAAACTAAAAATTAATATTAAAATAAATCAAAATGACCCACAGATGTGTTAATGTTGAAAGTTATTCAAAATAACTAACATGTTTTTTCAACTTTTGAGGGAATAATGTCCCAATTTCCAAGTATGTGGACATCATGTTTATCAGAGCGCTGACGCGCCACTAAATTGACGAATTTTTTTAAAGCTGCATATCGAACAAAACTAGAAACGCTACTCTTTACACCCAAACAGGTTTCAATGAAAAAACTTAGAGGTTTCTTACCAGAGGCACTTTTGTTGGCTCTGCGCCCATAGAAGTGCATCAAGGAAATCTACGGCATGCTGTTGTGTCAACTCAATGCGCCAAAATTCATGATATTTCAGTTGTTAGAGTAATTCACTTAAGATGATCAGTGGCCTTAAATTCAGTCTGACAGAGTCTTTCGGCAATGCGACATACACTGCTGCATGATTAACAGCTATAAATATTTCTATTAATAATATGAAACTGTGTTTTGCACATTTTTTTAATTAAAAATAAGTTTTTCCTTATGACAATGGGATTATTTAGCAGTTTTTTGTTGTCTATCTTTGTAATAAACTTGCATCATGAAACTACACCTGTCACATAAAGACAAATCGATATAATGTTGAACTCATAAAAATGGACACTTCGAGATTGTCTGTGTATATGTCATCACATGGAGTTCTGAAAATCCTTCATGCATTCTAGCCCTCATGCACTGTTCGGTCATTTTTTTACCTAAATCAATTTTGTTTCTTCAATAAAACTGGTTTCCTTTATCTGACGGGTATGAGACTTGGTGACTTTTAGTCCATTTGATATCTGAACACACACAAAGAAATTGGAGTTGATTCGATCAGTCTAAGTGGTAGAAAAAAAAAGTTACTGTTCGGTACTTGTACTGTTCCCGGTCAAAAGTGACCGCCATAGGAAATTAATGTGAAACACTAAAAATCACAGATCTTTTTTCATTCTTTCTTATATAAAATCTAAAAAACAGCCACAATGCAGAAAAAAACACACACAGATATGAAGGGGTGAGACTACTAAACATCAAGAGTGCAAAACACAAACACACACACAAACACACACACACAATCTGAACCAGTCAGACTATAAAACAGAACCATTTTTTTTTTTTTTTTGTCAAAAAACTTCCACCCCTGGAGTCGTGAGTTCGAATTCAGGGCGTGCTGAGTGACTCTAGCCAGTTCTCCTAAGCAACCAAATTGGCCCGGTTGCTAGGGAGGGTAGAGTCACATGGGGTAACCTCCTCGTGGTCGCTATAATGTGGTTCTCGCTCTCGGTGTGGCACGTGGTGAGTTATGTGTGGATTCTGCGGAGAATAACGTGGGCCTCCACATGTGCTAGGTCTCCACAGTAACACGCTCAACAAGCCACGTGATAAGATGCACGGATTGACCGTCTCAGACGCAGAGGCAACTGAGATTCGTCCTCCGCCACCTGGATTGAGGCGAGTCACTACGCCACCACGAGGACTTAGAGCGCATTGGGAATTGGGCATTCCAAATTGGGGAGAAAAAAAAAATAAAAAATTGTCAAAAAACAAAGCAAATAATCAGCCACAATGCAGAACATACACACACCAAAATGAATTGGTGAGACCATAACACATCTACAATGCGGAATACACACACACACTTACACACACACACACACACACACACACACACACGCGCGCGCACACATGTTGGTGCGGCTATCCTTATGAGGACTCTCCATAGACACAATGATTTTTATACTGTACGAACTATAGATTTTATCCCCTATCTCTACCCCTAAACCTAACCCTCACAAAAAACTTTCTGCATTTTTACATTTTCAATAAAACTTCGTTTAGTATGTTTTTTAAGAGATTTGAATTATGGGGACACTAGAAATGTCCTCATAAACCACATTTATAACATAATACCCTTGTAATTACCAGATTGTAACCTTAAAAAAATGTCCTCATAAACCACCCAAACCCGTCCACACACACACACATTCATCTTGTTACAACCAGGAAAAAATTAGGTTATTACCTGTTATTCTACTCATTTCAGGTATGCAAAAACTGACTAAAATAACTTTAAACAAATCAACCAAAATGCTAAACTTTGACAAAAGTAGTCTTTGATAATGTTTAAATATATATCTAAATGCAGAACTTGTGACAAAATCTAGAAATCATCTTCTCTTTAAACAGGGATGAATAAGTAGCTCTCTGCAGCCATCTAGTGTTTATACTTGTAATTTCATCAGTTTTTTTTTTTTTTTTTGTTTTCTGTTTTTTAAAAAACAAAAATTTTTCATGGACAGCACATTTTGATTCTAGAGACTTTAAGCTTTCAAACGATATATCATTTATGATAAAATATTCATAAGAAAATAAAAAAAAAAGTACATTTTCAAGCTCAAGGTCATATAGGTAAATAAATTAGTAAATAAAATACAATTCCTGTCACTTTTGACCGGGAACAACTGGAACGTGATTTAATGATGAACAGCGCTTAAGGGCTAGATAAACTTGTGCAGGTAAGTTTTCCACTGAGGTGAAAGAATGAACAGTGGAAGAGCTATGGTGTATTAAGCCAGAAAATATTTAATGTTATTATTATTCATTTATGATTTATCTTTCAATACATTTTTATTGTATTGATTTACCTTTTGATTTGACTTGGTGAATTTATCAACATTCTCCACGCCTCATATGATATGCTCTGATGCCCCCCAGTTTGAAAACCATGGTTCTAGAGCATCGACAACATTTTAGAGATTTTTATTTTATTAATTACTCACAGATCTCTGGAGTTTCCCCTGCATTTCTAAACAGTATTGTCAGAAAATATTTAACAAAATAATTTCATACAATTGTTTTAAACTTTAAGGATTGCGCCCAATTCTTATAGAGCTGTTTAATAAAATAGTTTCTAAACAAGTGACTGTTACTTTCTTCATAAACAGGGTTCAACAGGGACAGCTGGGCAGAAAGGCGAGGTGAGCACATCTCCGATCTGGATGTACAGTCACCATTAGCTGTATGTGAGTGTGTTGAGTTGTGTTTGTGTGCATCTCAGAAAGGGACAACAGGAGATCCTGGTCAGAGGGGTCACATCGGCCACCAGGGGCTTCCAGGACAGCCAGGACTGATGGGCCCCTCGGGGCCAAGGGGACAGAGTGGAGACATCGGCCCTGCAGGACCGCCTGGACCTGAGGGACGACCTGTATGTATTTTGTTTTCAAATTTTGGTATTGTTACGCACCATGTGGTTTGCTTTCTTCATTAAAAAAAAAAAACCTGAACGATATATTGAATACTAGAATATTTGCTGGTGATATAAACATTAAGCAACATTGTGAATATTGCAATGATTTTAATACAATTTTTAAGGCCATTCAGTTTCCTTAAGACCGTGTCATCCTTCTCGTTTTGTGATCCTTCCTTGTCTCATGACCTGCTGTATGAGAGTGTTAAGACGAAATGTTTTAATAGCATCTCTGATTTAAACTTAAGTAGCAATAATGCCGTTAAAGTTGGTAAGCTCAATTCATTTCCGTGAATTAATTCAATTATTAATTTGTGACGATTTTGCGAGACTAACCTCTGACGGAAGGTCTATTCACACCAAGTCCGTAAAAAAATTAAACAAAAAAACGTTTTCACTCTTGTACAGTAGGCGGCGATGTTGCTGTTCTACAAACATTTATACCAGTCTCCTGCCTGCACCTTCAGCTGTTAGAGGTTCATATATTGAACACTGTTAACACATTTATTTACCTTATTTGGCATAACTGTTTCATTAGGTTCTTTCCATGCTGTTGATGCATTTTGAGGAGTATATAATCTGTGTGTTTTGTGCGAGTGATCTGAGTAAAGAAAACTGTTGCCTATTTGTTTGCACATGTATTGTGATACAAGTATATTGCAGACAAACTCCCGAACCCAACTTCTCTTTTTATAATGCCTGCATTAATACCTGGATGATATAACAAGGTACAGTGATATAAAAACACGTGGAATAATGTACATTAAGACTAACAGTAGGCTAAAGAATAAAATAGAATAAGAAATCACTGGCTCACTGCCTTCTCCTTATTTAAATTATTGCAATACTTTGTTTTATTGTCCTTGCAATAAAAATAGCAGTGTTGTTCCATATTTCGTTTGTCTACAGTAAAACATGTTTTAATGGGATAAATTATTATGAGCTTAGTGCAAACAAATTGTCAAACCTCGCTGCTATGTTTAATGCCATGAGAATGGGCATAACAGGCACAGTGAGGCACATTGAACTGCAACTATTTATTTTTAATTATATAATTTTCGGGGGTGTTTATCAGCTGCACGTCCAATGCCAGTGTTTGCCAGTTGATTAGAGCCTCCAACACTCTAGATTGAGCATCTGCAGCTGCTCTAAAAAATTACAAAATGCTCTTATCTCATTGGTCGATCAGTTTTCATCGCAGATTGAAGAAAAAAAAATTAACACTCCCCGTAAAAAGTTACTTTTTACGTAATTTTTTAGTAAATTTTTACGGGGAGTGTTAATTTTTTTTTTCTTCAATCTGCGATGAAAACTGATCGACCAATGAGATAAGAGCTTTTTGTAATTTTTTGGTGCTATTCATCCGAAAAAAACTTTTTAATGAATAGCGCCATCGAAATCCATTGTTACCATTAAAAAGCTCGTATAAGCTAGAAAAAAATGGACCTGATGTGAGCAGGCCTTTTAGCTGAGAGAATTTCTCTCATATTTAAGCAAAATGGACATTATAACTGAAATATACCGAAATGTTATTTGAATTGAATCGAGAGCTTGTGAATCAGAATCGAATCAAATCGGGAAATCTGTATCGATACCCAGCCCTGTTATTTGAATATATTATTATGTTGGTGCATATTAACACTTAATGTTCTTTTAGTGAAAAATGTTTTGGGGAAACATGCCATGATAATTTTTAACATAAATATGACAATATTTATTGAATATTGTCAAAAGCCTGAATGATATAGTGTGTGTGTGTGTGTGTGTAACTATCTATCTATCTATATATATATATATTTATTTATTTATTTATTTTTTTTTCTTGACTATATTACCTAGTCCTAATATACATACTGCATATCTAGAATATACAAATATATCTGTAAAGAGATATAATGTTTAGCAGTTGTTTTTTCTCTTCTTATGTGCTGATAAGACAGCTTTGAATTGGGAAATGCATCTAAATACTGGCCGGGCACATGCCTAAAATGTGCTTCCACTGGGAACAGAAAAACAATTTACTATAGCAATCATGTCATATCTTTCTAGATATGGTTTTCTAACCATGAAAAATTAGTTTTCCTCCATATCAATGGAGGATATAACGTTGCATAGTTACATTTTTAATAGAAACTCTTGTGCTTTTGCAGGGGAGAGAGCTAACTGAGCAACATATTCGACAGATCTGCAGAGATGTCCTTCGATGTGAGTACACTAAATTATTAACTGATCTCTCAATAGTCCACTATAGTATTTGGGTAAATGACGCATGGCATATCCATGAACGTCTAATATATCCACATCAATATTTTAGTTTATAAAGTATATATTAAAGTATATACTTTAGGTGCTGTGACTGTTCACTATTTCTTTCAGGTTTTTCACCATTTTCAATCACCTTTTTGTCTTCACTAGTTAAGTTTAAACAGCCCTGTATGACAAATTTTCAAAATGCTGTTTTTAGATTGCATTCCTCTATCTCATGGTAGGTATGGAGCTAGCAAAACCAATGTTGTGGGTTCTATTTCCAGCAAACATACAAAATGTAAATAGAATGTAGACTGGTGTTTCTTCATCTTCAAGCAATTTCATTTTCCAGTTGTTGAATTTTATTAAAACTAACAGATTTCAGCTTTTTTTAATTTTTTATATGAAGTTCACATTAAAGCTGAAGTATGTAACTCGGTCTGTGTTAAAATATTTTCTTCTATCCCAGCTTTATATGCAGAGACAACTATGAGTAAGCCATTACGAGGTTCATTTTCTCGAAAACTGTAAACACTGTGTCTCTGTGGTGCTACGAAAATTCCTCTGTTTGTTTTGAGAAACCCGCTTAGACCCAACAACATTACTCAACCAATGGCTTGATGTGGACTGTAATGCCGTAATGAAATATCCAATGGCAGGCAGGAGGCGTATTCAGAAAGCTGTTTTGAAAACAATAGCCACTTTTCCACCATCGGGCCAAACGGTTCTGAGCAGAGTACGGAACAGTTAAAGTAGCATTTCCACTTAAGCATGGTTTGGCATGGCACGATTATAAACTGTTCTCAGCTAACCGTCAGCTAACCGTACTCAACCGTGCTGGCTAAATGGCTTTAGTACATGGTGACTCAATTTGCAAACGCCAAGGTAACTTATAGTGCTTTTAGTTGTTTCTAGCTTGCCAAGTTTGCTAATATTTGGCTGAAGTTAATAAAAATAATGTATGTTTAGTGTATCTTCTTGATTTAATGATGATGGTTTAACTAGTAGCATACATTTATTTTTTTACATGCCTTTCTCGTCAGGGAAGCAGATTATGAGCTCAAAATATATCAATATATTCTCATATACTATCATGAGTCCTCATGATGATAAACCTCTCGCCTTTTTCACTTTGCTTTCCTTTTTACGACATGGGCTGTGTCTTTTCTGTGTATTAGCAGAGTAAAACCAGGGGAAAAAGCAGTCCTAAAAACAGGAACATGCGATCGTCCTCCATAGCGCAATCGACTGCATTGTTTACCTTTCACGTCATCACCACAGGCAGATCTGTTACGGACATTCTCCTGATTTTACCGCACGAAAGAGGAAAAAGAAACTGTAACCGCTCCAACTGGCCCGGATTGGCACAGAGCGGTACGGTTTTGCGATGAGAGCTGTTTGGCCCGATGGTGGAAAAGCGGCTAATGTTTATTTTTGAAATTCCATTCGGTGCCACTAGTGTCACAGAAATTACGTATGTACAGGCTTTAAAACTGATTTGGAAACTTTTGACCAGGCCTTTTTCATTTATTTTTGTTACTTTTCAAATGCCTTTCATGTAAAGATTTTATTATTATTCTATTCAGCCTTGTCCCAGACTTTCAATATTAAACTAGGAAAATTCATTATAAAAATACAGATTATTACATGTTTCAAACTATGATAATCTAAACAAAGAGTAACATAAACATAAACCATTTTAATATTTATTGTTGGAAAATTATATTATAAATTGAATAGATAAATTACTACAGCTTTACAAAATAACTATTTTAAATGGTGTGTTTATGTTTTTATATAATTACATATTTATGGCATGATTTTAAATGAGACTTCCCAGAAGTATTTCAAGTCAGCTACCCAGATAATCTCATGAAAACAAGTTCAGGTTACATTTCACCCAAAAATCTAATTCCATTATTCTAAAGGGTGATTTTTCTTCGATTTTCATTACTGTAATACAGTCATTTATATTGTATTACAGTACACATTTCTATAGTACAAAGTTGTTGTTTTTTTAATCAGCATAAATTAAATCTATTATATACAAATATAAAATACACAAATATTGTCATGATGTACAGTATAAATACTTGTACACTGTAAATCAGTTGAATTTACAGTAAAATACCTGCAGCTGTGGTTGAAATGTACCATAAAAAAATACGGTTACCATGTTTCAGGCTTTACAGGATGTAATTTTGATGCATATATTTTACAGTATTATGAATTATATAAACTTGATATATTAACCTTCTGGAACTATAAAAATCTGCTTTTCACTTTAAAATGTATTGTTAATCACTGTAGTAACTACAAAAGGCCACATGATGGCTTAAAGTTAATAAAGAGTGGTCCTTCCAGAAGCAATAATTAATACACATGTAGAGAAAGTACACAGTGTCACTCACACAAACACAAAACACCATCAAGGTAACACATGTGACACTACAATAATGCAGTAAACATTAACTAAACTACATCAATTATATCACAGAACACCCCAATGCACATAACTGATATTAAAAATAAGAAGAAACATAACTATTCCCAAAGAATATAATGAAATGTGATGGGTCACGCGGGGAATTCTGGGAACACCCAATTATTGATTTTACCATAATTTTAGCAATAGTTTACCATAAAAAGCACATGTATTCTTACTGTAATTATTTTTTACTGTATATGTTACAGTAACTAATCGTTAACTGATTAACATTTTTACTGTAGCATTTTCACATTCTTTTACTGTTAAAATTACGGACATTTTAGTACAGTGTACTATTGTAATAATATTACAGTTTAAACAATATACAGTATCATTATCTTTTTTTGCCTTACTGTAATAAGAATGAGTTTTGTTATGATTTATTTTTTGCATTACAGTAATAAGAATTGGGGGTAAAATGTGCTTAACTGTCAGGAAAATAATGTGACAAATTTGCTAAACTTTGTAAAAGTCTTATTAATTGTTTCCTTTAAGCAAAATGTATCTTTTGATTTTGGGTGAAATATGATCTGGACATGTTCTGGTCATGTTTTTTGAGATTCACCCATACATATATACACATAAAATGCATAATACATTATGCTGAGATAGAGGTCTGATTATATATTTGGAATGCAGCTGAGATTCCCACACTTCTACTGAGTAGTCAACACAATCATCACAGAAGCTGTGAGCACTGCTATACAAGGACGGGACCTCCAGGCCCCTCGGGGCCACCAGGTCCACAAGGCTCTCGTGGATTCCCAGGGTTATCTGGATCTAATGGGCTCCAGGGTCAACAGGGTTTACCTGGACGGCCTGGTGTCCCTGGCATGAAAGGTATGGCTATTGCATGTTAGCTTAACTCATACTGTGTCACATATATGAATTTTGCGATTATTATTTATTTCAAGATTGCATCTGTCCAGTGGATGTATATTATCAGCGGGGACACATCTGTTTTGCATTTTGCTTTGCGATTTCACTGGAAAGCAGCATGATTTATGGAACAGCGGAGTGAGAAGAGCATGCATCTACATGCACGACAGAACATCGCTGCCTGCTGTCACTCAACGTCACTGTTAAGCTTGTGCCACACTAGCAGACTTAAAACAACTCGTTTTGGCCAAAGGTGTCACAAATGCAGTTTTGCTGAGATCTCGCTCTCTTCAGTCGAAGGAATGTCGCATTTGCCGATACCAAAGTAGCTTTGTGTAGAACACGTATGTCCATATGGAGCTTTCAGTGAATAAATAAATTACTTTCTGTAAAAACAGACTGTTGTGCCTCCATTTTCTGATTTCGTTAGTCATTTTTATAGGGAAAAAATGCTGAAAAAATTCAGTGTTTGTGATGATTTGGCGCCCCCCATTAGGGCTGGGCGATATATCGAATATTCACAATATAATCGCGATGATTTGGCTGACGATATAAAATTAAGCAAAATCGTGTATATCGCAATGATTTTAATGTGCTTTTTATTTGGCCAAGAAGTTTTATATAAAGCGCATCAGTAGACTGACTTCACTATCCTGGGCAGCACAGTTAATCAAAATAACACCAAAATGGCAATATGGTCATATGTGGTTATAAAATTGCAATAGGCTGCAATAAAATTTAGATAAACATGGTCTGTGCTTCAGAATGGGTGACGGGTTGGTCTGTGCACGCGTAGGACTCGTGCGTGTTTTTAGCACTTTTAGAGCAGATCACATGAATTGTGAAAGAAATAAAATACTGAATGTTTAGGCATTTGCGCAATTCCAAATTTTAGTAACTGTTATAAATTATTATACCAATCCACATTGAAGTGCACAAAATGAATTTGTCTGGCTCTTTCTAGGTGATCCAGGAGAAAGGGGTGAAAAAGGAAATCAAGGACGTTCAGAAATTGGAGAGCCAGGTCTCCCTGGACCACCAGGTGAGGAGATACAGCACTTAAACAAATGATAATATAGGAAATGTATTTATTAGTTAATTAATAATTGAAGTAATTCAAGTATAATGACACATGGACTCGCTGGCGGGTCCTCAAAAAAATAACTCAAAAAATTTGTGTCGCAAATTAGCGCCCCTTTGAGGTAATGGGGTAGAAATATTTATATGAAAATAAAAGTCTTTCACATAGCACCTAAATGGACAAGACATATATCAAATGAAAGCTCTAATTTTTTTAGGAATGTGACTGTACTGTTTATACCATAGTTTGAGAGATTTTCAAAAGATTCACAAAGTGAAATATGATTCTGTAAGTCATCAAATACAAACGTCTCTTTTATGCTCTGATAACTGCTGCTTTAAGCTCCAAGTAGCCAAAAACTTTATATCTGCTTTTACCTTATGCAGTTTTATAAAAAATTAGCCATTTTTACTTGTCTGTGAGCTTGCTTGGATTTTGTTCTGGACATCAAAGATATAACATTCAGCCATCCAGCAGGAAAAGCATGCTAAACAAATCATCAGACAAATATTTTTTGACTATTGATGATAAAATGTAAAATAAAATAATAAAAAATAAAATGTAGCTTCTAGTCCACTCAGAGACTGAGATATTAAATGAAATAAGGGTGGTGCATGAACTGAAAATTAGACTGAATGTCTATGGACGAGCACATCTGTGAGGGCTAAAATGTGTTAGGGCACCACCTATATTTCAGATATTTTTATTGTGATGGAATGTGATAGAGATTTTTATTTTTATTTTTATTTTTTTCTAGTGCTTACTGCCATCTAGTGGAATTAAATGAGACTTTTCAAAGTGAGGTAGAGTGAACAGAGCCAGAATTACATGTTTACAATGTTAGTACAACAACAACAAAATATGTTTATCATAAGATTATAAACATACACTATAATTTATGAATAATTGGAGTCTTTTTTTGCAATTAGTTCACAATTAGTATGTGTGAATGTTGAGCTTTTAAATTTGAGTGTGAAAAATTGCAGATGGCAGCCCATAACTGCACCAGGGTATAAGGGGTTAACAATATAACATTATGATGTACAGAAGACTGACTGCTTGTTTCAAATTATCTTAAATTGTTATATAGTATTTATCTCCTAAAAGTCTGCAGGTTTTGTTTCTTTTGTCATAATATCAGTTTTGTTCTAGGTCCAATGGGTCTGGCCGGGGTTGGCAAACCAGGTCACCCAGGGAAGCCAGGCCCGCCCGGTCATAACGGTGAGGAAGGGAAGAGAGGGTACCCTGGCGAGCCCGGTCAGCCAGGCGTGTGCCATCCATCCATGTGCTACAGCGCCATGTTGCGAAGAGATCCTTTCAGTAAAGGGCCAAACTATTGAAACAGCTTTGGCTGAAATGCAGACAGTCAGGATGTGGTGTTGCTCAGTGAATGAAAGACAAAAGTAACAGCCAATCTCAGGATGATCACATGTTCCAAGAGTGTCTTTCACTTATGGACACATGAAGTACCTCTTAAAGTGTATATAATACAATGATGTTGCCTACACTAACACCATGATTGTCCATGTCTTAAAGGGATAGTTCACCCAAAAAAGAAAAGTCTTTAATAATTTAGTCAACTTCATGTTGTTCCAAACACATATGAGTTACTTTTTCCTGTAGAACAAAAGAGAAATGTTGAAGAATGTTCTAGCTACTTTTTTTGCATAAAATGAAAATAAATGGGCACTGGGGCTATCAAGCTCCAAAATGACAAAACAAGCACCATAAAGGTTTCACAAAAGTAGCCCATTCGACTCGTGTACTATATACCAAGTTTTCTGAAGCCATATGATATATCTGTGTTTGAAGCCACTAAAAATCTTTCCCTTATTAGGGTGAGTAAATGATGACAATTACAATTTTGGGATGAACCGAAGTTCCTTAAGCTTTTCTTAAGCTTTTCTGTGTCATAAACTGAGATGTTCCATGATTTATTCACACTGTTTGTCAAGAAGAAATGAAACTAACAATTGTGAAAAGCTTCCAGTGGAAATTTAACCCAGACTTCAGCTTATTTCCTGTCTCTCTTACTCCACCAAGTGGCTTTGACCATCCACTGCCAATCATCTCATATTTATGATGCCGGATTGTTCATTTTGCATTTGTGGTCACCATTTTTGTCAAATTCTGCATCTTAAATGTAAACCATGATGCTCCACAAAATTTTCACGCAAGTTGTCCTCATCTGCAGCACTTCATGCCTTTTTTTCCAATGTTAATGTCTCTCAGAGTTCAATAATAACTCTTGACCCTTTAACTATTACTACCAAGGTTCTCACACCTTTTTACCAATGAATATTCATGACTTTTCCATTCATTTTTAATTATAGGATAAAGGATTTTTAACAATAATTTTAACAAGATTACACACAAATCTAAAATAAAATATTTTAGAGTTAAAATATATATATATGTATATATATATATATATATATATATATATATATATATATATATATATATATATATACATTTAAAAGAAATGTCCATGACATTTTCAGGCCTGGAAAGCAATTTTAAATTCCATTTAGACATTTAGGTTTTCCATAATGGTGAGAATCCTGCATTACACTTTGGATTACAATTGTAATTGTGTATTAAACTATATTAAATATTAAATGAGTAAATTGAATCTTAATCTGTCTGTTTCTACAACAAATTATCATGAATGGCACCTCAAAACTATACAAAACATATCTGAAAACCATTTTGTCTTTTACTCTTGGGTGCTGAAAGGTGTATAGTACCGTGTAATAAAGCATACCTTCCTATAAATGTATCATTTTTTGTTATTTATAAGAACTGATATCGGTTACAGCTACCCCTGTCAGAGCGCTTTCTTATTTTTGCAGTGAATATTATTTTTTTTTTTATAACTTTTTGTGTTTGAATGACTTTTGATAATATTAATTAAAACCTTTTTTTTTTAATTAAATTGCTTGTTGTTCCTTCATTTCCTATAATGTAAGTATTACGTACCACCAAAAGTGACAAAAATGCACCAAAATTAAAAATGTGGAAAGAGCCCCTTAAAGAATTCCTTTTTTGTTGTTGTACATACAGCGGACATATTTCTTCATATTCTAATTTAACATATTATTTATTTAACATATTATTGCATAAAACATTAACTGATATTGATTTAATTTTATAGTTAAGAAATTCAGAATATCAGATTGATAATTTATGTTGATGAATTGGTTGCACTGAAGTGTTTGACATAAAAGGATGACAGGGTATGTTTTAAATATGGTTAGAAAAAACTCATGACTGCAAGTAATAATACAAATAATCCTATACATGATTAATAATGCAACAAGGAGAGCCATCAAGGCGGTTTTGATGTTAAGTTTTGTTGAGTGGTGAATGATCTTTTTTATGAAAGACACATGAAAAGATAAGCATTATTTGAATTTTCAGCTTAAAGTGCCTGAGTTATCAACGTTCAACAATAAAGCTATATTGGCTTAAAAAAAAAAAAAAAAAAAGCTCAAAGCATTTACTATTAAAATACTATGTTGCAAATGCAGTCCCAGAGCCAGTCCTAGCTGTCGCTGTTGCTCTTTTCCATTCCTCTGTGATTAAACTTGCACTCTTGGCTGTGCTCTTCTTGCTATATACGGCAGAATTAGTAAGAGTAGAATGGCAGTATACAATTCCAAACTCAGCTTTGGTCTTCATTGGAAATAATCTCAAAGGTTTTAATGTCATGATAGGGGAGCTGAGATTCAGTGGATTTGTTCTGATCTTTGTACTACTAGTCAAAACTTTGGACCTACCCACTCATTCTTTATTATTACTATTTTCCACATAAGAATAATGAAAATACTATAATAGTACATTTACATTTCTGTTTTTATAATAGGTCTATTTGAATAATAGTATTAAGACTATGAAATAACACAATTGGATGTATAGGAATTATGTAGCGAGTACAAATCAAACCTACCCTATATCTGAACTTCTTTAAAGCCACCCTTTGTCTAGCTCTGCACATTGGCTGCTTTTCCTTTCTATTTCTATTTAAAATTAAAATGTTAGTTTACAAAGTAATTACATTTATATTTGTTTACGAAATTTGAAGCTTTGAAGCTTACGTTTGTAACACTACATTAACATTCCCTTTGTTAAGGGTTTATAAAGAGGTTTATTAATGACTAAGTAATTTACAAATGCATAATAAATCATTTATATGCAGTTATGCAGCAACAGGCAGAAAAGGGGCAAATTTAATCCAATACTTATCAAATGGTAAACTTTTTACCTACATTGTTTAATTTGTTATGAATGCCTTATTAATACAATTTTCATATTTACACCCCCCCCCAAAAAAACATAATATATATATATATATATATTTAATGCCCTAATTCGTGAATAACATATCAAAGCAGCAAAATTCACAGCATATGTCATATGTGGTGAATATGGGCAAAGTAGGACACTTTTGGAAATTTAAATTTCCTAGGCCTTTTTAATTATGAGCCATATACCATATAACCTGAGATTATACTGTACCTTTATGGAAAGCTTAGGATGTCTCCTACCTCAGTCAAAAGCAAAAATGAAGAAATGCTAAATACTGGCAAGAAGAACCTTTAAAGACTCTCTTGTGACAAAATCACAGATTTTTTCAGGCAGTACTTGTAAAGTGGGACACTATTACTAAACTGCACTAAACTGTCATTTGATCATTATTAATGTTATGTAAGTCAACAATAAAGTCAAAACTGATGTCCCACTTTACCAGTATAACCCCGTCCCACTTTCCCTGTATGCCTCTAGTAAAGTGGGATAGAGGAAACATAATTTTATAGAAAATATCTACAAATTATTCGGAATTACTTTCTACATTTTCTGATACACTTTCATGCCATAAACCAATATATGTAACATCTACAAACATTAAGTCAACGGTTACTTTTTTATGATGCTTACAAGATTTACCTCAAACTTCTATATCATTTTCTTTACTATTACTTTTCCCACTGGTAGTCGTGCAATGAGCTCTGCCACATATCCTGATGTAACATCATCGACTTAAAAAGTGGTTTACTTTCCAAAGATTGGTTTAGTAACTATTTTTAACCATTTAAGGAAATACATAAGGATATAATGGGGATCAAGCTTAACAGTCCCACTTTACCCATGTTCACTCTCATAAAGCCTGACGACTGTCAGACCATACTGAACTTTTATGTACATGTTTCTAATGTTGACAACTCTTATAAATAAATACTTCATGTGTCCACTTTATACTAAGGTACATTCTCATAGGTTACTATTGTTGAATAAAGGTTTCACTGTACCACGTTGGTGGAATGATTCACTCTCTGTCTTAAAAAAAAAAAAAAAAAAAAAAAAAAAATATATATATATATATATATATATATATATATATATATATATATATATATATATATATATATATATATATAAAATCTGTCTTGGATGCTACTATTCTGATGCTGGTGAAACTTTGTAATGCAGCACTTTTCGTACCGCTGTCTCCTTAAGATGAATCGCTTATGATGCATCATTCCTCTTTTGTAAGTCGCTTTGGATAAAAGCATCTGCCAAATGAATAAATGTAAATGTAAATAAGTGTTATTAAGCATTTATAAGGTACAATGGCTCACTATTTTGAAAGTCACTCTTTTTTATGCATGTTGTTATAACCGCATATCAGTGATTTATAATGCATTTGTAAATTAGTCATTAATGAACCCCTTTATAATCCTGTTTCAAAAGGATTTGTTTTAAGATAATGAGAAACAGAAATGAAGTCAAGTGTGTTGCAACTTTTGACTGGTGTACAATGAAGCCATACTGCCTATCAATTGGCTTCAAGGCATTCCAATTGCACAATTCACAATTGCAATCGTTTTCCCTTTTAGAAGTTACCGAATGTTGCCTACCATCCATAGCAGGCACCTACTTGGAAAAGTGCACTCAATTGTCATGATAGCTATTATCCAAAGGACTAAGCAACTTTGAAATAAAGCTGGCAGGTGCTTTTCCTTTGAGTAATCACGAAAGGTCTCGTATTTCAAGTGTCTCTCATTTCACGGTAAGGTTGCATTCATGCCCCAGGTCAATGATGTTTTATAAATACGCCCGCTAGAGGTTGCAAACCCTCCAGATAGTGGGACGGACTACTGAGTTCAACACTTTTTCAAGGATGTAGTCTACTGTTGGTGCATGCACAACTTGAGGTAGTTCATGCACAGACTCTTGAGAGTGTGCACCTCTATTCCCAGGCATCACTGGTGCCATATACAGGTGAAGAGCCCTCCGTTCTTTCTACTTTTATACGCTATTTGGACATTATTATTTGCATAAACCAATTCACTGAAGTGACAAAAGTGAAGATGTTGCCTAACAATGGCACAGCAGTTTTTGGATGGTAGGTGCGCAAGAGTTGACCTGAGCATCACTGTGGAGTCTAAAAGGAGTTTGTTTTAAATTTGGGAGGAATAACGACTTTGTAATTAGGAAACCCACGACAACGGAGCGAATTTTGCAAAGAAACGAAACAAAACAAAACAACAACAACCGAAAGCTGTTTTTAATGGTGCACCATGGAGAGCACCTCCATCAACCCAGCACACGCTTGGTAAAAGCATCATTCTGAGAGATGAAAATGAGAGCGCCAACATTTGGACTTGTGTGGAGCTGTCTGGGGTTTCTTCACAGCGTTCAGTGCGGTTTAGGAGACAACCATGTGCACTCCAGCTTCATATACCGGCGGTTGCGTAACCACGAGCGGCGAGAGATCCAGAGAGAAATCCTCTCCATCCTGGGCTTGCCGCACCGTCCCAGGCCCTTCTCTCCGGGCAAACAAGCGTCATCGGCACCTCTTTTCATGTTGGACCTGTACAACGCGATGACGACCGGGGAGGAGGAATCGCTCCTCGGAAAGGCGCTCGCGGGGAAACCGCGTAAAAGCGTGTCTGCAGTTCCACAAGGATACTCGCGCGCGCCGCAGCAGCCGTACCGCGCGGCGTCCCTGACAAGCCAGAGCCCGCCTTTGGCCACCGCGCACGACACCAACTTTCTCAACGACGCGGATATGGTGATGAGTTTTGTCAATCTAGGTAGGTATGTTGGGTTTAGTTAAGAATGGCAGCGCGTGATGCTGGTTTGTCGGGCGCGCGCTGCATCGCCAAATTGTCTCGCGCTGTATCCTGAGAGCGCGTGCTACTATTAAGTCCTCACGTTTTGCTATATCTGTAATAATAATAATAGTGATTTCGAAATTATCCTCTTAGTCTCCTTTCAGAAATGTTTAACGTGTCTTTCTGCGGTAATGTTATAATCACGTGAATGTTATCTAGTAACATATTTACGGTTTTTGGTCAATTTAACACTTTGGGTGAAAACTACCAAAATAAACAACTGACATACGTGATTCAGATGTCAGACAAGCGTGACAATGCTTTGCATTTATTCATGTTTTCTATTTGGGGTTTCTGAGACTCCAGTGCTCTCTTTGTAAAAAAAATAACAGCAATTTCGAAATTGCTCTTAAAAGTTTCTCTGACTGAAACAAAACCAAGTATGCATGGCATTATTCAAGTTTATGTGCTCTGTTTTACTAAGTAGAAATGCACTTGTTTATAAAGTTGATTATTACTGTATGTAGTAATGATATTGCTTCTGCTGGGGATCAGTTTGATCTCAGTAAAATAAATAAATAAACAACTTGGGAAAAATACTGTAGAACATAAAGTAAAGAACTGGCAGGAGTCTTAAATTTGCAATTTATTTATTAATAATTTTTAGGTATAAGTATGACGTTTCTAGGATCTCAAAGAAATGTAACATTTTTCATGTAAGATGGTTAAAAATCAAGTTGAAATTGTGTTTATAGCCAGTTTTCTCACTATATACAATATAAAACTTTTCAAAACAGCTAACAGGCAAAAAATGGCAACTGTGTATGGGACTTAAAACATTATAAAATACAATATTTCAATAATAATGGAAAGAAATACATTATAATATAGTCATGTTTTATAAATGCTTTATAATATATTATAAATATAGTTTAAATTATATCAGTGTAAAGCCTCTTCCAATTTGACTTGATTTAATCATGTAGTGTACTTCAAATCACAAAGTGGTTTTAAATTTCAATTTAAATCTTTATTAGACTATTCAAGCAAGATTAGTCTTATTATAATAGTTGTTATTATTATGCAGTTTTACATTGTTGCTGTCTTTACACGTTTATGTGTCTTCTTGATGTTGTTTCATGTATTTTTTTAAATATCAAATACAGTACCCTCTTATCATTCCAGTGTCCTGAAAGCAGGTGAATTGTTTAACAAAATGTCAGTTTATAGCTATTATAGTTACAGTAATATAGTCGTACACATTTAAGCTGTCCTTGAAAACTCTATGAACTGTGCATATATATGACTGTATGGTTACTGGAAACTCTGAGGCAATTGCAGGTTACAAAAATCACAGTTTTGGAAAGGCTTACAATGGAAGTGAATGTGGCCAGTCCATAAACGTTAAAATAGACAGTTTCAAAAGTATAGCTATGAAACTTAAACATTGTATGTGTTAAAATGGATTTAGTATGATAAAATTGCTTAATAACTTTACTAATCTGAGTAAAGTTATATAGAATATTACAACCTCACAGACGACACAATGCTGGTTAACCCTGTAAGTGATTTTATCGCACTAAAAGCATTTAGTTAAATTATGTTAATATAAAGTTTATGTTTTGTGGTTATACTTTTGAAACAATGGATTGGCCCCATTCACTTCCATTGTAAGTGCCTTACTGTAACTGCAATTTTTATTTTGATTCGTCCCTCATATATATATATATATATATATATATATATATATATATATATATATATATATATATATAAATTAGGGACAAATCAAATATATTATCTGTTGTAATCAACATTATGCTACAAATGCTGTCGATTGAGCTTAACATGTTTACTCTATTTAATACACTATTTTAAACTAAGTAAGTTTTATAATAATTGTTTTTTGTATTATGCAGTTTTATATTGTTGCTGTGTATCTTTTTTAAATATCATAGTGCCCTCTTATATGTCCTTAAATTTAAAGAGCAGGCGAATTTTTAGCCGAATGTCTGTTTATAGTTACTATAGTTACAGTAATATAGTTGTACACATTTAAGCTGCCCTTGAAAACTCCATAAACTGTGTATATATAGGACTGTGTGATTACTGGAAACTCTGAGGCAATTGCAGCTTACAGAGAAAATAAAAAGTAGATAGACTACTTCTTAGAAAACACACACAGTGAATGTGGAGTAAAAAATATGACCCAAATTATGAAGGATGTTAGCATACAGGTTTTGTTAATATCCTGTCATTGCTAATAATATATTTTTCTCTTCACTGTTATTTGAAGAATGCTGTGATAAGTTGATAAGTATTCTCTGAAGTATACACAGCTTCAGTGGCTGTGACCTCTCACCTCACAGTTAATGTAAACTTATCAAGTGACTGTCTGACCTGAGCGTAATTTGCCTTAATTACTTCCTGTTGTTAAGCAGAGGAAAGAACTGGAAGAAAGCTGCTTTTGGTCACAATCTGGTGCCAGTAGCTAGTGGAGTTTCTCTTTCTTTGCTAATCTAATTTATGTGTTAGAGACTGCTATAGTCATATTTTTTGCATGCTCTTCCATGGACATAACTTTAAGGGCCATTGTTCAGGATATAATCATACACCAGAATTAATTACAAAAGTCTTGAATGAATGTGAGGGTTTTTATCAATTTATCATACTTTTTTCTTTCTTTCTTTTACCAAAGTTTGGTCCTCAGGTAAGGCAGAGTAAATAAACATGTGCGTTACAAGGTAGAGTTCACCATCATCACCTTAACCGCACACCATCTGTTTTCACTCAAGAGAATGAGGGCTTGTACTCTATCTGCTCTTAGAGCAATGCAACTCTTTTAATGTAAAACGACACAGAGCTAAAGTACTCATAGTATCCTGTATATTTTGCAGCCTCTCTAAACACTGTGGTCCAAAGAATGGGTTTAATAAAAGCAGCTTTTCTACAAGCTTTAAAAATTATCAGGAAGTACACCAATGTAAGATAGATGAGAAATGTCATCATAAAATCTCTTTAAAACTGTTTCTCCTAGACAGCAATAAGATTAAACTGAGACCTTTGCTTGACTTTTCTGCTTCTCAGATTTTGCACGAGGAGCGTTTCAGGAGATCTAAAAAAAATGAGCATGTTTACATGCACAACAGTATGCTGATAAACACCAACAATCTGACAATGCAAGAAACCCGTGGTTACATGAGCCTTGAAATCGTCAGATTATTCTCTGCTTTTGACGTCAAAGCGTAAACAGTCATGCGCACAACATTTGCATACACTGGATAAGCCGGTATGAGCACCGGTCAAGGTGTTTACATGCAATGCGAAATCAGGATAATGAGCAAAAATCTACGTGTGCCAATTGGTTTATGCTCAAACCGTTTAAGTGTGTTCGGTGTAAGAACATGCACAATGTTTCAAACGGTGCTCAGATTAGCCAAAGTATGCAATCAACAGCTAGATACCTCAATATTTCCTCAAATATTTATCATAAAAATCTTAGTGTATGTCAATAATTGTCTCATTTGTGTCTGTTTGTATTCCTACATTAACAGTATTTGTGCCACAATGTTAATAACAACACACAAAATTGTAATTTGTTAATTTATAAAATAAAAAAATTATAAATGGCAGTTTCAGACACTTACAATGGAAGTGAATGGGGCCAGTCTGTAAACATTAAAGGAATATTCCGGGTTCAATACAACTGAAGCTTAATCGACAGCATTTGTGACTATATTAATTACCACAAAAATTAATTTTGACATGCCCCTCCTTTTCCTTTTAAAAAGCCAATCTGTAAACGTTAAAATACTCACAGTTTAAAGTTATAGCCAATTTTACAACTTTGTTGCCACGACGACAAACCCTAAAACCCTAAAATGACTTTAAAAACACCAATATGAACTACTTTACAGCTCAAATAATACACAAGCTTTATCAGAAGAAATTAATGTGCTTTTATAAAATTATAAGCTTCACATTTCTGATTTGAAACTCTCCAAATATTGGCCCCATTCACTTCCATTGTAAGTGCCTCACTGTAATCTTGTTTTTTGCTTCTTTTTTTTTAAAGAAGGGACGAGTCAAAATAATTTTTTGTGTTAATAAACATTATGCCACAAATGCTGTCGATTGAGCTCAACTTGTATTGAACCCGGATAAAAGATATATCTTGCGATGCACTCGGACACATCATCAGTGATGTTACCCGGGGTCATAGGGTGTTTAGGGTCTTTCGAATATCATACAGCCTCGCCCGAGCGACCCAGCCATGGTTGATCAAGCCCCAACTTGAGTCTGAGCAGCATTCTGCCACGAGTCACTCTGCTCAACACATTTTTAAAAGCAAAAGTTATATATGTTAAGATTAGTTGATGCACTATGAACTAACATGAACTAACAATGAACAATTGTGTTTTTATCAACAAAAATGAACAAAGATTAATAAATACTTTAAACAATAAATTGTTCATTGTTAGTTCATGATACCTAATGCATTAACTAATATTAACAAATGGTACCTTTTTGTAAAATGTTAACGTATAACTACAAGACATAAACATTGTATGTGTTGAAATGGATTTAGTGTGATAAAATCGCTTACTAACCTTACTAATCCATGTAAAGTTATTTAGAATTTTTCAACTTCATTGCCATGACAAAGCAATGCCGATGCATGTAGTGCTTTTCGTATCACACTAAAGGTATGTTAACATGTATAATATTTTTACATTTTGTGGTTGTACTTTTGAAACAATGGACTGGTCCCATTCACTTCCACTGTATGTGCCTTACTGTAACTGAAATTTACTTTCTCTTTCTCTCTCTCTCTCTCTCTCTCTCTCTCTCTCTCTCTCTCTTTTTTTGTTTTCAAAAATATGATCTGTGGTAATCAACATTATGCCACAAATGCTGTCGATTGAGCACAACTTGTACTGAATCCGGAACATACCTTTAACTTATTGTTTTGAATGTAACAAAATGCAAAAGGTGCCTTTACTTTCAATTATCTATTCAGTTAATCTAATGAATTAATATCTCCATTGCCCAAAAAGCACTATTTCCACCACCTCTGGTCTTAATCAGCAGCCAAGACGTGAAGTTGAGTCGGGCCAGCTGGTGTAACTGTGGCCTGCCCTCTGACCTCTGCGTGTTAAGTAACTACAGACTTTCACTGTAGATAAACTATCAGAGAATTTCACTGACACCAAAGCAAACACACTTCAGCCTTTCTGCTCTATGCTGCTCTACATATCACATATCACCCTGCATGCTTTGTGTTGTAAAAGAAAATGACAGTGGGCTACATGGGTGTACTAATGGCAGTAACACTACAGGGAGACAATGTTTAATCATTCTTTTTAAAAAACAAAAACAAAAAACAATGCATTCTGTAGTTCTTTGCGGTAATGATAACAACTAACTATTTTTATTCTCATGAAAATTACGTGTCTGTGTGACTGTCGGTGGCATTTTTGCAAAACGAAATTACGTGGTTCATTACACATATTGTGGAAGTTCCAAGGTAAAATATCAACTGTGTGGTGCTAAAATGTTCTTTTTTTAGGTTAATGCTATATCGAGTTTAAAATCAACAAAACCTACCTTCCTACACTTAACCTTAAACCTAAACTTAATCGATAGTGTCATAAAAGCAAATATGAAATGAAAAACGCAATTGCTGTAGCAACCATGTCATTTTGTGATGCTTCTATGACACTTTTGACTCACATGCTGACTCAAGTGTTCTACAGTACTCGTACCCCGCAGTCCTTTGCATCACAAGTGTAACGTGCTATACAGTGGTGAATTCTCAGGGCCAGCAAAGCCTTCTCTGCTGGCCTAACATGTCTAATAAATAAATATTTTTTTCATCCTTTCATTCTCAATCACCTTTTGCCTATTTATTTTCAATTGCTTTCCACTCCTAATTCATCTAAAAACGAATAGCAAACGACAAACAGTTTATCCAATCAGAATTTATTTCTTGACGCTTACAAGGGTGTGACGACTGGTTCACAAATCGCATGCCCAAAGCCAAAGCCGAGCGCTTCCGAAGCAGCGCGTGAGTCTGAGCTCCACCCCGTTAAGCCTTCAGAATTTCTACAGAATCCCTCAACAGTGCAAGTGAATAGGCATCTAAAGTCAGATTGTCAGTTTCATCAGCCAATCAGATTTATTTATTTGTTCTTGGTGGGTGTGGTCTTTAGAATATGTCCCAGTCGAAGCCTTCTAGCTGGCCTTGAGTGACGCAATCACACTTTAAGTGATGTACGTAATTTGAAAGCGAAGAGTGCGAGATCTAGCTGACGAGTCGACTGTCATTACTGCCGCTATTGCCATTGAGAAAGAGATCCTTATGGATTTAAAAACCTGAGATCTAAACAGGAAAGGAGAGCCAATTTTTACTTCAAGTAAATTGATAAGTGCTTTTTGCATTGTTATAGCAACATCAGGAGTTTTCTAAGTGTAAATTAGGCTGGCTGGAGCATTCAGTATCAGTTTAAGTTTTGAAAAGTAACCGTGTACCCTTACGAAACAAAAATTATTGCAAGCAATATTTAGATCACAAATATTATTAGAGAGCTTTGTCCTGGTATTAGAACTTGTTGGTTTTGGCTTTCGTGCGTGGACGTGTTTTAAAAATGTCAATTGGTATTATTATTTGGCTGCGATGTAATGTATGATGTCCATAGGCATAGGGTGTCTTATTAATTGTGAAACTGTGTTTTCTTAATGGCATGAATCGCACTGAAGGCCAAGACTTAAAATGCACCGGCCGCCACTGGCGCTATATAGTAGTAAAGTCAGTCATGTACTATAGTAAAAGTGTTTAGATGTCAGAAGAAAGCTTTGTGTGAGGAACATGGTGAAAAGTATGTGTATATGAACTGTTAACCTGCCATTATTGTGATTTATGTAAAAAATGAATAAAAGTCACTGTAGCGCAGAGTTTAATTCACCAGGAAACTGCGATTGTATGATATGTACAATGAGCCAAATAAAAATCATTTTGCAAAAATGTAGGTATAGTAAAGTGGTTCTGAGACCTGGGCTGCGTTTCCCAAAAGCATCACAAATTTAAGTTGATCGTAGAGACCATTGGCGCCGATGCTTTTGGGATGCTTTTGGGAAATGCAGCCCAGGCTGATTCGTTTTTATGGACGCAACAATTATGTTTTATTATGAGCCTCTCCCAAATGGATGGAATACCCAATAATTGTTAAAGTGAAAAAAAAAAAAAAATCCAAAAATTCATGAAAATGATCCCCCATGTAATGACTGATTTAACTGCAGATTACATCCTAAAATGATGCTGATGAAAATGGAACAGCCTTGACTAGAAAATAAATAAATACAATAAAATAAAAAATGTTGTCCTTTAAAGGAGTGGGTAATTTTTTAAGAGGATAACATTTTTTTTTATTTTTTTTGTATCCCAATATTCCGAGGCAACTATAAGTAAACAATTTCTAGGTTGATTCCTCCAAAAGGTGTTAACAACACTGTTGCTCTTTGGTGCTATCAAAACATTTCTCTGATTGAGTGACCCAACAGTGCATTTCCGAAACATAGGATGGCAGGTAAAGACATATTCATATTAATGGTAATTCGTTACCTGATTTGTTAGGGTTAGGTTTAGGAGGTAGGGTTATGGTTGGGTTACAGTTTCTCCGACCAATCAGGTAGGGTTTTCCTGATGAATATTACTGAATCGTCCAATAAAGCATAACTTTACTCATAAATATAAATGACTCTTCCACTGCCATCCTACGTGTCAAAAATTTGCGACTCGACCAGGGGTGCATCTCCCAAAAGCAACGTTAGCCAACTATGGTCAAAAGTTGGGTTCTATATCTTTCATATATATATATATATATATATATATATATATATATATATATATATATATATATATATGAAAACTTCTTATTCCGGGGTTTTGCAGAAAGCAGCGTTCTGATACATCACGTAAACATGAATGCAGCCGTTTAAGGGATTAAAGGCTGTTTAAAGAAAGCACTTGAACTCAGACGGTACCTGTGGAGAACATAGCTTATGTGTCCATATTAATGCTCACTCTAAGTGAAGTTCTTATCGGTTTTTCAAGAGTGCACATGTGCATATGTGCTCAAGTGCATCGGGGGAACCCCAAAGTCTGATGTAAAGGGAAACCCCGCTATTGCAGCGCAATGTAACTGTCACATTTACATAGTGCATGCAGCTTTTGTGCTTTCACAAAATAAATGTTAATAAGCTATTGTAATTTAATATCCGCAAAGGTTATTACTCCTCTCTCTGCAAAACTGCAAAACCCAGGGCTGGGTTAAGCCTCACTGGGGCCCTGGGCTAGCTAATGCATTTTAATTAGGTCACATGATCTACAGCTCTACACAGGTTAACCAACGTCATAATAAGCTAATTAATATTCATGAGCCATGCCCCTAAATATTCGCTCATGACCCAGAGAGTCGCAAACTACCAACATACAGTATATGATCACAGAAAACTCGCCAATGACACATATGTCAAAGCTTGTCCAATAAAGAACAAATAGTAAATACATCAGCCCTTAAATGGATGTTAGTATGAATGTAACATAGACAGAAATAATTTTGTTTAGACTGCGGAATACATACAAATATAGCCCACGCCAATGAGGATAAATAAATTTGCCATGCAATCATGTTAAAACTACTAAAACAGTCAAGCAGAGATCTACATAAAATTAAATGACACTCACCACTATCATCAAACTACTTAAATGCCCTCTTCATGGTCTTCTTGAAAGCAAGCCCTCAAATAAATATTTGAAATCCAAAAGGTGCAGGGGATCGTCGTGCTCTGTTAACATTGTCATCGTACAGTTCAGTCTGTTATAATTCACTGACGTCCTCAGCTGATTTTGATTAGGCTGATCTCCAAAAAAAAACTCTTTCTGGTTCAAGGGTGAATTCAATTATAAGTGCTTAGAGTATGGAGCCAATTCAGACAGGTAATGCATATAAATACATATTTTCATAATGTGAATCAACATCCTTGTGTGATTTATTTTTTTCCGATGTTAAAATAATGTCTCTTATTGCAGAGACAATTATAGCCTACTGCAAGTAAGCCATTTATAGGTTGATTTCCCCCAAAGATGTAAACACTGGCTCTGTAGCACTTTCAAAACTTTGCTGTCTTAGTTTGAGTGATGTGTCAATTTCTAGCTCAACCAATTGCGTGACTTTGAGGCGGGAGTACCTGTAATACACTGATTAGCTGTGAATTTACTCGTTTTTGCAAACAATAGCAGACTAAGAGTGGCAAGAGTGTACAGGAAAATTGTTTAGAAATAATAATGATTTTTTACAGAGTTTGGTGTCGCCGAAATGACACAATTCATATTAAAATTCATATTTGATCGCGTGTATCCGTGGCCCCTCTTAGTAGCGGGGCTCTGGGCTGCAGCCCATGTTGCCCACTGGGTTAATGCAGCCCTGGTTGAACCAACATGGTTTGAACAATGAATGTGCAACATAGTTACTATGGTTTTGGGAGACAATTGTGACTAGCTATTTCATTTCTCCAAAAATGCATCCTATTATGGTGGTTAAGCATTTAGTTACGTAGTTAAACGGGAAATGCAATCCAGCTGACAAGGCAACATTGGCTCAACCAATGATGTGAGTTTGGGGCATGACTGTCTGTTTGTCAGGCCAAAGGAAGTCGTGGGGGTGTTCGGGAAACCTTTGGAAACCTTTTTTTATTTATTTTTTTTGGTAATTCCATTTCGCTAGAGGCAAAGTAATTTCACTTCACATAAATACATGACCCATGTGGTAGAGATGCCTTGTGTACAAACAAAATAGTATACCTTAGTGTGATAGTATCAAAATGTGCTCTACCAAAAGTTTGAGAGGCCTGTAAAAGTGTTAAAAAAAAACATTCAATGCAATGCTTTATAGCCATCTAGCAGAGCAGTTTCTAGATATATGGAGTATGCCTCATCTATGAGGCACTTACTATATATCAAAAATGTGTTCTCATTTAAGTTTCTCCCATTTAGGACACATTTAGGAGGTAGCATTAAATTTCTTACAGTGATAACATCTCACCCACATGGTATTTTCAGCGGGCTGGAAACTGGAATTTTGGGAGGTCAGAATTTTGGCAAAAACACTGTGACACATTGTTCCCAAACCACCAACTTTCACCAAATCACTAACTAAATTACTAACTTTGTTAGCACTCACCTAAACCGTCATCACTAACTTTGTTAGCACTCACCTAAACCGTCATCACTAACTTTGTTAGCGATTTTGAAATTTGTGGCGCATCAGCTATTCTCTGCTAATGCAATATGTTATTAGCAAAGGCCTGTTTTTCTTAGCTGACAGCCCCATTCATCATGGACAGAGAATACAGGGAAGGGCTGTGTAGAGAAGGCTACCTGCGCTCTGATGACTGATTTAATGGACTGTATATTGCTTTTGTTGGTTGTCCGAATGTTTGGATTAGGCATGGAATGTTGACGATTTTGATGAATTACTTTTGTACATTTTGTATTTTCCTGCAGTTGAGAGGGACAAGGATTTCTCGCATCACAGACGACACTACAGGGAGTTTCGTTTCGATTTGACACAGATCCCGGAAGGAGAGTCTGTGACCGCTGCAGAATTCAGGATTTATAAGGATCACACTCATGGAAGATATGAGAATATCACACTCAAGGTCACCATATACCAAGTCATCAAAGAATATCCAAACAGGTGAGCGATGGTGTTGTTGCCTACAGTATATGCAGTACCAGCAGTGTTGGGGAGTAGTTAAATAAAAGTAGTAACACTACTAACTACATTGTTCAGTAGCATGACAGTAGTTCAGCTATTTTTACAATAGTGTAGGTTTTCCATTTACAAGCTACTTTTTCCAATGATTAGCGCTGTAGCGTCACAAAACTGTACATTTGTCACAATGTATTGCGGAAGCAGTAATGAAGCTGAGAGGAGTAATCAAAGCACTCACCTAAACCATCTTCTCTCTCTCATGTAGCACTGGGAAAACCAAATTACATAAGTGAATTGGTTCTTTCGGACAGTACATGTAAATTAACTAGTTCACATAAATGATTCACTAATTCCCTTCAGCCCAGTGCAGCCTTAAAGGAACTTTGCCCTCTTCTTGAAGCAAAATATTAAGTGTAGTGCTGTTGTTTATCACTAGTTTTCAATAGAGTAATACAAATTAGAGTGGGGCCTGTATGCCTTTAAGTGCCGTCTGTTCGCTAAGTGGTGTTCTTCCCGTCGGGAAGACCCCCAGAGATGTGCAGTCGGATCAGTGCTTTCCTTCATGCAGGAGAGGTTGGAAGGGAGGCTGTCCCCTTCCACCTTGAAGGTGTACATTGCCGCCATAGCAGCACACCACAACGCAGTCGACGGTAAGTCCTTAGGGAAGCACGACCTGATCATCAGGTTCCTAAAATGCGCCAGGAGGCTGAATCCCTCCAGACCGCACCTCGTTCCCTCATTGGACCTCTCTGTAGTTCTTCAGGGTCTACAGAGAGCCCCCTTTGAGCCTTTGCAGTCAGCCAAGCTTAGTGCACTCTCCTTGAAGACTGTGCTCCTGACTGCGCTCACTTCCATCAAGAGGGTAGGTGACCTGCAAGCGTTCTCTGTCAGCGAAACGTGCCTCGAGTTTGGTCCGGGTTACTCTCACGTGATCCTGAGACCCCGACCGGGCTATGTGCCCAAGGTTCCCACCACCCCTTCAGGGACCAGGTGGTGAATCTGCAAGCGCTGCCCCAGGAGGAGGCAGACCCAACCTTGTCGTCGCTGTGTCCGGTGCACGCTTTACACATCTATTTGGATCGCACGCAGAGCTTTAGCATCTCTGAGCAGCTCTTTGTCTGCTTTGGTGCACAGCGGAAAGGAAGCGCTGTCTCCAAGCAGAGGATCGCCCACTGGCTCATTGACACCATAACTATGGCATATGTCGCCTAGGACATGCCACCCCCGGTAGGGCTACAAGCCCATTCTACCAGGGGTCTAGTGGCTCCCTGGGCCCTGGCCTCTCTAACAGACATTTGCAGAGCAGCGGGCTGGGCAACACCCAACACCTGTGCAAGGTTCTACAACCTCCGGGTGGAACCGGTTTCGTCCCAGGTAGTGGCACGCAACACAAGCGGATAAGCCCGGGATAGCCGGCCGGGTGTATCACTTGCACATAGTGCCTTCCACCTCCCTTGGAGCTGAAGACGTGCACCATTAATTCCCAGTAGTGTTCACAAACTTTGTTCCCTGGTTGACTTCCTCCGAGCCCTGTGGCAGTCGAGTTTTCGGAGAGACTTGCTGCCGGCCCAGTACACGTGTGAACTAAGAGTCCTGTTCTGGGGTAGGTGCTCCGCATGTGGCGGTTCCCTGTAAGGCTAACCCCATGCGATATATATCTTCCGCTAATTCGTTTCCCTGTTGGCAAACTGCGTCTTCCTTGGGCAGAGCCCCTCTGCCCCAGTCTCCATGTTTGTAGTAACTACTCCCCCATTGGGCAGAATCTACCTTGAAGACTCTCCACATTGTTGGAAAGACCATGTGATGTATTTTTCCACTTAAATATACCCCCCTCTCTTTGTGTGGTCTCCGCGGTGTCTTCCCCTTGGGAGGGACACCCCTAACTAGACCTGGCAGCCCAGTCGGATAATCCCCCTTCTTTTTTAGGGAGTGGAAATAAAGAAGGGGAAAAGTGGCCACGACTGGGTTAAGCCTGTCTCTATCTTTTGGGTAGTCAACTTGTCCCCAAAAAGGGCCGTTCGACACTCATAAATATGTTGGGGGAGGTTACGTGTTGACCTGGTGTGCTGGCTATGAAGCACACAGTAGTCTGCCCATCACACACCGCAGTTCACGTAACACAGTTCAGCCAATTGTGGCATTTCGTATAGGGACTCCTAGTGTCACTACATCGACACAACGTCGAGTGAGTGACAGATAGGGAACATCATGGTTACTTGTGTAACCTCCATTCCCTGATGGAGGGAACGAGACGTTGTGTCCCTCCTGCCACAACGCTGAACTACCCGCTGAAATGGCTGGACCTTATATCGGCTCCTCAGCATAAAACCTGAATGAGTGGTTGCATACCAGCTCCTTTTATACCCGTATGTCCGGGGGAGTGGCATGCAAATACCACTTGCCAATTTTCATTGGCCTTTTATCAAAGACCAGAGGTGTCTCGGGCTTCCCGAGAGTGACCCCTAGTGTCACTACATCGACACAACGTCTCGTTCCCTCCAACAGGGAATGGAGGTTACACAAGTAACCATGACATTAATTTTCATAAAGGAATGTCACCCTAATTAAATATAGAATCAGGTGAAATTGAATATTGAATCCTGTCAGAGGGTGAGGGGAGACAAAGGGACCCAAACGCAGAGGGAAACAGTCAATGACTTTATTAACAACAATGTTTGTAAACAAGGACATGCGCACCCAGCACTGGCTGCAGTGATGAGTCAAAAGCTATAGTCGCTCAGCGGGCTAAGGAATGAGTGTGTTAGTATGATGAGTGCGTTTGTTGTGGAAGTCAGGAGCCATTCAAAGAGACTCCATTGAAGTGTGGTGCAAAGCAAAGCCAAGGTGAGTTTCTACCCCGACACGCAGGCAGAAACAGAGGAATCCTCCTCCAAGGGAACAGGGCAACAATACAGGTGATGGCGACGATGAACAGGAAGGTAACTACACCTCTAGAGACAGACACACGAACAATCTCCAACTAAACAAGAGAGCACGTTTAACACTTGACAGCAAACAATAAACTGGCAAAGAAAGAGGGAAAACACAAGGAATAAGTAGGGAGTGCAATCAGTGAGAAGCAGCTGGAAGGAGCGAGTAATCATTAAATTAATCATTAATGATTAAGTAAATCATTGCCACAATCAGCGCCTCCCCGGGAACGTTCCCATGGAAACGCTGATCATGCATGCCGGCTCCACCTGTGAGTCATGAGGGAGAGAGAAAAACAAACAACAGTATGAGCCAGCACAAATGGCAGAACTGGCAGAGTTACCTTGCTGATGGTGGAAGCGATCGATGAGGGCACGGTCCAGGAAATCCCGCGCCGGGACCCAACACCTCTCCTCAGGTCCATATCCCTCCCAGTCAACCAGATACTGGTACCCTTTGCCCCTCCGCCTAGCATCGATCAGTCTCCTGACCAAATACACTGGTGAGCCCTCAACCAAACGTGGGGGAACGGGAGTGACGGGCTTCAAATTAGAACACAGAACGGGTTTAATTTTGGAAACATGAAAGACAAGATGAATGCGACGGAGGTGAGGAGGTAATTTGAGGAGGACCACCACTGGACTAATGACCTTGGTGATGGGAAATGGTCCGATAAACTTGGGACCCAGCTTACGTGAGTGGAGACAGAGTGGAATGTCCTGGGAGGACAACCAAGCCTTCTGTCTGCACACATAAGTCGGGGGCTTAGACCGGTGTTGGTCCACTGACCTCTTAACACGAGCGCCAGTCCATAAGAGGGCTTCTCTGGCGGCTTTCCAGGTGCGTCGGCACCTCTGTAAAAACACGTGAACAGACGGGATCTGAGAATCGGGCTCTTGGGCGGAAAACAGAGGGGGCTGGTAGCCAAGACTACACTGGAAGGATACAACCCCATAGACGATGACGGCATCGAGTTATGGGCATACTCGACCCAAACTAAACTTTTGCTCCAAGAAGAAGGGTTACGGGAGGCCATACATTGCAGGGTCTCCATGACAGCTTCTTCCCTTCCCATGATAAGTGTTGTGTAGGTCCAACTTCGTAAAGTTGGACGCCCCCTGCAAGAGTTTGAAGGCTCAGGGACATCAACGGCAAAGGCACCCCGATATGCGATACATCTATGCAGGGTCTAAGTGAGCCATCCTTCTTCTCCACGAAGAAGAACCCCACCCCTGCTAGCGAAGAGGAAGGGCAGATGAGACCGGCTGCTTAAGAATCATTTATATACCTGTTCATGGCCTCCCTCTCGGGAGCCGAGAGTGAATACAGCCATCTTTGAGAAGGAGAGGTGCCAGGAAGCAATTCTATAGCACAGTCGTACGGGCGATGAGGAGGGAGGGTCGCAGCATTGCGCGGGACTGTCAGAACACCGCCCTCAAGTCGTAGTATGCCAACAGTACTCCGGACAAATCCGCCGGCTCATTCTGCAACGAAACACAAGACTGGATAGGGGAGACAGCAGAGTTAAGACAATGTGAAGAACAAAAAGAGCTCCAAACAAGGACTGTGTTGGTTGCCCAATCTATGTGTGGGTTGTGCGTTACCAATCAGGGATGTCCCAGCACAACTGGGGTTGATGGGGGCCGGATGAGATGGAAGGACAACTGTTCAGAGTGGTTACCGGAGACAATAGTGATTGGTTACGTGGAATGGGTGATGACTGACAGGGGCATGCCACTAAGTGTGTGAGCGGTGATGGGCTCATCCAATCGGACCCTGGGGAGCCACCATTTGGAAATCCAAGTCCGTATCAATGAAATTCCCTTCGGCATCGGAATCCACCAAAGCTGAAATCGTTTGACTGTCTGTTCCATTCTGCAGCTGGGCTGGGAGAAGTGTGCAATGTCTGAGGGCTTTGTCCAAGGGTGCCGTGCTCATCAGTAACCCCCTTACTACTGATGAGCGTTGTCTTTTAACTGGCATGTTTCAGAGAGGTGGCCCGATCGGCCGCAAGAAGAACATAACCTCTTAAGAAGCCGGCGCTGCCTTTCTTATATGACACCGGAAGTCTACTCACCTGCATGGGCTCCATGGTAAGTTCCGCAAGCTGCGAAGCCATCATTTCCAGAGCGCAGTTGGAGGCAGAGATTTGATCTTGGTGTTGTCCAAGCAGAGCTACTTGTTGTGAAAGGGTGGAGCGAAGAGTAGTCTCCTCCGCTGGGTCCATGTTGGCCAATTTATTCTGTCAGAGGGTGAGGGGAGACCCAAATGCAGAGGGAAACAGTCAATGAGTTTATTAACAACAACGTTTTAAACAAGGACAGGTGCACCCAGCACCAGCTGCAGTGATGAGTCAAAAGCTATAGCTGCTCAGTGGGATAAGGAATGAGTGTGTTAGTATGATGAATGCGTGCGTTGTGGAAGTCAGGAGCAATGCGAAGAGAGTCTGTTGAAGCTGGTGTGGTGCGAAGCAAAGCCCAGGTGAGTTTCTCACCCCGACACGCGGGCAGAGACCGAGGAATCCTCTGGGTGACAATACAGGCAAAGGCGAAGCCGACGGCGAACAGGAAGATAACCACACCTCTAGAGACAGGCAACCAACAGACACACGAGCAATCTCCAACTAAACAAGAGAGCACGGTTAACATTTGATAGCAAACAAAAAAACTGGCAAAGAAAGAGGGACAACACAAGGAATAAGGAGGGAGTGCAATCAGTGAGAAGCAGGTGGAACGGGCGAGTAAATCATTGTCATGATCAGTGCCTCCCCGGGCCCATGGAAATGCCAATCACTCGTGCCAGCTCCACCTGTGAAACACGAGGGAGAGAGAAAAACAAACAACAGTATGAGCCGGCACAAATGCCGGAACTGTGACAGAATTCTGTAATCAGAATTTCTGACTGCAGAATTCAAGCTGAAGAATTGAAGCCGAATGAAATTGCAAAAATAAACAATGTTTTCAAAACAGCTTTCCAAATACACCCCTCATATAACAGTCAGGTAGTCCCGCCCCCGACTCACACCATTGGTCGAGTAAAGTTGTTGCGGCAGGTCTAAGCGAGTGGTATATTTATACCACCACAGAAACATTGTTTACTGTTTCCAAGAAAATTAACCTATTTATAGTTTACGTTTCTCTGCATATTAAGCTGTGATAGAAAAAAGTATTTTAACACTGAAAAAGTTACAAACTTCATCTTTAAATAATATTAGCCAAATGTTATACAGTATATGTAAAAATGTTTTCTTCTTTAAATAGTGTCAATGTAGATATTAACTTTTTGTTATTAGCTTGTCGTGTAGCTAACTACTTTTTTAAAGAGTAGCTTGACTGTAGTTTAACTACTTTAAGTTATGAGTAGCTTGTGGCTTTGAACGCTACAGTTTCAAAATAGCTTCCCCAACACTAATATCAGTAATAAGTTTGGACATATTTTTTACTGAATTTATGTTTCTTGTGATTGTACTTTTTTTTTTTAATGGTGTCCTCTGAAATGTTGAAATCAGATGTGAGCGCTAATGTAAGTTCATTCAGGAAAACACTGAATACATTTTAAGGTATTATGATGGATATCACAAGTTAGTAGGTTTGGTCTTGGTGGTCTAGATCTGTTAATACTACTGCTGCAGAGCAAGTACAAAGACTTGCAACTGCTAAGCACAGCCATGTAAGACATGCTGTTACACAATTAAACATACAGTACATACAATCCTTGTGAAGCAGATCTACACATGTGGTGCTGCAGAGGTGGAGGGTTTCAAAGAGAAAACTCTTGTAGCACACTGCAGTGAAATCGGCTTACCAACATAGTCTCATGAAAATTCGTCACAATAATACAAGGTGGTGAATTTGTACGAATTCGTATGCCTTAATTTGTACAAAAACGTACAACTTACATGTACAATAACCAATCACATACTGTATGCTTTATGAACACCAGTTTGGAACCTGGAAGTGTCGCTTTCTTCCGTATTACCAAACAGGCCTTTTAACATTAATATCATGATAATGTTTACACTCTGTGAGGTGTAAGTTTTTCCTATCTGTCACTCACTCGACATTGTGTCGATGTAGTGACACTAGGGGTCACTCTTGGGAGCCCGAGACACCTCTGGTCTTTTATAAAAGACCAATGAAAATTGGCGAGTGGTATTTGCATGCCACTCCCCCAGACATACGGGTATAAAAGGAGCAGGTATGCAACCACTCATTCAGATTTTCTGTTCGGAGCTGAACGGTCATGCTCATTGAACTGAATTCCCACGACTGTTCATTCACCTCTGCTGGATCTGACGGCACATTTCAGCGGCTTCTCCCTCCTCTGCACTGGTGCAATGCAGAGAATGCCCCTGGGTGCTTTGGCAGAAATAAAAAGAGTATATTTCTCTAAAAGATTATATTTCTCTAAAAGAGTGACACACACAGAACGTCTTTTTAAAGATGCGTCTTTTTAAAGATGCCTTTACTTTGTGTGTTATTCCTGGTTGCGCTTGTTATCTCTCGCCTTCTGATGGTCACGATCTTTCGTGTCTGGGCACTGCTCACGTGGAGATAGCGTTCGTGGATGAGTCATGTTCTCGCGATGAGTACATGAGCTCTCGAGCGCAGCATCGGAGAGCGGGCTCGTCCAGTCGGATGCGGAAGCCTCAGCTGGGCTCCTCCCTTCGGGTGCGGTCGCGGCTTACCTTCATAAGAAAGCAAGCCACCCCAGAGGCTCCCCGCCTTGGTCCTTCTACCTACAGGTATGAGGCCAGCGCGGCTAGCACTGGGGGCGATTTGGGAACCCAATGGGACCACCTCCACCGGGTATCCCCCCGCGGACCTCCCATTCCCCAGCACGCTCGTCTGCCCCGATTGGGCTTCCGGATGAGTCTGCCGGCTCGTCTCACGGCGAGTTCGACCTCTTATTCGGAGTCCGCGAAAGTGATGAGCTCTCGAGCGCAGCATCGGAGAGCGGGCTCGTCCAGTCGGACGCGGAAGCCTCAGCTGGGCTCCTCCCTTCGGGTGCGGTCGCCCAGTCACAGGCTGATGCGGAGATGATGACATGCTTTCCCGGGCAGCCACGAGCATCGGGCTAGAGTGGAACCCTCATTACCCTCGATGGTGGGGCGGCCAAGGGCTATTCGGCAATCCCCCGGTGGATAAAGGCGCTCGCGGTGCACCTATGCCCATAGGGCGCCCAAAGATCCCATCCAAGGCCTGTAGGTTTACGTCATCTCTGCCGGCCAAGGCCTATGGTGCCGCTGGACAAGCTGTCTCCGCCTTGCACGTCATGGCTCTCCTGCAAGTCCAAGGTGCTAAAGGAACTGCACAAAGGTAGTTCCGCCCCGGGATTGATGCAGGAGCTGCGCTCGTCGACCGACCTCGCTTTCCGGGCGACGAAGGTCACGGTGCGGTCTCTTGGGCAGGTGATATCCACATTGGTGGTCCAGGAGTGCCACCTTTGGCTCAACATGGTCGAGATGGGAGAGGCCAACAGTTCCTTGCTGCCCCCATTTCCCAAGTTGGCTAGTCTGGCAACACCGAGGACTTTGCCCAGCAGTTCTCAGCGGTGAAGCAGCAGACGTCTGCTTGTCGCCAAGGGTGTCCCCCAGCGGTGACTGCACTGCCCCTGCGGCCCGGCCCCGGCATGAGCCCACCGCAGGAAGCAGACATCACCCGTCTCACGGCCGGCCGCCAGGAACCCGCAAAAGGCTTCGAAGCGCCCCTGAGACGGGCCACCCAGGGACAACGAAACCCGCTGCTCTGGAGCTGGTAAGCAGACCACTCCATCCCCCGGTCAAGGGCCGGGAGGAGAATCTTTTGTTACCTTTGCATTTAATTGTGCTTCATGCCCAAGTGGCTGCAGTACCCAATAGTTCAGCAAGAGCGGTTTCCTTGTTCCCTGGGTCACGTATCTGGTGTGCATGGCCGTCATCACGACCACCATCACCACTTTATTTGGCAGGATTGGCGCTCCAGCGGCGGTCTCCCCACCCCTGAGCGCCCAGCTTTGGCACAAATCCGCCCCCGATGTGACAGTCTCCACGGGTCACGAGGACAGGCCTCTTCCTCCCCCGTCCCAGGCTGTCCTTGTGGTCACAAGGAGCCATGTAAGTACTTCGATGTCCCTGAACTCAGCACGGCCATGACACAGTGTGGCACCTCAGGCTCCACCTCATCGTGAGGCTCCACCCACCGGTACGTCTGACGAGATTGTCCCTCTGGCCGAGATGAAGAAGGAGTTTTACAGCCCCTAATTCATTGTACCGAAAAAAGGCAGTGGGCTGCGGCCAGTCTTGGACCTGCGAGTACTGAACCGGGCTTTACACAGACTCCCGTCCTAGATGTTGACACAAAGACGCACTCTAGTGAGTGTCCGGCATCAAGATTGGTTCACGGTGGTAGACCTGATGGACGCGTACATCCACGTCTCAATTCTACCTCGACACACACCCTTCCTGTGGTTTGCAATCAAGGATCGGGCGTATCAGTACAAGGTCCTCCCTTCCGGTCTGTCCTTGTTCCCTCGCGTCTTCATGAAGGTCACAGAGGCAGCCCTTGCCCTGCTAAGGGAAGTGGGCATTCACATCCTCAACTATCCCGACGGTTGGCTAATCCTAGCTAGCTCTCGGGATGTGTGGTGTGCACACAGGAACTTGGTGCTCTCGCACCTCAGCCGACTAGGGCTTCGGGTCAACTGGGAAAAGAGCAAGCTCCTCCTGTTTCAGAGCATCTCTTTTCTCGGTTTGGAGTTGGACTCAGTCTCGTTGACGGCGCACCTCACGAACGAGCGCGCACAGTCGGTGCTGACCTGTTTGAAGGCGTTCAGACAGAAACAGCGGTTCCACTGAAACACTTTCAGAGGCTCATGGGGCATATGGCATCCTCAGCGGTGGCCACCCCGCTCGGGTTGATGCATATGAGACCGCTTCAGCACTGGCTTCAGACTCGAGTCCCGAGATGGGCATGGCACCGTGGGACACATCGCGTGGTCATCACGCTTGTCTGTCACCACCTCTTCAGCCCTTGGACCAACCTCATGTTTCTACGGGTAGGCGTTCCCCTAGAACAGGTCTCCAGGCGCATCGTGGTCATGACAGATGCCTCCAAAACGGGCCCGCAGCTGCGTTTGCACATCAACTGCCTCGAGTTGCTGGCAATTCTGCTCACACTGCGGAGGTTCCGGCCGTTGATCCAGGGCATGCACATGTTAGTTCGGACAGACAACACGGCAACGGTAGCATATGTCAGCCGCCAAGCCGGTCTGCGCTCTCGTTGTATGTCACAACTCACCCGCCATCTCCTCCTCTGGAGTCAGCAGCACCTCAAGTCGTTGCGAGCCACTCACATCCCGGGCGACTTCAACATGGCAGGTTACCCTCAGGGGAGAGTGGACACTCCACCCTCAGGTGGTCCAGCTGATCTGGAGTCGATTCGGGCAGGCACAGGTAGACCTGTTTGCCTCCCAAGAATCCTCCCACTTCCCGCTCTGGTACGCCCTGACCAAGGCACCTCTCGGTATAGACGCGCTGGCACACAGCTGGCCCCCTGGCCTGCACAAATATGCATTTCCCCAGTGAGCCTACTTGCACAGACTCTGTGCAAGGTCAGGGAGGACGAGGAGCAGGTCATCCTGGTAGCACCCTACTGGCCCACCCAGACGTGGTTCTCAGACCTCACGCTCCTCGCGACAGCCCCCCCAGTGAATTCCCCTGAGGAAGGACCTTCTTTCTCAGGGATGGTGCACCATCTGGCACCCGTGACCAGACCTCTGGAATCTCCATGTCTGGTCCCTGGACGGGACGTGGAAGACCTAAGCGGTCTACCACCCGCGGTGGTAGACACGATCACTCAGGCTAGGGCCCCCCTCTACGAGGCGCCTCTATGCCTTTAAGTGGCGTCTGTTCGCTAAGTGGTGTTCTTCCCGACAGGAAGACCCCAGAGATGCGCAGTCAGATCGGTGCTTTCCTTTCTGCAGGAGAGGTTGGAAGGGCGGCTGTCTTCTTCCAACTTGAAGGTGTACATTGCTGCTATAGCAGCACACCACGACACAGTGGATGGTAAGTCCTTAGGGAAGCACAACCTGATCATCAGGTTCCTGAGAGGCACCAGAAGGCTGAACCCCTCCAGACCACGCCTCGTTCCCTCATGGGACCTCTCTGTAGTTCTTCAGGGTCTACAGAGAGCCCCCTTTGAGCCTTTGCAGTCAGCTGAGCTTAAGGCACTCTCCTTGAAGACTGCTCTCCTGACTGTGCTCACTTCCATCAAGAGGGTAGGAGACCTGCAAGCATTCTCTGACAGCAAAACGTGCCTGGAGTTCTGTCCGGGCTACTCTCATGTGATCTTGAGACCCCGACCAGGCTATGTGCCCAAGGTTCCCACGACCCCTTTTAGGGACCAGGTGGTGAACCTGCGAGCGCTACCCCAGGAGGAGGCAGACCCAGTCCTGTCGTTGCTGTGTCCGGTGCATGCTTTACGCATCTATTTGGATCGCACGCAGAGCTTTAGGATCTCTGAGCAGCTCTTTGTCTACTTTGGTGCACAGCGGAAAGGAAGCGCTGTCTCCAAGCAGAGGATCACCCACTGGCTCATTGACGCCATAGCTATAGCATATCACGCCCAGGACGTGCCGCCCCCGGTAGGGCTACGAGCCCATTCTAGCAGGGGTGTAGCGGCCTCCTGGGCCCTGGCCAGGGGTGCCTCTCTAACAGACATTTGCAGAGCAGCAGGCTGGGCAACACCCAACACCTTGTGAGGTTCAACAACTTCCGGGTGGAACCGGTTTCATCCCAGGTAGTGGCACACAATACAAGCTGATAAGCCCAGGATAGCCAGCTGGGTGTATCGCTTGCACATAGCACCTTTCCCCTCCTCTGAGCTGAAGACATGCATCATTAATTCCCAGTAGTGTTCACAAACTATGTTCCCTGGTTGACTTCCTCCGAGCCCTGTGGCAGTCGAGTTTTCGGAGAGACGCGCTGCCGGCCCAGTACACGTGCTAACTAAGAGCCTGTTCTTGGGTAGGTGCTCCGCATGTGGCAGTTCCCTGTAAGGTAACCCCATACGATGTATATCTTCCGCTAATTTGTTTCCCTGTTGGCAAACTGTGTCTTCCTTGGGCAGAGCCCCCTCTGCCACAGTCTCCATGTTTGTAGTAACTCCTCCCCCGTTGGGTAGGATCTACCATGAGACTTCTCCACATGATCGGCAAGACCATGTGACGTATTTTCCACTTAAATATCCACCCCCTCTCTGGGCGAGGTGTGGTCTTCGCGGTGTCCTCCCTTTGGGAGGGACATCCCCCGACTAGACCTGGCCGGCCCAGTTGGATAATCCCCCTTTTTTTAGTGAGTGAAAACAAAAGAAGGGGAAAAGAGGCCACGACTGGGCTAGCCTGTCTCTATCTTTTGGGTAGTCGACTTGTCCCCAAAGGGCCGTTCAACACTCTGTTAGGGGAGGTTATGTGTTGGCATGGTGCGCTGGCTATGAGGCACACAGTTGTCTGCCCGTCACACACCACCAGTTCACGTAACAAAGTTCAGCCAGTTGTGACGTTTTGTATAATCAAATCACTTTATTGTCACACAGTATACGGACCCCTAGTGTCACTACATCGATACAACGTCGAGTGAGTGACAGATAGGGAACGTCCTGGTTACTTGCGTAATCTCCGTTCCCTGATGGAGGGAACGAGATGTTATGTCCCTCCTGCTACAATGCTGAACTACCCGCTGAAATGGCCGGACCTTGTCTCGGCTCCTCAGCATAAAACCTGAATGAGTGGTTGCATACCAGCTCCTTTTATACCCGTATGTCCGGGGGAGAGGCATGCAAATACCACTTGCCAATTTTCATTGGCCTTTTATCAAAGACCAGAGGTGTCTCGGCTTCCCAAGAGTGACCCCTAGTGTCACTACATCGACACAACATCTCGTTCCCTCCATCAGGGAACGGAGGTTACGCAAGTAACCAGGACATTGCACTTTATGGTTAGGTTTAGGGATGGGGTTTGGGTTAGGGGTTAAAGTTACGAAAAACCATGTTTTGGATTAACATGGACCAAGTGCCACATTGGGAACTACAACGACAAGAGGGAAGCGTCTTCCATTGGTGGGTGTATAACTCATAGTATTTTGTACAAATTAACTTGTACGAATTGTTATGAATTTGCCAGCTCGTACTATTATGACGAATTCTCGTGAGATTGGGTTGGGCTTACATGCAAACAACTGAGGCAATTTACTGGTTGATTGGCTAACAGATTATATGTCAAAGGACCTATGAGCTACACCATGCGAGATGATTGGTTTAACTGATTACACATTAAAGCACTTATCAGATTGTCCATGAAGTACGAAAGTTGTTTGGCTAACAGATTTCATGTTCAAAGAAGCAGCTTGTGCCATGTCGAGTTTCATGACTGAACTTAGAGTAATTTGTGCCTATGGAACAATTTCTGGTAACACTTTCTATGAAGCCCGTATTTATAATCCATTGTAAAGACATTATTATGCATTAGTAATGTCTCATAATACACCTTATAATATGTTATAACTTCTCATAAATAATTGTAACCACAATTATAATACATTATAATACTTACCTATTCATAGTTATACCTTAGAGTATAATGCATTATAACAAAAGCAACAACAATTTTATCTGCAGACGTTATAATGTATTATATATATTTGTAATATATATAATAGTTATGCTTTAAGTAACAAAAGCAATGTCTTCTTATAAGCATCCATAAGATATTTTTAAGTGGTTAAAAGACATTACAAGTCATGCTGGAAGTTATATACATTACACATTAAACTTGCACAAAATACAACATAACACACATTCAATGTAAATTTTGAGATATTATGAAAAATACTTGTTTAGCTACAAGGTTAAAATATATCAGAAACTCCAAATATGTAATGTTGATCGCACATGCAGCCAATAAAAAAAATCAAACTGATTCTATATTGGACTCTATTCAATAAATTTAATATTTGTGCATGTTACGTGGAGACTTATTTTATAAATAACTTCCATTATATAAGTTTGAATTGTACAGTATTACATTGTTTATGAGAAAATATTGCTTTTGTAACTTTACTTAAAGCAGGCAAAGGCCACTTATAATGTGATCACATCATAAAGCCTTTTGACTGTTTACACTATACAGCACTTATACGATTAACTTTATTAACTTCTGCTGTGTTAAAATTGGATGTTGCTTGTGTTATAATGCATTATACTCTAAAGTATAACTATGAATAGGGGAAGTCTTATAATGTATTATAACTTTATTTATAATTATTTATGAGAAGTTATAACTTAGTATAAGGTGTATAATGAGACATTATGAATACAGTATAATGCATTTACAATGCCTTTACAATGCATTATAAATATGGGCTTCATAGAAAGTGTTACCAAATTTCTTTACAAAACTAAAATTGCAGTTTAAAAACTTTTATTTTAAATGGTGAGTTGGAGTGTTGGAGTTTGAGATAGTGAAGGAAAAGCAGTCAACATGTGTCCAGCATATATGGGAACTCCTTCAATACGGTTTAAAAAGCATCACAAGATGTACCTCATGAAGTTGAAAGAATGCCCACAGTGGATACTTTGAAGAAAATCAAATACAGTATAAGAATTAAGCTTCCATTTGTGTTGTTTTATAGTTATAATGACTTAACTAATACTCAAAAATGTGTAAAAAATGTATAATAAAGAACAGGTAGGTGTGTCTGTCAGTTTTCTGTGCTGTGGTGGCTTGCGCATTGCTATGATGCTGGAAGCTGTGCTACCGGTAGTTCAACTACTAGCAGGCTCACCCATGGTGGGCAGGTTTCAGTGGAGCTTCCAGACTAAGACAGACTAGGAAGAAAGTCATGGTAATCTACTTCTGAAATTCCACCAACGGAAACCCTATGGATCATAGCAATATGAAGAAGAAATCACGGATGTCTAATGTGGAAGTATGCGCGAGTTCCGCACACGAGGCGTTAAGGACATAATTATTAATATTATGCCCTTACCCAAACCCCTTATCTAAACTTAACCAATCAGTGTATAAACATGATAGGAAGCTGTTGTGTGTGACAGAGTCACGTGTTAGATGTAAACGATGTCCAGCGACGTCATTGGCTGTAGTGAATTAGCCAAATTTAGAAAAGTCGTACAAATTCTGATGATTTTGCCATGAGAGTGTGTTGGCTATCCTTATGAGGACTCTCCATAGACATATTGATTTTTATACTTTACGAACTATAGATTCTATCCCCTAACCCTACCCCTAAACCTAACCCTCACAAAAAACTTTCTGCATTTTTACATTTTCATTTAGTATGTTTTTTAAGTGATTTGAATTATGGGGACACTAGAAATGTCCTCATAAACCACATTTATAGCATAATACCCTTGTAATTACCAGTTCGTAACCTAAAAATATTTCCTCATAAACCACCCAAACCCGGCCACACACACACACACACACACACATAGGTGTGTCAAAACTTTTGACTGGTAGTGAAGTTTTCAAAGAATGATTATGCCAACAAACATGAGCACACTCTCAAAAAATAAACACATCTGTAGGTTTATTTTCACACTCCAAGTGATGAGAATAGAGACCAGCTATTTCTTCAACAATTAAAGCTCATTATAGGAATCCAGCTTCTGATACATGATGGCTTATTGCCAGGGGGATTTCATTTGTATTTGAAGGTATATCTACATGAAATGTGCATACTTGTTGATGGACATACACTAAAACAATATCAACACATTGACGTAAACCCTTTCAACTTAAGACACATTTAAATCTCTACGAATCCCTTGAAGACTTGTTGGATTTGCGAGGTTACTGCAGGTGAGCAATACTCAATTCCATTACTCAACTCAATTCCACATTGGGCACTCTCATTTATTAGTAAATGATGGATAAACTTTGTCCCAGAAAGACCTTTATAATCACACATTTGTTTATAAATGAATTTCAGATGGGACTTATAAAAGTAAAGTATAAATCAACAAATGTGCAACTACATTTGTATGGCTGAATTTAATTATCTTTAAAGCTCAGAAAGTATGAAATATGCAGTGCAATATTAACATGTTTCACTCATTTACTGATGTGATTTGTGTGTGTGTGTGTGTGTGTGTGTGTGTTGTTGGTTACGACCAGTCTTTAGAAATCACACAGAACAGAATGAAACTGTTATAATTAATCTAATTAATTATAGAGCAAATGCAATAAAATAAAAAAAATCAATGTATGGATTCCATGAATTCAATATTCTATGCACCTCAAAGCACTTGTAAACATTTATATACATCTTTAAAGTTGTTCATACTTAAAAGGGTTTATGTTTTAGATGTTGTCAATACAATACTGTATGCTTCAGTGTCCATCCAAATGTACTAAAATGTACATGTGCTAGAATCATGAAGGCATGCATATCTGAATGAGATATTGCACTTTAAAGCTGAACACAACCTCAGTGGATATTGAGTTTTGGCCTCAGCTCAATGTTTTGTGCCCTAGAGTGACACGTTGAGTTTAAATTAAACCTGACTTCCAATTAAACCTTTAAGATAGTCTTTTAAAGCTATGACTGGTCTGTAAAACACTTTAGGCAGGCAATCAAGCAGAAAATAAAAAGACATCGTGTTTACATGAGTAAGTCTGGAGTCTGTCTGGTGTCTTCTTTTGTGAGGTTTAAACTGCATGTGTCAGGATGTCTTAAGAGTGCAATTTGTCACCATTGAAAATGCCAAAGAAGGAACACATAGATTTTCATTAGTCCTATAGCTGTTTCTGAAAATATGTGGAAAAGGATAAATACATTAGAAGTATAAACTTAATATAACACATTTCGGGACTTGTTCCAAGGATGGTATTAACCTGAACTTTTACAACTACAGTGTTTAATACGGGATCTATTTCATTAATATTTTTGCATTTGGCAAACACATTTATTCAAAACTATTTATTGGCATGGTCAATGAACATTTTTCATTAGAAAATAATGATTACCAGCACTAGAAAAGTCATGTAAATTAATAATAATAATCATCATAATGATAATTATTATATATATATATATATATATATATATATATATATATATATAGAAATGTCTATATACATTTTAAGATGCTCAGCTCTAAATTATTTAATCAGCTAGAAATTGCTTTTTGTGAGCACAACCTCTTTAAATGTTTTTGAAAAATCCATATCCCTTAACCAAGAAAAACTAGAAATGTCATGGAAAACTCTAGAACAAATTGAAAAGTTGAAAAGGTATAAGGACCCTGATTATATTAAGTCAGTGTAGCTAAATTAAGTTTGAGTCCAGAACATTAAAATGAGTCCTCTTAATCTAATCTAAAATCTAAATCTAAATTTTGGGAAATCTAACCTGTCAGTGAAGATTGCATAGCCATTGTGGAATGATGTATGGAAACATTTTCTTAGGAAAACTGCCCCAGCTGATTTTCAGGATATAGTCAGCTCAGCTAATAGACCATAACATCAGTCCAGGTCTGTAACATGATATTTAGACCACCTATACTTCGCTAGGAACAATTTTTACTTTACCAGGTTCACAGTAGGGCTGGGCTATTTTTGAGAAATAAATATGCATTTGGTTATATGGTAACACTTTACAGTAAGGTTCTATTTATTAACATTAGTAAATGCATTAGGTATCATGAACTATATATAAATATATATATTTTATAGTATGAATATATTTTCACAGCAAGTGTTAATCTTGGGTACTGTTAATTTATAATAGAACTGTTAATTGCTAGTTCATGTTAGTTCATAGTGCATTAACTAATGTTAACATGTGTGTGTGTGTGTGTGTGTGTGTGTGTATTATATATATATATATACATTATTACGATTAATTGCAAAAATTGTCATAGTTAATCGCGATTAATCACAGATTTTAAAAGTGCTGAAATGTGACTGTACAAACCTTCTTATAAAATCAAATCAAATGTAACAATAATGCGTTATTAACATTTATAAGTTTTTACATGAATTCTGACTAATTAGCTAAATGCGTTAATCGTGTTTAAGAAAAATGTATGCGTTAAACATCTTTAATTAATCACATGCGTTAACACATGAATTTTGACAGCTGTAATGTATGTATGTATGTATGTATGTATATATATATATATATATATATATATATATATATATATATATATATATATATATATATATATATATATATATATTTATACAGTACTGTGCAAAAGTTTTAGGCACTTGTGAAAAATGTTGCATAGTGAGGATGTCTTCAAAAATAATGACATAAATAGTTTTCATTTATCACTTAATGTCATACAAAATCAATATTCGGTGTGACCACCTTTGCCTTTAAAACAGCACCAATTCTCCTATGTACACCTGGACACAGTTTTTCTTGGTTTTTGGCAGATAGGATGTTCCAAGCTTCTTGGAGAATTCGCCACAGTTCTTCTATCTATTTCGGCTGTCTCAATTGCTTCTGTCTCTTTATGTAATCTCAGACAGTTCAGTGGGGGACTTTGTGGGGGCCATGACATCTGTTGCAGGGCTCCCTGTTCTTCTATTCTAATCTTTTCTATTTGCAAAAGTAATGTTTGGGAGTCTAACATTTATATTTTCTATTGACACACTAAAGCTGAAGATATAAATAACCATCTTAAGACAAATGCTTTTGTGAAACATCTTTTGCACAGTACTATATATATATATATATATATATATATATATATATGTATATTTAAATGTATATATTCAGATTTGCAATTATATATTTATATATATATATATATATATATATATATATATATATATATATATATATATATATATTTATATATAAATAAAATTGCTTAAAATGTATTTAGAAAAGTAGATTTAAAACTCAAATACAGTAAAACTCTTTAAAACTCTTATTTTTAAAATAATCAACATGCAGCACTAGTACATGGCAGAGGCCATCTGAACGAAAGCACCCCTGTTCTTCCTCAGTCTCACCAGATACACCATGTATACACCAGATAAAGACCATGCATAATACGTTCCATTAACAGCTCATTTGCAAGTTCCAGCACTTATGAAAGTCTGGAAAGTCCATCAGTTATCACTCTTTACATATCTCTGCAGCTTGTCAGGGCACCCCAGAGAGTGCCATCTGGCCTTAATAGAGGACCTCTACATCAGTAGACTTCCTAAAGTGTGCCCAAGCCCACTTGCCACTACACGCTTCTAATAGTCTTCTAATCTTGATCAAGACCTGTGGGCACATTGGCATACCTTTTCTCACTCTGTATGAAGGCAGCTGAAACATTTCAGTGGACATACTGTATGACTCCCTTGGGGCATTTAGATTGGTGTTTAAAATAGATTTTGCCATCAGAGGCCTCAAAACCTCTCATCATGGCTGTGTTTATGAAGCGCCCACATCTAAAAACTTCACACATTCACTCCTAATCTGCATCTGTTCTGGGATTTACCTGTGATTAATTAAATTTAGAGCTTCACAGTTTAGCACCCTTTTCTTGCAGCCAGCGAAAGCACACCCTCTTGCAGTGTTAAAGGCAGTGTTTATGATACCCTTACAAAAAAGTACTGAAAAAAGTGCTTGTATCATTGTACAGTAATGATTGAAAAAAAAAAAACACTGGAACAAAATGACTGATTCTCATTAATGGTTCTTGAACTGCTTCATTTTACCACCAAATACTGATCTATCTAAGACTTTTGACACAGTTAATCAATTTATCTTGTTGAAGAGGCCTCATAGCATTGGGCTATCAAATCATACTGTTGGTTGTTTTGCCAATTATCTTTCTGATAGAACCTAGTGTGTGCCGATAATTGGCTCCAATTAATCTGTATGACCTATTTTTAAGGAAGTTCCTCAAGGCTCAATATTAGGTCCTTTTTTATTTTCCATGTATCTATACATTTTTTTTTTACTGCTGTGCGTCTTCTGCTTCACTGACACTTCAATATTTACAGTCTGCTTTTAACTCTGTTCAGTCATGTTTACATCAACTGAAACTGGATTTAAATGCAGACAAAACAAAATCAATGTTTTTCTCAAATATAAAAGTTTTGCCACCAAATCTTAAATATATTGTAACTTTTCAAAGCAGCAAAAACAAACCTGTTGCCAATTCTTAGCACACTTTTCTTGCAGCCAGCGAAAGCACGCCCTCTTGGAGTGTTAAAGGCAGGGTTTATGATACCCTTACAAAAACGTACTGGAAAAAAAAAAGCTCATTATGTATTTATTATTAATTATTTGGTCATTGTACTTAATAACCAGATCAAGTCATTCAAGTCCCATATTGATCACATTGTTTTGAAACCCTAAAATTAGGGTGTCATTTCAGAAATTCCTTTTCTTATATACCAAAGCTGAGCTGCTGCCTCTGGGCATACAAATGCGCTTACATTGAGTGTATTTATATGCACTTTAAAGTTCAATAATTAGTCTTTTTAAAATGTCATGTAAACGCATTTGTCCGACTGAAATTGTTCGAGTCCGGTTTTTATGAAATTGAACTAACACGCCAAGATAATGCGATTGTAGATTGGTTCGATCCAGCATGTATACACGTCAATCAGACTGCAATAGGCTTTGGCGTTATGAGCATGCTCTGAAAAACTTAGGTACCATGCAACATGTATTTAACCTGGAAGTGGAATGCAGCACAAATCAGAGAAGAAAAAGAGCAACAACAACAAGAACAACACTTGTGTGTGTTTCATTCAGAAGTGATCATCCCTATGCCCTGTTCCCTTCAAAGACTTTACCATCCACTGTGAAAGCTTTGGGTGGCTGAAAGGTGTGGGGCTCAATAATAATGTTAATTCGGAAATCACATTTTAAGTCGTTTTTATTGGAAATTGTTTTCCATTCACCCTCCCTTCCACTTTGCAGTAGCCTCAAATGTCTTTCTTTAAAAAAACAAAAACAAACTTTTTCATGATCTGTAACATGTGCTGGCTGGAACTGTTGACAATGATGGCAATGACGAAGACGTGAAGATGAAGAACCCAAGTTCAGTTTATTTTCAAACGTGAACACCAATAACCCTGACTACAAAACAAAACATGAACATGGATTAAACTAGACTTGACTTGACTTGACTTGACTTGACTTGACAAACACATCCGATAACATTCAATACTCCACAAATAGACAATGCAAACATGAGGGCTTAAATACAAGACATGGGAGAACATAAACCAATGAACAAACAGAACTGATAACAAGATAATTACACAATAAACCAATGAAAACATGACACATGAACATGGAGGGAAAACAGAAATCACATGACTAGGGAAACAGGAACACATGAAATGAAACAGGAACTAGAATTTCAAAATAAAAGACATGAATCAAAAGAATACACCTGACATATCCCCCCCACTAAGGGGTGGCTCCTGACACCCCAACACATAAACAAAAAACGTAATACATGACATAATTCAAAGTTCTGTAGGGAGCGGGGGGGGGGTGTCTTGAGGCGTGGGGCGTGGCGTGGCGAGAAAGGGTGAGGGGCATGGGACCAGGGCAAAGTCCGTGGGAGGTGAAGCCATGAGAGGCTCGAGGGGCGGAGCCATGGAAGGTGGAGCCATGAGAGGCTCAAGGGGCGGAGCCTTGGAACGTGGTGCCCGGAGAGTAGCCGAAGACACGAAGGGCCAGGGTGGAGCCGATGGCAGGGAGGACCAAGGTGGTGCTAGAGGCTCGAAGGAGCAAGGCGGAGCTGAGGGATCATAGAGACAAAGCGGAGCCAGGTGACCGACAGACCAAGGAGGAGCCAGAGGGACGAGGGACCCCGGCACAGCCGACAGGCTGAAGGACCGTAGTGGAGCCGAGGGAACGCCGAGCTAAGGCAATGTCGAGGGACCGACAGGCCAGAGCGAAGTCCAGGGCTCAGAGGGTCCAGGCGAGATCGGAGGGCCAAAAGTTCCCCTTGCCTGCTCAGGAGAACTAAAGGTGGGTATAAGGGTGGAAACCATCTCCAGGTCCCACTGCTCAGGTGTGGCTGTGACATGGCATGGAGCAGGCTGAGGCGTCGCTGTGATGTGGCATGGAGCAGGCTGAGGCGTCGCTGTGACGTGGCATGGAGCAGGCTGAGGCGTCGCTGTGACGTGGCATGGAGCAGGCTGAGGCGTCGCTGTGACGTGGCATGGAGCAGGCTGAGGCGTCGCTGTGACGTGGCATGGAGCAGGCTGAGGCATCGCTGTGACGTGGCATGGAGCAGGCTGAGGCATCGCTGTGACATGGCATGGAGCAGGCTGAGGCGTCGCTGTGACGTGGAACTCTGGCTCGGCGGTGGCCATGACGTGGGACTCTGGCCCGGCGGCGGCCATGTCGTGGGACTCTGGCTCGGTGGCGGCCATGTCGTGGAACTCTGGCTCGGGATCCGCCTCCCCCACAGTGAACGGGGAACCGATGAATCGTAGGGCGAGGTCGATATATTGAGCCAGGCTGAGGGAACTGTGATCGCCAGGCATCAAAAAAGAAATGGACTCATTTAGTCCAAATCTAAAACAACCCTTGAGGGCAACCTCATTGAAGTCTACCTGGCTGGCTAGACCGCAGAAGTCCTCAACATAGTCCTCCAGAGGACGATTCCCCTGACGTAAGCACAGAAGTAAAACTGCTGGGTCCATTGGTGGTGGAGTATCCTGTAACGTGTGCTGGCTGGAACTGATGACAATGATAGCAATGACGAAGACGTGAAGATGAAGAACCCAAGTGCAGTTTATTTTCAAACGTGAACACCAATAACCCTGACTACAAAACAAAACATGAACATGGATTAGACTAGACTTGATTTGACTTGACTTGACTTGACTTGACTTGACAAACACATCCGATAACATTCAATACTCCACAAATAGACAATGCAAACATGAGGGCTTAAATACAAGACATGGGAGAACATAAACCAATGAACAAACAGAACTGATAACAAAATAATTAAACAATAAACCAATGAAAACATGACACATGAACATGGAGGGAAAACAGAAATCACATGACTAGGGAAACAGGAACACATGACATGAAACAGGAACTAGAATTTCAAAATAAAAGACATGAATCAACAGAATACACCTGACATGATCTTATGTGGACTATTTTCACAAATTCCATCATAAAATACAATAAAAATGGTAACAGAAACATAATATGGCCATGGTTAGGATTCTAGCATTAGCATTAGCGCCATGAATGTAATATGTAAACATTACAAATTACACATTATCTACTGCATTTATCATACTTTCAATTATCATTGAGTGGTTATAACAGCTTTTTTTTTTTTACTGATCTCATGTGGACTCCATTCATAGAATGAGGAAGAAAGCATAGTATTTATTGAATATGCAGCCTGAAGCAAATAGAAGGTACAGATGCAGAACTGTTTCAAGTATTCAGACAACACAACTATAAAAATACCAGTGATAGCTAATATAGACAAAACATATACACTGATGAGCCAAAACATTATGACAACCTTCCTAATATGTTGTTGGTCATCTGCATGCCGCCAAAACAGTGCCGACCCACCGAAGCATGGACACTACAAGACCCCTGAAGGTTTCTTGTGGTATCTGGCACCAAGACATTAGCAGCAGATCTTGTCTGTAAGTTGCAAGGTGGAGCTGCCGTGGATTGAGCTTGTGTGTCCAGCACATCCCATAGATGCTCAATTGGATTGAGATCTGGGGAATTTTGGAGGCCTGGGAAACACCTTGAACTCTTCATCATGTTCCTCAAACCATTCCCGAACAATGTGTGCAGTGTAGCAGGGCACATTATCCTGCTGAAAGAGGCCACTGCCATCAGGGAATACCATTGCCATGAAGGGGTGTACCTGGTCTGCAATGATGTTTAGGTAGGTGGTACGTGTCAAATTGACTTCCACATGAATGGCCAGACCCAGGGTTTCATAGCAGGACATTGCCCAGAGCATCACACTCCCTCCACCGGCTTGTCATCTTCACACAGTGCATCCTGGTACCATCACTTCCCCAGGTAAATGGCGTACACATCCGTCCACATGATGTAAAAGCAAATGGGACTCATCGGACCAGGAAACATTCTTCCACTGCTCCAAGGTCCAGTTCCGATGCTTGTGTGCCCATTGTAGGTGCTTTCAACGGTGGACAGGGGTCATCATGGGCACTCTGACCAGTCTGTAGCTACATAGCCCCATACGCAGCAGGATGCGATGTGTGTTGTGACACATTCCGTGTGTTGTGTTGTGACACAGTGTGTTGTGACACATTCCCCCCTATCCATCATTACAATTTTCTATGACTTGTGCCACAGCAGACCTTCTGTTGGTTCAGACAAGATAGGATAGTCTTCGTTTCCCTCGTGCATTGATGAGCCTTGGGCGCCCAACACCCTGTCACCATTTTGTGGTTTGTCCCTTGTCGGACCACTGTCGGTAGGTACTCATTACTGCTGACCGGGAGCACTCTACAAGGCTTGCTGTTTCAGAGATGCTCTGACCCAGTCATCTGGCCATAATAATTTGGCCCATGTCAAAGTCACTCAGGCCTTTACTCCTGCCCGTTTCTCCTTCATTAAACACGTTGACTATGAGAACTAATTGTTCGCTTACCATGTAATCTACCCAGACCTTGACACGTGGGCTTATTGGGAGATGATCAAAGTTATTTGCTTCACGACATCTCTCCTCAGTCTAAATGTTATTATAACACTTTACACAGAGTTTATAAGGATGAAAGTGAAGCAAAGCAGAGCTCGTATGTTAGAACAATCTAGGGGAAAATTGCGTCATCTTCTGCCTTCGGGCATCACCAAGCACAACGGATAACGTACATCTGATCTTAAGATGTATGCACATGCACACGGCTGTAAAGTTTCCCATGCTGTTGTGCCTGTTGTGTGTGTCTTGCTGTTGACAAGCTAGTTAGCTGACTTCTTCGACATGATACTATGATGCAAAAGGTCAACCGGAAAACGTCTACGTCACTTCCTCAGCTGAAGTCCTTTCTTCACCTATTTGACTGAGCATAGCGTCATGTATACTTGGACAGAGAAATGAAGACTGTAGCTCGACACGCAGTAGTTCCTGCAGTGGTTTGATTATAGCTGTCCATATAAACTTACTCATTGGTACTGTTTCAGTAGCTGAGTTTCCATCCACATATTTGTATGCAAATTGTGGGAAATCACTTAAAAAATGGTGGATGGAAACACCAAGATGCAAATAAAAACTCCTAAAAAAGCCCATAAAAAAACAATTATGCTCACTTCAGTTGGAAACAATTTTAATTCAATACAAAGATATAAGCATAAACTATGATGGAAACACATTTACAGAATATATTCCTATAGAATTTATATAGGTATATAGATGTGCATCAAAAAAGTTAATGTGAATACATAATTCGCTCAGAGAAAATCATCAATATCATCGCATATCATGTAAAATGTTGCTTTGGTTATTCAAAATGATTGTCTACTATTACCTCCCAGAACTGTCTGACACGCTTTCACTCCCAGACAAATGCCATCTATCGCTGAGTGCCAGCAAACATGAAGATCGTCAGAGCATTTTGACTGCGTGCTTTACACTGCAAGTAATTCATTACATTCAATAAAAGAGACACACTGGCTACAGCTTCCATTTTAATTTCTATTTTGTGCCAATTTCCCCAGAAGTGACGATTTTGTTCCCTTAAATGTATGGAAATGCTGCTTTATTCGCAGATTGTTTTTGCGATATTCCCATTTTCCGCATAAATTTAATTCGTTGCCTAGATGGAATCATAGCTATTTAAAAATCTTAGAGATCATAAATTAGACAGTAATTCATGACTAATAATTAAACTTGTAAGTGACTAGTTATGGGCTAGTTTGGCATTATAAAGTATTTATTAAGCCTTCATTGGCTGATTTCTTATTCTTGCTTTATAGCCCCTTTACATTTGCTTTTGTCACAACAATGTGTGATGCAAATTACATCCTTTATAGGTTCTCAGTACACTGTTTGAATGTGCCGCTTATAAGTATAAAATACATGTAGAATGCATATAGTATTTCAACAAAGCAGGGAAGTTTAGGGTTAGGTGCAGGAGTAGGGGTTGCTGTAGGGTGCTGTGGGACTCTAAATAAACCCAGTAAACACACTGCAGTGATGCCCATATACTGTATGGTAGTATTTAATTAGGGGTGCAAACAGCATCTAACACTATTTGCAATTAGTGCAAAGGAGATGCTTTTTTGTTGGAATTTACACTAATCAACATAATACACAGCCTTCTGTATTTATTTACTTATAAGCTGCACATTCACACAATGTAATAAAAACCAATAAAGGATGTATTTTGCACCTTACTACCTATTGGTATCTTTTGTTTTTACCTAATAAGTTAATTGTTAGAAGAAGGAACAAAATAATAATATAAAAAGGCAATGGTTAGAGGTAAAATTAGGCAATGGTTAGAAATCAGTGAACAAAGGCCTAATAAATACCTTATAATTCAAAACAAGTCTGTAACTATTCCAATTATTAGTCATAAATTACTGTCTAATTTCCGATCTCTAAAATAAAGTGTTAGCATGGCAACTTACTGTTGTCTGTGTTAGGACTGAGCTGGGTAAAAAAGGCTGTAAGTTCAATGACCCCCCAAAAATGGAACAACTACTGGAAAACGTAAACTAACTCTTTCCTCCATTGGCTGCATTTATGGCACTTGTAAATGACCTTGAGTGTAGTCATGTTGTAAATTGTCTTTGTGATATTTGACAGGAGATGCTTATGTATTTTATTTTATACTCTGCTTGGTTTATTTAGCATTTAGTGTCTGTTGCATGCAGTGTCATTAGTTACTCAGAAACGTAATCCACTACAAATGACTAATTTCTTCTCTAAAACTGTAATCAGATTAATTACTGATTACTTAATTGGAAAAGTAATCACAGTACGAATGACTTTACTTTAAAGTTACATTCCAAAGCACTTTTCACAGAAAAGTTTTAGTTCCCTATCTGTCACTCACTCGACGTTGATGTCGATGTAGTGACACTAGGGGTCACTCTTGGGAGCCCGAGACACCTCTGGTCTTTGATAAAAGGCCAATGAAAATTGGCGAGTGGTATTTGCATGCCACTCCCCTGGACATACGGGTATAAAAGGAGCTGGTATGCAACCACTCATTCAGATTTTCTCTTCGGAGCCGAATGGTCATGCTCATTGAGCTGAATACTACTGTTCATTCACCTCTGCTGGATCTGACGGCGCATTTCAGCGGCTTCTCCCTCCTCTGCACTGGTGCACTGCAGAGAATGCCCCTGGGCGCTTCGGCAGAAAAACTAGAGAGTATATTTTCTGAAAGAGCATTTTTCCCCTCTAAAAGAGTATATATTTCTCTAAAAGAGCGCACACACGGAACGTCTTTTTAAAGACGCGTCTTTTTAAAGATGCTTTTCCGATTGTGTGTTATTCCTGGTTGCGCTCATTATCTCTCGCCTTCTAACGGTCACGATCACTGTCTTTCGTGTCTGGGCACTGCTCACGCGGAGACAGCCTTCGTGGATGGTCATGTTCTCATTGCGAGAATATGTCCATGGCAACGTTGTGGTCACGGCTCGCCTTCGTAAGAAAGCGAGCCACCCCAGAGGCTCCCGCCTCAGTCCTTTTACCCACGGGTATGAGGCCAGCGCGGACCACCTCCACTGGGTATCCCCCCGCGGACCTCCCATTCCCCAGCACGCTCGTCTGCCCCGATCGGGCTTCCGGGTGAGTCCACCGGCTCGTCTCACGGCGAGTTCAACCTCTTATTCGGAGCCCGCGAAAGTGATGAGCTTGGTGAAAGATGAAAACGCTGCTACCCTGCGCGGAGATCGCTGTGATAGAACCTGTCCCTCCAGCCGAGATGAAGAAGGGGTTTTTTAGCCCCTACTTCATCGTACTGAAAAAAGGCGGTGGGTTGAGGCCAATCTTGGACCTGTGAGTTCTGAACTAGGCTTTACACAGACTCCTGTTCAAGATGCTGACGCAAAAATGCATTCTGGCGAGCATCCGGCATCAAGATTGGTTCGCGGCGGTAGACCTGAAGGTTGCGTACTTCCATGCCTTGATTCTTCCTCGACACAGACCCTTCCTGTGGTTCACGTTTGAGGGTCAGGCATATCAGTACAAAGTCCTACCTTTCGGCCTGTCCCTGTCTCCTCGTGTCTTTACGAAGGTCGCAGAGGCTGCCCTTGCCCTTTTAAGGGAGGTGGGCATTTTGCGCTCTCAACTATCTCGACGACTGGCTAATTCTAGCTCACTCTAGAGACGTGTTGTGCGCACACAGGGACCTGGTGCACTCACACCTCAGCCGACTAGGGCTTCAGGTCAACTGGGAAAAGAGCAAGCTCCCCCCGGTTCAGAGCATCTCTTTTCTCGGTTTGGAGTTGGACTCAGTTTCCTTGACGGCACGCCTACGAACGAGCGTGCACAGTCAGTGCTGGCCTGTTTGAAGGCATTCAAACAGGGAACAGCGGTTCCACTGAAACTTTTTCAGAGGCTCCAGGGGCATACGGCATCCTCGGCGGTGGCCAACCCGCTCGGGTTGATGCATATGAGGCCGCTTCAGCACTGGCTCCAGACTCGAGTCCCGAGATGGCCATGGCACCACGGGACACACTGCATGGCCATTACGTCAGTCGGTCACCGTCTTTTCAGCCCTTGGACCAACCTCTCATTCCTACGGGCAGGTGTTCCTCTAGAACTGGTCCCCAGGCGCATCGTGGTCATGACAGACGCCTCCAAAATGGGCTGGGGCGCTGTTTGCAATGGGCACGCAGCTGCCGGCCTCTGGACGGGTCCGCGACTGCATTGGCACATCAACTGCCTCAAGTTGTTGGCAATTCTGCTCGCCCTGCAGAGGTTTCGGCCATTGATCCAGGGCAAGCACGTGTTAGTTCAGACAGACAACACGACAACGGTAGCATATGTCAACCGCCAAGGTGGTTTGCGCTCTCGTTGTATGTCACAACTCTCCCGCCGTCTCCTCCTCTGGAGTCAGCAGCACTTCAAGTCGCTGCAAGCCACTCACATCCCGGGCAACCTCAACACTACAGCGGACGCGCTGTCACAACAGGTTACCCTCAGGGGAGAGTGGAGACTCCACCTTCAGATGGTCCAGCTGATTTGGAGTCGATTCAACAGGCACAGGTGCACCTGTTCGCCTCCCAAGAATCCTCCCCACTGCCCGCTCTGGTATGCCCTGACCGAGGCCCCCCTTGGCATAGACGCGCTGGCACACAGCTGGGCCCCTGGCATGCGCAAATATACGTTTCCCCCAGTGAGCCTGCTTGCACAGGCCCTGTGCAAGGTCAGGGAGGACGAGGAGCAGGTTGTCCTGGTAGCACCCTACTGGCCCGCCCAGACATGGTGCTTGGACCTCACGCTCCTCGCGACAGCTCCCCCCTGGCGAATTCCCCTGAGGAAGGACCTTCTTTCTCAGGGAAGGGGCACCATCTGGCACCCGCGCCAAGACCTCTGGAATCTCCATGTCTGGCCCCTGGACAGGACGTGGAAGACCTAAGTTGTCTCCCACCTGCGGTGGTAGACACGATCACTCAGGCTAGGGCCCCCTCTACGAGGCGCCTGTATGCCTTTAAGTGGCGTCTGTTCGCTAAGTGGTGTTCTTCCCTTCAGGAAGACCCCCAGAGATGCGCAGTAGGATCAGTGCTTTCCTTCCTGCAAGAGAGGTTGGAAGGGAGGCTGTCCCCTTCCACCTTGAAGGTGTATGTTGCTGCCATAGCAGCACACCACGACGCAGTCGACGGTAAGTCCTTAGGGAAGCACGACCTGATCATCAGGTTCCTAAGATGCGCCAGGAGGCTGAATCCCTCCAGACCGCACCTCGTTCCCTCATCGGACCTCTGTAGTTCTTCAGGGTCTACAGAGAGCCCTTTTTGAGCCTTTGCAGTCAGCCAAGCTTAAGGCACTCTCCTTGAAGACTGCCCTCCTGACTGCACTCACTTCCATCAAGAGGGTAGGTGACCTGCTAGTGTTCTCTGTCAGCGAAACGTGCCTGGAGTCCGGTCCAGGTTACTCTCACGTGATCCTGAGACCCTGACTGGGCTATTTGCCCAAGGTTCCCACCACCCCTTTAGGGACCAGGCGGTGAACCTGCAAGCGCTGCCCCAGGAGGAGGCAGACCAAGCCCTGTCGTCGCTGTGTCCGGTGCGCACTTTTACGCATCTATTTGGATCGCACGCAGAGCTTTAGAATCTCTGAGCAGTTCTTTGTCTGCTTTGGTGCACAGCGGAAAGGAAGTGCTGTCTCCAAGCAGAGGATCACCCACTGGCTCATTGACACCATAACTATGGCATATGTCGCCTAGGACATGCCGCCTCCGGTAGGGCTACCAGCCCATTCTACCAGGGGTGTAACGTCTCCCTGGGCCCTGGCCAGGGGTGCCTCTCTAACAGACATTTGCAGAGCAGCAGGCTGGGCAACACCCAACACCTGTGAAAGGTTCTACAACCTCCGGGTTGAACCAGTATCGTCCCAGGTAGTGGCACGCAACACAAGCGGATAAGCCCAGGATAGCTGGCTGGGTGTATCGCTTGCACATAGCACCTTTCACCTCCTCTGAGCTGAAGACGTGCATCATTAATTCCCAGTAGTGTTCACAAACTATGTTCCCTGGTTGACTTCCTCCGAGCCCTGTGGCAGTCGAGTGTCCGGAGAGACTCGCTGCCGGCCCAGTACACGCGCTAACTAAGTGCCCTGTTCTGGGGTAGGTGCTCCGCATGTGGCGGTTCCCTGTAAGGCTAACCTCATGCGATCTATATCTTCCGCTAGTTAGTTTCCCTGCTGGCAAACTGCATCTTCCTTGGGCAGAGCCCCTCTGCCCCAGTCTTTATGTTTGTAGTAACTCCTCCCCCTTTTGGCAGGATCTACCTTGAAGGCTCTCCACATGGTTGGAAAGACCATGTGACGTATTTTTCCACTTAAATACCCCCTCCCCTTTGGGCGAGGTGTGGTCTCCACGGTGTCTTCCCCTTGGGAGGGACACTCCCCAACTAGACCTGGCGGCCCAGTCCCCCTTCTTTTTTAGGGAGTGGAAAAAGAGAAGGGGAAAAGAGGCCACGACTGGGTTAAGCCTGTCTCTATCTTTGGGTAGTCGACTTGTCCCCAAAAAGGGCCGTTCAACACTCATAATTGTGTCAGGGGAGGTTACGTGTCGACCTGGTGTGCTGGCTATGAGGCACACAGCAAGTCTGCCCACTACACACCGCCAGTTCACGCAACACCGTTCAGCCTTGTGGCGTTTTGAATAGGTACCCCTAGTGTCACTACATCGACACCAACGTCGAGTGAGTGACAGATAGGGAACGTCATGGTTTCTGGTGTAACCTCCGTTCCCTGATGGAGGGAACGAGACGTTGTGTCCCTCCTGCCACAACGCTGAACTACCTGCTGAAATGGCCAGACCTTATATCGGCTCCTCAGCATAAAACCTGAATGTGTGGTTGCATACCAGCTCCTTTTATACCCGTATGTCCGGGGGAGTGGCATGCAAATACCACTCACCAATTTTCATTGTTTCATTCATTTTGGTTCATTGTTTAATTATCTTGTTTAGAGTTCTGTTTGTTCATTGGTTTATGTTCTCCCATGTCCATGTATTTAAACCCTCATGTATTCCATTGTCGGCTGTCAAGTATTGAAAGTGATTGTAGATGTTTAAGTCAAGCCACATTTATGTCGAGCCAAGTTTAAGTCAAGTCAAGTCATGTTCATGTTTATGTTTAGTTTAGTTCACGTGTAGTTAGGGTTTTGGATTTCATGTTTATTTAATAAATTGCACTTGGGTTCTCACTTCATCGTCATTGCCTATGCCAGCTACAGTGTTACACAAGTAATATGCTCAGCACCACATGTTTCTCGCTTACAAAAACTCATTAATGACTCTTCTGCTGTCACAAAAACGCAAACAGATGTACATATGATTTTTTTAAATGGATTTTACATTAAAAAATATTATTTTAGAAAGTGTAGATGTGCAACCTAAGTAATGTACTTAAAAGTACTTAATTGGAAGATAGTAACTGTAATCTTATATTACAGTTATAAATTACTTTGTAACTCGGATTGCACCCAACACTGGTACGTTGTTACCTTGTCATTTTCTTCCATGCTGCCTTCTTTGCCAGGTCACTCTTGTAAAATAAATTGTATCTCAATGAGTTGTATCCTGGTTAAATAAAGGTTAGCCTACTAACTAGCTAACTATCTAGCTTACTGACTAACTAACTAAAATATTCACTACAGTTTTTCTTGCATGATAAAAGAAATAATGTTTTATCTGAGTTGTGAGTTTGCAGTCTGAATTGAACGTGATGAGAGAGAAAGACAAGGCACCAAAAAATTATACAAAAACAATAAATTCACATCTTTCTATTGCATTGTCATCACTGGTTGATTGTAACAAGTGTAACAAGGATTAGTGTAGTGCGACTCTCAAATGAATGACCCTCATGAGCCAGCTCTTTTTCACACTGAAGGTGAATAGAAGATGTGAATATTGTGATGTAACAGAGAAACAGCAGACTTGTGTGGAGCTCATCCTCATAGTTGCATGTTGGGATGTGTCTTTGTCACTGATCATTTCTCCAGTGTATGTGAGATGAGGGCAGTGCTCTCTCTGTGTGGCCCATGTGCTGTTCTGGAACGTTCAGTTCAGTAGATGAACAGGAATGAATTGTTGACTATACTGTGGTTGAGATGAAAAGGAAGGATTGAGAGAGAATTTAGTTGTACTCATTTCATCGTTTGTTTTTGTAACTTATAATCAACATTGCTAATGAAGACATGGCATGACTGCAATTAGAAAAATCCAACTCATCTATCTCAAATTTTAAACATGTCATTATAATTTAGCATTGATGTATTTGCATGGGACAGTGAAATATTAAAATACAATGTGAATCTTGACATCATTGTGTATTCTCATTTTCTCATTAGGGATGCTGAAACATTCCTCTTGGACTGGAAAAAGATTCGAGCTTCTGATGGAGGCTGGCTGGTGTTTGACATCACAGCCACCAGTAATCACTGGGTTCTGAACCCTCAGCAGAACATGGGCCTACAACTCTGTGTGGAGACAACTGATGGTAAGACTGTCTGATCAGAACATCAAAGTGTTAGCAATATATGCCACACTGAAGTTCTGCTACTTAAATAAATTATTCATACAACAAAAATTCTATCATCATGTACTCACCAGCATGTCTTTTCAAACCAGTATGACTTTTTTCATCGTGGGGTTGCAAAAGAAATTTTTTAAATGATCTTTATGCAGTTCTTTTCCATACAAGGACAGTACATTGTGACCAACACTGTTGGGGAAGCTACTTTAAAACCACGGTTTTACTACAGTAAACATAGTTTAACCATGGTATTTGTATAGTAACCACAAAATTAACCACGGTTACTATAGTGATGGTTACTATATTTATACACTGTTACTTAAGTAAAACCATGGTTAACCCATAAATGCATTGGTAATTTTCCCAAACACTCTTACATATTCAGGTCTTTAGAGACCCAGCACTTATATCTATCAAAAATGTATGTACAAAATGCCCAGATAGTGTAAAATGTTCACAATATTTTCAAGACAATTAGCAACAAATCAGGACAAATCAAGAACAGGATTAAATATTTTCACACATAAGATGCAACTGGCTGTCAAACACATTGAGTTACACATAAGCTACACATCAGCAACACATATCTGTAAGTTACACATTTGTAAAATGATAAAACACTTACATTATTTTAGTAGTACACTGTAATAGGGTAAAAGGGAAAGGAAGAGGCGAGAACCGGCTTAACAATATAAATAATCATTTAATGATTAACTTAAAACATGAAGACAAAACACTTATAGGGCAGCTGCCTGTAGCTCTCTCTCTCCCCTCTGGCTGCCTTTATCCCTCGTCAGCTTGATTAGCCTGATTAGGGGCTGGGCGTGCGTCAACACGGCCCGGCCCCGCCCTCCTCCTTGCCACACTCCTCCTTCCTTTGCTTCAGGCAGGGGAGCATGACGTACTTCCGGCCCCACCTGCCAGCAGGTCTTCCCCACCTTCTTGGACCTGGGAGGGAGACAAGGGGAGGAAAAAAAAAGAGAGGGAAAGGCCAACACATAGCGACAGCTGGAGAGAGAGAGGAAAGAGAGAAAAAAAAAGTACTCGCAAGTTCTCTGATACACCATAGCCTGGTCCTCGGTCACTCCTCCACCCTCTAGAGGATGACAGCCGCTCCTCCCCGGGTGGATCGGAGGCAGTCCTCCGGCCCCTGGCAGACGGAACACCCCGCCGCGTTTTGGTGGATGGTAGGGGTCTCCTCTGCCCCTGAAAGTGATTCTCCCACTCCAGGCGGTCGGCAGTGAGCCCCTCCCCACTCGTGGATGGCGGTCTTCTCTTTGACCTCGCCGCGATTTAGCGGCTGGTAGGGAGCCCCTCCTCACCTTGCTGTCGGCGGTCGTTCCTCCGCTTTCAGGCAGCCTGGCTCCTCAGTCCCCCGGCGGATGGCTGCAGCTGCTCCTTTGGGGTGGATGGTAGTGGTGAGGACTCTACTACAGCACATCCCTCCTCCTTCCCGGATTTCGGCACCAATGTAGCGGGGTAAAAGGGAAAGGAAGAGGCGAGAACCGGCTTAACAATATAAATAATAATTTAATGATTAACTTAAAACATAAAGACAAAACACATACAGGGCAGCTGCCTGTAGCTCTCTCTGTCCCAAACAGCCACCTCTGGCCGCCTTTATCCCTCTTGTCGGCTTGATTAGCCTGATTAGGGCCAGGCATGCATCATCACGGCCCGGCCCCACCCTCCTCCTTGCCACATACACCCAAATGACAATAGTCATATCATACTGTTCATGTGTTACACTTGCTATAGTTTACTTCAATGTTGTTTCTACATCATCTAGCAATGTCAAATGTTAATCAAATCAATCACTGAAACAACAGCGCCAGCTTGAAAAAGAAAAAACAAGTATATGTATGTGTACACGCGTATATGGGATACTGATAATTCACTATTGTTGATAATTTTTGCTCAGAAAATCAAAGCGATATAGTGTTTTTGTATGAATATAGTACTAATTTCTCTTGTAATACACAAAGAAATAAATATCCTGTGATAGTAAACTTAAATAGATATAAAATAATCATGAAAAATCTAATTTATGGAAGTGCAGAAAAAAAAACCTGACAATCTCAAATACCTCGGGTCTCTAGAGACCCTATACACTTTTGGTACTTAAACCATTATAAAAAAAAATTTTGTGTGTTACACTATTTATAAGCGATAGATTGAGGAATACTACAGAGGTGTGGGCACAACTCTAAAAAATGGATTAGGTACAGGGGGTGGAATGAGGTCCCGGGCCACTAAAGACCCGAGGTATGCATTTAAGGTTTAATTTTGATATGGGTTAAACAAATAGGATGACAACATTAAATGGAACATACATTTATACTTAAAATACTGTACATTAATAAACTAGAAAATGCCATATTTTATATAACTGAATCAAAATACAAAAAGCAGCAATGCACTAAATTTGCTTCAAAAAAATAAGGCAAAGTCCTTTTAAGGTTGCATGAGGCTCAAGTGAATCAGCGAATCATTTATGTGAACTAGTTTATTTATATGAATTGTCCAAAAGAACCGACTCAAAAGAATCAATATAAGGTAATCATTTATTTTAAACGGTTCATTTGCATGAATTGTCAGAAAGAACCGGTTCACTTAAATACTATTTTTCCCCAACGCTACATGATTGAGAGAGGACTGTTTAGGTGAGTGTGTTTGATTACTCCTCTCGGCTCCATTGCTGCATTCCAAAACAATGTGAAAAATTCAATATTTGAGACACTACAGCACTACTCACTGCAAAATTTTACTCACTTCTGGAAAAGCTACACTACTGTAAAAATAATTAAGCTACTGTCATGCTACTGAAAAATGCAGTGATAGTAAATTGGCAGGGTCGCTACTTTCAATTAACTACTCCCTAACACTACCAGGGCTGTTAAGTTACAAAAAGAACCTGTAAAGTATCATAAAAGTAGTTAATATGACTCATAAGCTATATTCCAAGTCTTCTGTAGCTAGATTATTATTATTTTTTGTGCCTGTGAGGAACAGACTGAAATTTAAGTTGTTATTGGCTGAAATTCTTTCACTTTGCCACAGCTCTCTAATCTCATTTACACTTGTATATATTCAAAGTTTATGTGTGAGGGTTTGGTGTCAGTATTGCCAAATGGCATTTCTAACCTATCGCGACAAGCCAAGTTTGAATATGGATATGACAAATGAACAAATACACAAATACATTTTCAGTCAGATTTTCAGTGAATAACTACTTAAATTTGAATTGGCTTCTCACACAGAGCTTTTGTATGGTTTTAGAATATAGTCCATAAATTGTATGGATTACTTGGTAGCATTAGGGTCCACAAGAATGCACTAGTTAATCATGAATAAGAATTAACTGATTGGTAAGTATTAGGTAAAACTTTAAGTAAATAACTTGAGTAGGTTAAACTTTCACTTAAGAATAGGGGGTCCAGTTTTCTTTAATCAAATATTTTAGTAATTTAATTTAGGTAAAAATAAATAAACAAACAAACAAACAGCCTTAATTACTGGCTTAATATTGTTTAGTAAACATGATACAGTAGATGATGGATTTCTGAAATAAAGCATTAATTACATTACTTTCTACACAAAATACATTTAATAAGTTGTAAATTATGGCTAAGATGGCATTACTATGCATTCAGTTATGTAGTTATTAATTTCGTATTCATGCTTAATTAGTGCATTATTATGAACCCCTAAAATTAAGTGTTACCGATTACTTTTATGGTGTTTTCTTTGGTGCTTTTTTGCTGCTATTTCAGAATCAGAATCAGCTTTATTGCCAAGTATGCTTACACATACAAGGAATTTGTGTTGGTGACAGGAGCTTCCAGTGCACAACAACACAAAAACAGCAGCAAGACATAAATAATAATAAAAAAATAGAAAATAGTTATACACATACATACATACATACACACACAGACACACACATACATACATACACACATACACATACGTAGTGCAAATCTAATACAAATCTGTTATCTGTTATGTACAGTGCAAATACAAATCTGTTATGTAGTGCAAATGTTTTTTTGTTTTTTTTTCAGAGGAATGAAATGGCAGAAGAGGTTGGATGTGTTGGATAAATATAAAAAAAGACAAAATTTGGAGCTGAACAAACCCTAGTCACTATATTCTTTCATGGTATGGTGTGAGCATTCTATAAAACCTCTCAAAAGAAAGCCATATGAGTTTTAAACACATGAGGATGAGAAAATAATGACAGGATTTTCATTTTTGGTTAAACTCTTCCTTAACATGCATATTATAGGTACTGTGGCTACATATTCTTACTTTCTCTGTGAACTGCATTATTTTAATATAAGAATGGCAGTTGTTGATGTGGGGTGTGGTTCATATTTCTGATGTATTGCTTTGATTTGCATGTATGTTGGATTAACAGCACATGTTATGTTAAATATTTGTTGGGAAATTTATTTAATGATAACCATTCGGTCACTTTAAAGCTGCAGTTATATTTTAGTGTTCCTTCCCGCAGAGAATGTTTTATTGTTTAAATTATTTTCACATTCCCTGTTTACTGGAAATCAGAATCATGAAATGCAGCTGGTTTTGTTTCCTTTCACATGGTCATTACATTTGCTTTAAAACTGACTCATTTACCAATGCGAGACACTTTTGATCGCAGAAGTATCATCTTTGAGTCACAACTACACCCAGCTTTTCCTCTATCTTATACGGGAACCTGATGATATAAAGTCATCTGTTTATCAGATCAGTTTTCAGCCCGCTCCTCATTGTTTGACATGTAGACAATCACTCCAGTATCTGTGTGTACTGTAGAAACTGCCATACATCATTCTAGTTAAGTTAGACTTCATTTGTCCCCGTAGGGAAATTTGGTTTGCAGCATACTCACATGGCATTCTTGTGATTTTGCCACACAGGAAGAGGTTTTCTTTGTGTTAATCATGGCTGTTTTACTAAATTTGATCTGTATAACCAGATGCGTACACCTTAAAACTTTTTTGTAACATTTGATACATCTGTTTGTGTGCAGGTAGAAGCATCAGCATGAAATCTGCTGGCATCATTGGAAGGAACGGACCTCAGTCCAAACAGCCATTCCTTGTTGCTTTTTTCAAAGCCAGTGAGGTTCTGCTTCGATCTGTAAGGGCCACAGGAGGGAAGAGGAAGAGTCACAACAGAAATAAGCAGAAATCTCAGCAAGAATCTTCACCGGCTCTCAAAAGTGGAGGTACAGTAGTTTTATTTTTTAATTTTAAAAACACAACTTAAAGATTCTGTAACAATGTTAGCTGTTTCACCAGACCTAGCTTAGCCTTAAGACCAAAGTATGCTTTGGGCAGTTCCCGAATTGATTCCAGTCTTATGGGGGGTCCCCACCCCTAGAGGTTTTGATTTGTGATTGGGGGTGGGGGGGATGTATCACAACAGAGCATGCATGCATTAACAATTACTACAGAATTAACTGACAAAAGATTCTTCATACTGATAGAAGTATGAATATCTGTAGTCTTCTCTGATAAACCTTTTTCAAATGATTATTTCTTAAATTAACCTTACAGGCAGCACCAAACTACATCAGTCCTGACAGATCTCCTTAAGTCACTAATAAACTAATAATATATTGATTACACTTCATACTTCCATTTGCCATTAACAAATATATATTTGAAATATGACTAATTATTAACAGATTAGTAGCTAGTTCATCAACATTTAAATCTTTCAAATCAAACTTTCAGGACATTTATAACTACATTTATGCATTTTCAGTTTTAACTGTCTATTAAGCGTCGAATAATGCAAAAATGCTTAATGGGTTATTCATGAAAGTTATACAATGTTAATATATTTTATATGACAAAAACTACCAGAAAGAAGCAATTCTGTGTCTGTATATGCTGTTTTTTTTATTGTTTTTCTATGAAAATATGAGTCAGACCAGTGGTTCCCAACCTTTTTACCTTGAAGTCCCCTCTACTTATATACTGTATGTCTACACATACAGCATATGCAAAGGTTATGCAATGCACGTTCCCAAAAATCATTGTATTATAATCATAATTTTGCATTTCTCACGCCATGGATGCGCGCTCTCTCTCCTCACGCTCTATGTGATGCTCGTGTGCGCGCACGAGAGAACACTATCATCGATGGCCATGAGAAATGCAAAATGATGCAATGATTTTTGGGAACATGCTTTGCCATGCATTTTGCATAACCGCGATAGATATTATACTTGATACATTTCTAGCAGTTGACATATCTACTGGTCTATTACACATTGACGCAGAGCCATGCAGCTGCTTGATTGTCTTGTTATAAAGCATCAACAAGGTATGCCCTTTTAAGAGGTTTTTACAGTGTTGCAGTGCATGGTTATGATGTTGTAGAATTTTCATGACCACTGAAGAAACACACAAGCACTTGTTCACGCGACAGCCAGCAGAATACTGTAAATTTGGTGTGCGTCATCCTCACACAGTTGTGCAGAGGGTCTTGTTATTATTAGAGTGACATTTCATGATTTTTTTGTTCTTATTTTATTAAGTTTGAGATTTTGCTTATCTCGCTGAGTTAGACGAGGATGCTGACATGCTGTTTATTGTTATTGTGCATATTATGGATTCACACATTTTAATATGACTTGCTATTTTTCTCAGAATCTTGCGTGTGAGCGCGAGATTAATCTGTCATTATTCAAAATGCTGTCCGTCATTTTGACACATAAAAAACAAGCAAGAAACGTCCTGGTTACTTGCGTAACCTCCATTACCTGATGGAGGGAACGAGACGTTGTGTCGATGTAGTGACACTAGGGGTCACTCTTGGGAGCCCGAGACACCTCTGGTCTTTGATAAAAGGCCAATGAAAATTGGCGAGTGGTATTTGCATACCACTCCCCCGGACATACGGGTATAAAAGGAGCTGGTATGCAGCCACTCATTCAGGTTTTGTGCTGAGGAGCCGAGACAAGGTCCCGGCCATTTCAGCGGGTAGTTCAGCGTTGTGGCAGGAGGGACACAACATCTCGTTCCCTCCATCAGGGAACGGAGGTTACACAAGTAACTAGGACATTCCCTATCTGTCACTCACTCGACGTTGTTTGAGCACCTACCCCAGTACAGGGCTTAGATAGCACGTGCACTGAGCCGGCAGCGAGTTTCTCCGCAAACTTGTCTGCCACAGGGCTCGGAGGAAATCATCCAGGGAACACAGTTTGTGAACACTACTGGGAGTCAACAGTGCATGTCTTCAGCTCAGGGGAGGTGAAAGGCACTATGCGCAAATGATACACCCGGCCAGCTGTCCCGGACTACCTGCTTGTGCGTGCCACTACACGGGACGAAACCAATTCCACCCGGAGATTGTAGAACCTCGCAAAGGTGTTGGGTGTTGCCCAGCCCGCTGCTCTGCAAATGTCTGTTAGAGAGGCGCCACTGGTCAAGGCCCAGGAGGCCGCTACACCCCTGGTAGAATGGGCTCATAGCACTGCCGGGGGAGGCACGTCCTGGGCGTGATATGCCATTGTTATGGCGTCAATGAGCCAATGGGCGATCTTCTCCTTTCCGCTGTCCACCAAAGCAGACAAAGAGCTGCTCAGAGACTCTAAAGCTCTGCATGCGATCCAAATAGTTGTGTAAAGTGCGCACCAGACACAGCAATGTCAGGGCTGGGTCTGCCTCCTCCTGGGGCAGCGCTTGCAGGTTCACTACCTGGTCCCTAAAAGGGGTGGTGGGAACCTGGGGCATATAGCCCGGTCGGGGTCTCAGGATCACGTGAGAGTAGCCCGGACCAAACTCCAGGCACGTTTCGCTGACAGAGAACGCTTGCAGGTCTCCTACCCTCTTGATGGAAGTGAGCGCAGTCAGGAGGGTAGTCTTCAAAGAGAGTGCCTTAAGCTCAGCTGACTGCAAGGGCTCAAAGGGGGCTCTCCGTAGACCCTGAAGAACTACAGAGAGGTCCCATGAGGGAACAAGGCGCAGTCTGAAGGGACTCAACCTCCTGGCACCTCTCAGGAACCTGATGATCAGGTTGTGCTTCCCTAAGGACTTACTGTCCACTGTGTCGTGGTGTGCTGCTATAGTGGCTACATACACCTTCAAGGTGGAGAGGGACAGCCGCCCTTCCAACCTCTCCTGCAGGAAGGAAAGCACCGATCCGACTACACATCTCTGGGGGTCTTCGCGTCGGAAAGAACACCACTTAGCGAACAGACACCACTTAAAAGGCATACAGGCGCCTTGTAGAGGGGGCCCTAGCCTGAGTGATTGTGTCTACCACCGCAGGTGGTAGGCCACTTAAGTCTTCCGCATCCCGTCCAGGGGCCAGACATGGAGATTACAGAGGTCTGGTCGTGGGTGCCAGATGGTGCCCCGTCCCTGAGAAAGAAGGTCCTTCCTCAGGGGAATTCGCCGGGGGGGCTGTCACGAAGAGCGTGAGGTCCGAGAACCACGTCTGGGTGGGCCAGTAGGGTGCTACCAGGATGAACCGCTCCTCGTCCTCTCTGACCTTGCGCAGGGTCTCTGCAAATAGGCTCACTAGGGGAAATGCATCTTTGCAAAGTCCAGGGGGCCAGCTGTGTGCCAGCGTGTCTATACCAAGAGGTGCCTCGGTCAGGGCATACCAGAGTGGGCAGTGGGAGGATTCTTGGGAGGTGAACAGGTCTACCTGTGCCTGCCCGAATCGACTCCAAATCAGCTGGATCACCTGAGGGTGGAGTCTCCACTCTCCCCTGAGGGTAACCTGCCGTGACAGCAAGTCCGCTGCAGTGTTGAGGTCACCAAGGATGTGAGTGGCTCGCAGCGACTTGAGGTGCTGCTGACTCCAGAGGAGGAGACGGCGGGCGAGTTGTGACATACAACGGGAGCGCAGACCGCCTTGGTGGTTGACATATGCTACAGTTGCCGTGTTGTCTGTCCGAACTAACACATGCTTGCCCTGGATCAACGGCTGAAACCTCCACAGGGCGTGCAGAATTGTCAGCAACTCGTGGCAGTTGATGTGCCAACGTAGCCACGGGCTCGTCCATGAGATGTGTCCCGTGGCGCCATGCCCATCTCGGGACTCAAGTCTGAAGCCAGTGCTGAAGCGGTCACATATGCATCAACCCAAGCGGAGTGGCCACCGCTGAGGATGCCATATGCCCCAGGAGCCTCTGAAACAGTTTCAGTGGAACCGCTGTCTTCTGTCTGAACGCCTTCAAACAGGTCAGCACCGACTGTGTGTGCTCATTCATGAGGCGCGCCGTCAACGAGACTGAGTCCAACTCCAAGCCGAGAAAAGAGATGCTCTGAACCGGGAGGAGCTTGCTCCTTTCCCAGTTAACCTGAAGCCCTAGTCGGCTGAGGTGCGAGAGCACCAGGTCCCTGTGTGCACACAACACATCCCGAGAGTGAGCTAGGATTAGCCAATCGTCGAGATAGTTGAGGATGCAAATGCCCACTTCCCTTAGCGGGGCAAGGGCTGCCTCTGCGACCTTCGTGAAGACGTGAGGGGACAAGGACAGACCGAAAGGGAGGACCTTGTACTGATACGCCCGAACCTTGAATGCAAACCGCAGGAAGGGACTGTGTCAAGGTAGAATCGAGACGTGGAAGTACGCGTCCTTCAGGTCTACCGCCGTGAACCAATCTTGATGCTGGATACTTGCTAGAATGCATTTTTGCGTCAGCATCTTGAACGGGAGTCTGTTTAAAGCCCAGTTCAGTACTCACAGGTCCAAGATTGGCCGCATCCCACTGCCTTTCTTCGGTACAATGAAGTAGGGCCTGTAAAACCCCTTCTTCATCTCAGCCAGAGGGGACAGGTTCTATCGCATCCTTCCGTAGGAGGGTAGCGATCATCGCGTGCAAGGTAGTAGCGTTCTCGCCCTTAACCGAGGTGAAGTGGATACCGCTGAACCTGGGCGGACGCCTGGCGAACTGAATCACGTAGCTGAGTCGGATGGTCCGGATCAGCCATCGCGATGGATTGAAAAGCGCAAGCCACGTGTCCAAGCTCCGGGCGAGGGGGACCAAAGGGACAATGTCGTCGGACATACCGGCCTTGGACGGGAGCTTTGGGTGCCCGTGCCAGGTGGCGACGCTCTGTGGGCATAGGTGCTCCGCGAGTGCCTTATCCACCGGGGGAATCGCCGAATAGCCCCTGGCCGCCCCACCATCGAGGATAGTGAGGGTGGGGAAGCTGAAAGATCGGGACCGGGTAGTAAAATGTGCCTCCCACGACCTTGTCAGCTCCTCGTGCACTTCCGGGAAGAAAGGAACTGGAGCGAGGCGTGGCTGTGAGCGGCGCCGTTAGCTCAGGAACCAATCATCGAGCCGCGAGGGTTCAGGGGAGAGCGGAGGGTTCCACTCTAGCCTGACGCTCGTGGCTGCCCGAGAAAGCATGTCCGTCATTTACGCGTCAGCCTGTGACTGGGCGACCGTACCCGAGGGGGGGAGCCCAGCTGAGGCTTCCGCGTCTGACTGGACGAGCCCGCTCTCCGATGCTGCACTCGAGAGCTCATCAGCTTCATGGGCTCCGAACAAGAGGTCTAATTTGCCATGAGATGAGCCGGCGGACTCATCCGGAAGCCCGATCGGGGCAGACGAGCATGCTGGGGAATGGGGGGTCCGTGGGGGGATACCCGGCGGAGGTGGTCCCATTGGGGTCCCCAAATCGCCCCCGGTGCTAGCCGCGTTGGCCTCATACCCATAGGTAGAAGGACCGAGGTGGGGAGCCGCTGGGGTGGCTTGCTTTCTTATGAAAGCAAGCCGCGACCGCAACGTTGCCATGGTCATGTTCTCACAATGAGTATATGATCCATCCACGAACACTGTCTCCGTGTGGGTCGCACCCAGACATGAAAGACAGCGATCGTGGCCATTAGAAGTTGAGAGATAATGACCGCAACCAGGAATAACACACAAAAACGGAAAGGCATCTTTAAAAAGACGTGTCTTTAAAAAGACGTTCCGTGTGTGCCGCTCTTTTAGAGAAATATACTCTCTTATTTCTGCCGAAGCGCCCAGGGGCGTTCTTTGCAGTGCACCAGTGCAGAGGAGGGAGAAGCCGCTGAAATGCACCGTCAGATCCAGCAGAGGTGAATGAACAGTCAGCTCAGTAAACATTGACCGTTCGGCTCCAAAGAGAAAATCTGAATGAGTGGTTGCATACCAGCTCCTTTTATACCCGTATGTCTGGGGGAGTGGTATGCAAATACCACTCGCCAATTTTCACTGGCCTTTTATCAAAAACCAGAGGTGTCTCAGGCTCCCAAGAGTGACCCCTAGTGTCACTACATCGACACAACGTCGAGTCAGTGACAGATAGGGAACTCAGCTTAAACCATCTTCACGTGGTTTATCTCTCCCTCGGTCTCTGCATGCACATGAAAGAGAGGGAGGGAGACGACAGTGCTCGCAGCCATGTGAGAGTGAAAAAAGGCACTTTTAATGCAAAAATAACAAACACACCTCTTTTAAAAGTTTTTGGTATATGAGGGAAGATACATTAGGGAGTTTTAATTCAGATGATAGGCTGCAATAACAAGTTCATAACTTAAGGTGTTAGATCAGCTGTTACTCGCACCGGTGCGCACAAATAATTTTCTGCATTCACAAGCTGTAATTTTCACTCGCAAATGCGAGTAAAACACTTGCACTGTAGAACCCTGATTACTGTAAATAATTCACGAAATTTACAGTATCCTAGCTGTGTAAATGAAATAGTATTTCTCATTATTATCTTTAATAAAATACAAATACTACCCCCCCCCCCACCAATGCCTTATGGTCCTGCCTATTTCAGAAAACAAATTCCCTCCTTGTCATTTAAGGGACTCTGTACTGTACTGTTTTTTTACTTTGTTTAGTAATATTTTTCTTTGAAATCATCAGTACTTATTTCTTCTGGACAAACAGAATTTAGACAGTTAGACAGTCTCTTTCTGCCTAAGTAGGTGGTTTTTGGCCACAATAAGCTGCAATATGGAAATGTTTTCATGTTGTAAGTAAAGAGTCAGGCCAGCAAAACCAGGGCCTCGGTTCCCAATAATGATCGAACTTTGCGGTTAAGAGCATTTTCTATGAGCAATTTTACAAACGTTTTCCCAAAACTGCACTTAACATGAACATGCAAGGATGCGCTTTAAGTGCTGCTGCTCGTCACTATAACTTCATTATATTTGTGCGTAACTTTACAATCATTTGTAATTTACCTTGCTAATATTTGTTTAAAAATATTTTCTTAAATATTCGACCTAATTAACTACATGCTTACGTATTGTTGTTATACAATAATTTTGTGCAGAATAATCTATTTCTTTTACACAATCTGCTTCCGGCGTCCATCTGCTTAATCAGGCGTGCATATGTATTATTTCATTTTTACACGTTTCTCTTGATATGAAGCATTTATTGAATATTACAAGGTTCACAGTGTCATCACGCTGCGCAAAATAAGGAGATGTTTAGAAGATGCGCTTTATGGACATTCACCAATAAAGTGAAGGTCTGCTCTGTACTCTCAGAATTGATAACGGTGACAGTAATGCTGTATGTGCGGTGCTACACAACAGAAGTGTGGAAGTATTTCGGGTTCCATACAAATGCAGATGGATTGTTGGTCGAAGATGACTTCCCTTTATGTAAAACATTTGGCAGAAAAGTGGCAGCAAAACATGGGAACACCTCCAACATGTTAAGCGAGATAATGGTAGGTTGTGACAGTTCTGCTTGTTTTTCCAAACAGTTTTTGAAAACTGAGAGACAAAAAGAGACAACTAGCTAAGTGACAACTAAGATAACAACAAAGAAAGTGAACTGTTCTAGCAATTTGCAGATAATGTGTAGCTTGCTTACAAGTGGCCGAAGAGTAGTTTGCATTTAAAACTCCACTTGTTCGCAGTTGTTCATAAGGGATTTTACATGTTTGCATCTTTGCACTTCTAGACGGTGACTGGTAGGGATTTTACTTAATATTTATTTTCAAATATTTGTTTATTCTATACATTTGTAAAAAATTTTATTGTATATTCATAGTTCTTTATTATATGTTCATTTAAAAGGTCAGGTTGGTATTGAAAAAAAAAGTAATTAAACTTGTTATCTTTCAACCGGTTTTTGTAATAAAATACCATGATAATGCCGTATACCGTGATAAAAGCTTCAGCGATTATCGTGATGTGAAAATGTTATACTGTCACATGCCAAAGGCACATACATTTTTGCCTATAACTTATAAACCATTAAAGACAGACCTACTGTAAGCTCAGAGGTTGTTAATCAATGGCTTCTGCTGAAATGATATTTCATATTTATGTATTTCAACCTCATTTTTAAAAAAGTTGAGTTTAATAGTGGAATTTCTGGTGAAGAACTTCACTACCCTTGATCCTGAAAGGAAAGATCCACCAATCAAAGAATCACAGTGAACAAAGCGCACCAAAAGAGCTCTGCTGCGACCACCCACTCACATGACACACTGTGAATGATGCAATCGACCGGTCTCCCTGCACTTAAACTATTTATATATTTGTAAATATCTGAATATTTTCCAATAAAATGTGAATATATATTGTTTCTATACTTACAAATAATCAACAACTTTAAATCAATATTTTTTATATTTTTTCATTCCATTTAATTATGTCATTTGCAATGCTTATGGGATTGGAGTTCATTCCCTCTTGAAATACGTTAAGTTCACAGCCTTTTAAATTTGTCTTTTTGTCTGATTTCAAATAGTGTTTTGCTTGAAATGAAAGTTTATCAAAGGTGTGATTCACCTCGGATCTCTTTGGTTTGGCCAAAGGCTTAGAACTCTTTTACAAAGGATTTTATGAAATCCCTATTGGAAGAATTAATGGGAACAGTACTTCCGAAATCACTGTTGCGCTCTGTTGCTATCACAAAGACAAGTGTGATTTCTCACATGCCTGAGCAGGTTTGCTGGTCTTAACTGGTTTAAGCTGGTCTTAGCTGGTTTAAGATAGTCTCCTAGCCTGAGCTGCTGAAAAAACCAGCAAACAGCCTGGCCTGGCTGCTAAGACCAACAAAACAGCTTAAACTGGTTTAAGATGTTTTTTTTTTTCTTTGTCGAGCACCTTTGAATTTCATTTAAATAGTAGCAGAACTGTTCTGTCAAAGGACATAGATTACCAAGCCCTGGAATACCTCATGATCTTACCTGATTTTTTTGTGAATGTAGAGGGTCTTTGCTGCCGTACAATCACTGTATTTACTGCATGCGGTGTCTATATACAAAAATGTCCTGCCAGCGGCAAATATACTGCACATTGAGCCCACACACGTTAGTAGACTAAACAACATCACTACTGCAGTGTTTGAAGTCTCAATGTTGTTTTGATGTCGTTATCTAGATCAAAACACCAGTGAGCAGAGGCAAGCCTGCAAGAAGCATGAACTCTACGTTAGCTTCCGTGACTTAGGATGGCAGGTAAGTGCATGTGGCAGCTCGCGAGGAATCAATCAATGACACGAGTGCTCTCATGCATAAGATAAGTTGATATGTTTATACATACATCTCTCTTTCTCTCAATGTAGGACTGGATTATTGCTCCTGAGGGCTATGCAGCCTTTTATTGTGATGGAGAATGTTCATTTCCACTGAATGCACATATGAATGCAACAAACCATGCTATTGTGCAGACCTTGGTGAGTGTCTATTGTTTTATCATAGAAAATCTCTCACAAAGCGTAACAGAAGGGTTCCAGAAGTAAAAATCCGTAGAAAAATGTATTTTTAACGGTAGTGTGTAAAACTTTCAAGACAGACCTAACATGAGCTCTGAGATTAAGTGATGATAAAATGTGATTTCAATTTCATTAAAAAAAAAGAAAACACTGCTTCTGTATATGCATACTTTCCTAGTATATAATACACAAAAAGCAATGTGACAAATGAGTAGGATGTCTGAAAACTCTCTATCCATGATACAGTTGTAGGTGAAAATTTCTGAGATGACCTACTGCATATACTGAGATTCTGAAGTGTGCATCCAGTGGAAATTTTACTATTCCACAAGAGCTGAAGAGCCGTCATATATATATATAATATATATAAAAGAAAAGTAAAATTAAATTAAAAAAGGTAACACTTTACAATAAGGTTCCATTTGTTAACATTAGTTAGCAACATTAGTTAACATGAACTAACAATGAACAATAATGTTACCGCATTTATTAATCTTGGTTAATATTAATTTCAACATACACTAATATATTTTTAAAATTAAAAGTTGTATATATTGTATGTTAACATTAGTTAAATAATGTTAAAACATTAGTATATTTTTATGAACTAACATTAACAAAGATTAATAAATACTGAACACAATATATTGTTCATTGTTAGTTTGTGATACCTAATGCATTAACAAATGCAACCTTATTGTAAAGTGTTGCCAAAAAAATATTGGTTGAGAACCATAAGAAAAGAGGCTCTTTTCAAATCTGAGTGGTATATGTACCAAGAAAGTTGTTCCTTGTGTTTAAATTGTACTCGTTTAACAACACCTACTGTATGTGAATTATTTTTTCCATTACATTTTGTGAATGACATAATTGAGTCAGTCTCGCTACACTCTCAAACTACTTATATATTAATTAGGGCTGTCTATTTAACGCATTAATTCAGTGCGATTAATTATATTAAAAATAACGCGTTTTTTATTTTATTTTTATTTTTTTTATGCAATTAATCATATCCTCAGAGAGTGTAATAAGGCTTATGACGCAAAGCAACCGAGACTCTTCAAAAGTATCCATCTGATGCAGGTGTACATTGATGCGTCCTTAAACAAGCCCTTATAATAAATCTTGGACTGATTGATGAATTTAATTGCAAAATGGATTGCTGTAAAATTTAGGCCAATGATTGGCTTATGTTCAATAATATGGAAATAAACAATATATTGTATTCTAAAGCCACTTTTTGTATTGTCTTTTTTAATGCTTCACTTGTGTGCCAAAATAATGTAATCTATTTTAATTATCTGTATTATTTTATATATATATATATATATATATATATATATATATATATATATATATATATATATATATATATATATATATATTATTTATAATAATTTAAATATAACTTTTGATAATTATTTAATCATTATACATTTAATTATTGTTATTTGAGGGGCTTTTTCAGCAAATATTTATGTATGCGATTAATTGCGATTAATTCGATTAATTAATCGGCATACCATGTAATTAGTTTGATTACAAATTTGAATTGATTGACAGTCCTAATATTAATATATAGTAGAATATAGCGCTATTTTGAAGTTTTCCAAATGAAGTGTGAGTTACCATATTTACAAAGGACTATAATAAGTGTATGTATGAATGTATGATTTTATGTACAGACAGGACAGGATTAGTATCTCTAATACTATTAGTATTAGTATAGTTTTTGTTGTTTTTGTTTTTTGTTTTTACAAAGATGAGAGTGTATAATGTCTGATTGTGGGCATTACGGAAGTTCTCTGGATTCGTCCATCAAAAAAAACAATTGAAATAAATAGGACTTTAAAAATAAGGTAGTGATGTGTCAACCAGTATACATTTTGAAAAAAAACAAAAAAACAAAAAAAAAACAAACAAATTATATAGTGTTTTTTCCTTCACAGGTCCATCTAATGTTTCCTGATAATGTGCCAAAGCCTTGCTGTGCACCAACCAAACTGAACGCTATATCAGTGCTGTATTTTGATGACAGCTCAAATGTCATTCTGAAGAAGTACAGGAATATGGTGGTGAGATCCTGCGGCTGTCATTGAGGGCATGGAGCTTCTGTGAGATATTGCTGGAATTAAGAACATAGTTTTTGACATATGATGTACAGTATTATGTATATATTAGATCATCATTCCTCTTATTTATTTGGGTTTTCCTTGTAATAACTTTTTTGCTATGAAAGATGCCAGTTAAAAGTTACCACTCTTACCACAGATCCATGGTCGATTGCTCTTTTCCTGAGTTTATAAATTAGGCCAGAGACTTTAAAACTGATGACGTTTTAGCTGATCAAGGATAGACTTTAGTCAGGATAGATGACATATTACATTTTTCTCAATTGAAAACAAGGCTATGCGGGATAAACGTACAGTTTATTCAGTCTAAATGTTCTAGATCATGTTGAATTATAAAGAAAAATTGTTTTTGGTCAACTGGATTGGATGATGTATTTTTTTAATGTTTCATCAGCTGAACAATCGACACAAAGGTATTAAACAGTACAACCCATTGAACATTGTACCTTTATCCCTCACATTCCCGTTTTCAATCACAAATATATATATATATATATATATGCTGTCTATCTTGACTAATGTCTATAATTTTTATATATTTATAAGCAACCACTTCAATAAAGAACTGCTGCTATTTTAAAAAACATCCCTATTTTTACAAAACAAAGTCATAATCACAATTTTTGGATGTGAAAAAACTGCCATCTTGGATTTTAGGTTTTTGGACACAAATAATATTATTTTTCTTTTTTAATAAAATAATAAAAGTGTTATTGTAAAAGCACTGATGTATGTCTTAGGACTGTATATATTTTTCTCAAATAGTCCAAAGTGTTGCAACCCACAGTTACTGATTGATTTTAGTTTGCTTTGGGTATCAGTGGGCAGATATACACAGTTAAGTATGTTTTTTGGTTGAGCAAATATTCTTCCAAGATCCTTCTTCTATACACTTATATTAGTTATCTGAGTAATATATTTTTTGACAAATCTTGCATTTATTTTAGAATCATGTTTATGTGTCATTAAATCTATTTTCAAATATAATTTTCTGTGTCTGTCTCTACCACACTTAATCTTTTGCATGCCAACACAGTCTGTTTTGCATGAACATGGTAGAGGGTTTGAAACAAGCCGCATTTTCTTAATCAGTAGTTTGTTTTCCAGTAAAAATATCAAAACATCCTTAAATAGATAAATTCATTGAGAAGCAAAATTGCATAAGATATTAAAGATATTACACGTTTTCATAACATATATCTTTTAATAAGTTTATTTTTCTTACCCTACTGGCATATATTTTTTTGTAAATGTAAATATAACATCATTTGGTGAGGTTTATGCAATAAAACAAGAAAAAAAAGTTAACCAATGGGTAAGTAAAAAAAAAAAAAACTTGATTTAAGATACAGTATATTCCAATTAAAAGCAGCGGTCAGGGTACCCAGATGTTATGCGGTCTTGATCTGAAAGGAGTGTTGACGTTCAGTGAATAGCAGAGGACACCTGCTAACTTAACTCCTCATGGCATGGATGATTTGCATTCCTGCGGTCTGTTGCCCTGCATGATTACACCCACTGCTTCACAATCACATCTACTGTTTAATATTGTGGATTCCTTCCAGTTCAGCAAAATATCTTCCTTTCCACAACACCAGGCCCAGTATGAATGCTCCTATTTTAAGGAATTCTGTGCCAGCGAGCAGAACCTCTTTGACCTTTCATGTGGCAGCAGGACTCAGGCTAAGCAAACAGTTGCCACAGTGAGTACAGATTAATATAGTGACATTACCTGTGGAGAATCTGCACACAATCAATAAGAGTGCAGCTCTTGAGGTGCTTGAACCATCATTTGATCTTCACATTCATCCTAAAATGACTGTTAAGAATTGACTAAGTTTACATGCATGTGAAAATATGGTCATATATTCAAATTATGTATGCTTCAGGGGGCCTGGGTAGCTCAGCGAGTACTGACGCTGACTACCACCCCTGGAGTCGTGAGTTCGAATCCAGGGTGTGCTGAGTGACTCCAGCCAGGTCTCCTAAGCAACCAAATTGGCCCGGTTGCTAGGGAGGGTAGAGTCACCTGGGGTAACCTCCTCGTGGTCACGATCAGTGGTTCTAACTCTCAGTGGGGCGCTTGGTGAGTTGGCTCGCAGAGAGTAGCATGAGCCTTCACATGCTGCGAGTCTCTGCGGTGTCATGCACAGCGAGCCACGTGATAAGATGCATGGATTGACTGTCTCAGAAGCGGAGGCAACTGAGACTTGTCCTCCACCACCCGGATTGAGGTGAGTAACCACACCACCATGAGGACCTACAAAGTAGTGGGAATTGGGCATTCCAGATTGGGGAGAAAAGGGGATAAAATAAAATAATAATAAATAAAAAAGAATGTATGCATCATATATGCAAGTTAACCTGATTGGCATAACCTTATTAAGCCAATTGTCCAGTTTCTAGAAATCTGAATAAAACTGTCAATTCTGGGTCATGTGAACACATTATTTAGAATATCCACTGATATTTTATGCTCGTGTTCAAATGGTAACACTAGTCACATTCCCATTATTAAGAGTTTATAAAGGGGTTCATCAATGACTAATGAGTCACTTACAAAATGCATTATAAATCATTGATATGCAGTTATAACAATATGAATAAAAAGGGCGACTTTCATGCCAAATACTTGCCAAATGGAATTTTAACAAATAGATAAAGAAACAGTATGAGATAGTTTTTCCCTTTGATTTCTTTAAATGTTTAAGCCTTGTGGGTAAACTTACAGACAGCTTTTTACAGAAAGAGTCAATGCTGTTCCACTCAGTGTTGATGGCTTCAAACAGTTGATGAGTAGTTGAAAAATATTTCCCATTCAAATCTGGACTCTGACAAGGCCAAAACATGAGCCTGATGGATTTGTTCTCAAGCCACTTCTTGGTGATCTTTGTAGTGTGGGCAGTTGAAAAATAACATCTGAATGTTACTTTTTAGAAGACAACTTTTCAATTGTGGGAAGCAAGCAATTTCTGCAATATTCTCCTGTACTCCAAAGCATTCATTTACTTTTCACAGTGAAGCAGCTCACCAGTACCAGCAGCTGAAAAGGCTCCCCACACCATGACACCTCTTCCTCCATGCTTCACTGTGGTAGAGATGCATTCACTATTGTATTTCTCACCAGATCTTCGAAGACACCTCTCTGGAGCATCACCATGCAACTCAGATCATGATTCATCACTCAACACAACTCTAATGAACCACTCTGAATCAAACTTTCCATAATCTGCCAAAAAGTTAATTCTGTCTTAGATGCTTTTCTGAGACAGCAATGACTTTTTAACACATCTTCTAGACACAAAACATGCATTAGATAACCTTCTGGTTATTGTTCTTCTCTAAAGCGTCTTGTTTTTCTGAGGTCTTGAATTCTGCTGACAGTTTCTGTAGGCTTTTTTTCCTGTCTTTGAGAACTGTAAATTTCAGCAATTTCAGACATCCCTGCATGAAGAGGCTTTGGGCTTTCCAGATCCTTTTTTTCTGGCAACATCACCTGTTGTTTCAAAGTGTTGACCTATTCTCTTAATTGCTGATAGAGAAATAGGGATCTTCTCTGCCATTAGGGTCTTGTAAACTTGCCTGACACTGACCAGCTATGCAGTTTCTGACAGTACCCTTTGCATGATATTTTGCTTTTTTTGATATTTTGCTTTTTTTGGAGCAGATTTTCTCACTCACAACATTGCATATTGTAGATCTCTCCCTGCTCTATCACTCCTGGTTCCATTTATAAGCTTGTTATCAGGCCTTTGATGGGGAGCATCATGTATGGCAGATCACCAACTAATGACAACATTAAAAAAAAAAAAAAAAAATAATAATAAAAAAACATCCCAAAAGTTTTTTTTTTTTTTGAAATATTACTATGATTTTACCTTTGCATACAAGAAGACATCCTTCGGATGAGACGTTAAACCGAGGTCCTGACTTTCCCAGGGCACATCTCGTAAAAGAGTAGGGGTGTAATCCCGGTGTCCTGCCAAATTCCCTCCATGGGCCCTAATCAATCATGGCTCCTAATGATCCCCATCCATGAATTGGCTCTATCACTCTACCCTCTCCTCTCCACCAATAGTTGGTGTGTGGTGAGCGTACTGGCGCTCTGTGGCTGCCATCGCATCATCCAGGGGGATGCTGCACACTGGTGGTGGTTGAGGAGATTCCACCTATACTATGTAAAGCACTTTGAGTGTCTAGAAAAGCACTATATAAATGTAACTGTCACACCCTTGTCAGTATCTGCTCCTCCAAACCCCTCACATTCTCCTGATTATTAATTATTTTCACCTGCTCCCCATTAAATCATCAATCAGATCACTATAAAGTCTCACCATTCTCCCTCAGCCTTTGTCTAGTCTCGTTTGGACCAGATTCTAAAGTGACTTACTCAACCTTGATTCTAGTATCCCGAGTTATTTACCTGTCAGTCATTGTTTATCTTAGTTTACGTTAATTCTGATTTAATCAGTGATTACTCTCTGTGTTTGCCTTGAGCTCTGTAAGTAAACTGCATCTGGGTTCAACTTCTTGTCTCAGCTTCATAACAGAAGACCATTAAACACGAACCTAGCAGGGTCGACATCTTCCATGGAGCATTTTCTCGAACATGAGCAACAACTAATACAACATGAAGAGGCGCTTCATGACATTCAACATCAACTGGAGAAACTATCACTCACCTCGACTGCCGCAACATGTCCTCTTGCACCGGACTTCGCTTCAGCCCCGGTAGTGCCAGTCTGTGATTCTCCTCCTTCCTTTGTTCCATCCCCTGGTAATTTCTGCCCTCTGGCTTCACCAAAATCTTTCTCTGGTGATGCTGAAACCTACAGCGTCTTCCTCCTTCAATGTTCGTTGGCTTTTGAATTGCAATCCCAACACTTCTCTACGGATCGCTCCAAAATAGCGTATATTATTTCTCTCCTCTCCAGGAAGGCTCTACAATGGGGTGATGTCATCTGGAAACAGGGTGGTCCCGTAACTCAGTCCATCGATGCCTTCACAACCCATTTCCGTGAGGTTTTTGAGTCTGCTATTGGAGCCTCCTTCGCCAGTGAACAATTAAGCCGGTTTCACCAAGGAAAGCTGTCTGTTGCAGATTATGCCCTGCGCTTCCGAACGCTCGCCTCTGCCAGTCACTGGAACAAGCCAGCCCTGATTACTCGCTATCGCCAGGGTCTAAACAAATCCCTTCAAATTCACCTAGCTAGTGTGGATGACTCTCTCAGACTGGAGTCTCTCATTCAATTCTCTCTTCGTATGGATCACCGCCTAAATCAGTGCTCAACAAATCGCGACTATTCAGCCCCGCCACTTTCCATAACAAAGACTGAGGAGGAGGAGCCTATGCAACTAGACACAACCCACCTAACTCCGACTGAATGAAGGAGGCGGATTATTAACAATTAACAACCAGATCATCACATATCCACATGTCACATTTGTCTCTCTAGGCTGCTGGTAAGCTCAGTTTCCTGTGATCCTGTATGTGGGAAACCTTTTAGTATAACCATTACGGTTTTGACTCCCACCTCTTCAATCCTTGTTCATGCCCTTCTAGACTCTGGTTCAGCAGGCAACTTCATTGCTCCCTCCCTCGTCAAACAGCTCCACCTCCAGACAGAACCAGTATTTAAGCCTTTGCCCATCCTCTCAGTCGTTGGCAAACCTATCGTCTCAGGATTAATTACACACCAGACTGCACCACTCACCATCCAAGTAGGAGCCCTACATACAGAATCATTGCCATTACTCATTCTCCCCGATTCCACTACAGACCTCATACTCGTTCTACCTTGGCTACTCCTCCACAATCCAGTTATTTCTTGGTCCACCAAAGAGGTAGCTGCCTGGAGCGAACAACACTTTACCCATTGCCTTGTGTTACCCATCCACCCTTCACCATCTACATCCATCCATTGCTTGGCCACTTCTGTAGAGAGCCCTCACATCTCACTAAAACACATGCATCCCATCAGCTTACCAGGATTATCTACAAGATTTTTGCGCTCAAAAGGCATCCCAACTCCCTCCACACCGTCCCTGGGATTGTGCCATAGATCTACTCCCGGGCTCATCTCTCCCAAGAGGCAAGATATATCCCTTGTCGGTACCCGAGCAGAGCGCTATGGAGGAATATGTGGAGGAGGCCCTGAAACAGGGCTATATTCGCCCATCAACTTCTCCAGCCACGTCAAGTTTCTTCTTTGTGGCCAAAAAGGATGGAGGCCTTTGCCCTTGCATTGACTACCGTGCCCTTAACAGTATCACCGTAAAGTTCTCTTATCCATTGCTTTTGGTGCCAGCTGCTTTGGAACTTCTTCAAGGGGCCAACATTTTCACTAAACTCGACATCCGCAGTGCTTATAATCTTATCCGTATCCATAAGGGGGGCGAGTGGAAGACTGCTTTCATCACCTCTAGTGGCCACTTTGAATATAGGGTGATGCCGTATGGCCTGGTCAATGCCCCATCAGTGTTCCAGTCCTACATGAATGAGATTTTCCTTGATGTACTCCATCATTTTGTCCTGGTTTATATAGACGATGTACTAATCTACTCCACATCCCTAAAGGAACACAATCGCCATGTAAGACTTGTGCTAAAATGCCTACAGAAACACAGTCTGTACCTGAAGGCCGAAAAATGCCTTTTCCACCAGTCCTCCATTCAATTTCTGGGTTATATCATCAGTTCCAGCGGAGTTCAGATGGACACTTCCAAGGTACAAGCTGTAACTACCTGGCCCCAACCTACCACAGTTAAGGAGTTACAGATGTTCCTTGATTTTGCCAACTTTTATCGGAGATTTATCCGGAACTTCAGCAATGTGGTAGCCCCTCTCATCAGCCTTCTAAGAAGTAAACCCAAGACCCTCTCTTGGTCTCCACAAGCCTCTAAAGCCTTCCAGCTTTTAAAGACCTCCTTTACCTCAGTGCCCATCCTCAGACACCCCAACCCAGACCTTCCCTTCATCGTCGAGGTAGATGCTTCAACCTAGGGGTAGGGGCCATTCTCTCCCAGCGTCAATGTCATCCTCCCAAACTGTACCCTTGTGCTTTCTATTCAAAGAAACTTTTTCCTGCTGAGACGAACTATGACGTTGGGAACAGAGAACTACTGGCCATCAAGTTGGCATTTGAAGAATGGCGCCACTGGCTTGAGAGCGCTCACCATCCCTTTACTGTAATCTTGAATATCTGCAGTCCGCTAAATGCCTAAACCCACGTCAAGCAAGATGGGCACTGTTCTCCACCCGTTTCCACTTTACTGTCACCTATCGCCCTGGATCCAAAAATACTAAAGCCGATGCCCTTTCCCGGTTGCACTGCTCTGACCAGTCCACCTCATTACCAGAACCCATCCGTCCTCCTTCACTCTTTGTCAACCCCCTACAGTGGGACATTGACCAACTAATTACCCAGGCAGCTGCCTCAGAACCCGCACCAGCAGCCTGTCCACCCAACTTAACCTACATCCCATCTGCACTCCACACAGCACTCCTCAAGTGGCTCCACTCTTCTCCTGGATCTGGACACCCTGGAATCTCCCATACCCTTGAGCTACTTAAAAACAAGTATTGGTGGCCTCATCAAGTCCGGGACGTTACCATTTTCATCCGCTCCTGCTCTGACTGTGCCACGGCAAAAACACCCAGACATCTCCCGGCAGGTCCTTGGTCCCACATTGGTGTAGACTTCGTTACTGACCTTCCTCCTTCCCAAGGGTTTACTTGTATCCTAGTAGCCCTCAAGGGTCTCCCCACTGCCATAGAGACCACGGAGGTACTTTTCCGACACGTCTTCTGGAACTTTGGACTGCCCGAGGATATAGTATCTGACAGGGGACCTCAATTAATCTGAAGTGTATGGAAGGCCTTTTTTAACCATCTGGGTGTCTCAATCAGTCTCTCCTCAGGTTACCATCCTCAGTCCAACGGCCAGACGGAGAGGAAGATCCAGGAGATAGGACGGTTCCTTCGTACCTACTGCCATACCAACCAACAGGAGTGGAGCCGCTACCTACCCTGGGTAGAATATGCCCAGAACTCTCTCCGCCACACTTCCACTGGTCTCACCTCATTTTAATGAGTCCTTGGATACCAACCACCTCTGTTTCCCTGGTCTGGAGAACCTTCCAATGTACCAGCTGTGGATCACTGGTTCTGTAATAGCGAACGGATCTGGAACGCCACTCATGCATACCTTCAGCGTGCTGTTCGACACCAGAAGACCCAAGCTGACGCCAGACGTTCTACCACTCCCAAGTACCATCCAGGGCAGAAGGTCTGGCTCTCCACCAGGGACATTCGTCTCAAGCTCCACTGCCGAAAGCTAAGTCCCCATTACATCGGCCCATTCACCATCACAAAACAAATTAATCCTGTCATATACCGTCTAGCACTGCCTTCACAATATCATATCTCTCCTTCATTCCATGTATCCCTTTTGAATCCTCATATATGTTTTCCCCATTCTCCCTCTACAGAGTCTGATGAGGGTAATTCACCTCTGCCGCTGCTCCTGGAAGATGGCCCAGCTTACATCGTCAAGGCCATCTTGGACTCTCGAAGTCACCTGGGTTGACTAGAATACCTTGTTGATTGGGAGGGCTATGGTCCAGAGGAACAGTTCTGGGTTCCCCGACATGACATCCTGGACCCATCACTTCTCACTCACTTCCATAACCAACATCCTGATCGTCCAGCTCCTCGTGGTCGAGGTCGCCCCAGACATCGAGTGTTCTGGGGGGGCACTGTCACGCCCTCGTCAGTCTCTGCTCCTCCAAACCCCTCGCACTCTACTGATTATTAATTATTTTCACCTGCTCCCCATCAAATCATCAATCAGAACACTATAAAGTCTCACCATTCTCCCTCAGCCTTTGTCTAGTCTTGTTTGGACCAGCTTCTAAAGTGACTTACTCAACCTTGATTCTAGTATCGTGAGTTATTTACCTGTCAGTCATCCTTTATCTTAGTTTACAATAATTCTGATTTAATCAAGTTCAAGTTCAAGTAGTTTTTTTATTGTCGTTCAACCATATACAGTTAGTACAGTACACAGAGAAACGAGACAATGTTCCTCCAGGACCATAGTGCTACATAAAACAACATAGGACAAACACAGAACCACATGAGACTACACAGACTGAATAAGACCTACACATTCCTACATAAAGTGCATGTGCAAAAGTGTGCAAAAAGTACAGGACAGTAATTACTAAAAAGGAAACAGGACAATAGGCACAGTAAGAGACAGTGATAGACAGTGCAGCACCGACCAGTACACATTTCTAATCTGAGTAGTGCAAAAAGATGACACTTTCTAAAAATACCGAATGTAAACATAACATACTATGAAATAGTGTTCTATGGACATAGCCGTTATTGAGGTAGCAGCCAGGTATAAAGTGACAATGAATTAAGTGCAACACTGGACATGTGCAAAAGTTGGATGGTGTACAGGTGTGTGTGTGTGTGTGTCAGTCCAGTCTCTGTGTATTGAGGAATCTGATGGCTTGGGGTAAGAAGCTGTTACACAGTCTGGCTGTGAGGGCCCGAATGCTTCGGTACCTCTTGCCAGACGGCAGGAGGGTGAAGAGTTTGTGTGAGGGGTGTGTGGGGTCTTCCACAATGCTGGTTGCTTTGCGGATGCAGCGTGTGGTGTAAATGTCTTTGATGGAGGGAAGAGAGACCCCGATGATCTTCTCAGCTGTCCTCACTATCCTCAGCAGGGCTTTGCAGGCAGTGATGCAGCTGCTCAGGATGCTCTCAGTAGTCCCTCTATAGAATGTGGTGAGGATGGGGGGTGGGAGATGTGCTTTTCTCAGCCTTCGAAGAAAGTAGAGACGCTGCTGGGCTTTCTTGGTAATGGAGCTGGTGTTGAGGGACCAGGTGAGGTTCTCTGCCAGGTGAACACCAAGGAATTTGGTGCTCTTGACGATCTCCACAGAGGAGCCGTCGATGTTCAGTGGAGAGTGGTCACTCTGTGCTCTCCTGAAGTCAACAACCATCTCTTTTGTTTTGTCCACATTCAGAGACAGGTTGTTGGCTCTGCACCAGTCCATCAGCCGCTGCACTTCCTCTCTGTATGCTGACTCAACGTTCTTGCTGATGAGACCCACCACGGTCGTGTCATCGGCGAACTTGATGATGTGGTTCGAGCGGTGCATTTCTGCACAGTCATGAGTCAGCAAAGTGAACAGCAGTGGACTGAGCACACAGCCCTGGGGGGCCCCAGTGCTCAGTGTGGTGGCGGTGGAGATGCTGTTCCCGATCCGGACTGACTGAGGTCTCCCAGTCAGGAAGTCCAGGATCCAGTTGCAGAGGGAGGTGTCCAGGCCCAGCAGGTTCAGCTTTCCAATCAGATGCTGAGGAATGATTGTGTTGAATGCTGAGCTGAAGTCTATGAACAGCATTCGAACGTATGAGTCCTTTTATCCAGGTGGGTGAGGGCCAAATGGAAGGTGGTGGCAATGGCGTCGTCTGTTGAACGGTTGGGACGATACGCGAATTTAATCAGTGATTACTCCTTGTTTGTTCTCTGTGTTTCCCTTGAGCTCTGTAAATAAACTGCATCTGGGTTCAACTCCTCGTCTCAGCTTCATAACAATAATGTTCATTAATTCATTCAAGACTATATAAGTGAATTTCCCTGTTTTCAGCTTTTCCCCAAACAATTCACTGCATCAAAAGTTAATGAGCAAATGGTGGCACAGAAGTGCACCAGGAGTGCATTTGTTTAATTCTTGCTAATTTCCTGACCAATGATTTGTTTTTGTTTTTTGCCCAGGAGTGTAGTTACACAGTAAATACATTGTATTGTATGTATTTTAATGTTAGTACTTAGTAGTTAAAGATGCCTAATATAAAGTGTGACCATAATTTATAATGCATAATAAATTATTTATTATTCATCAATGAACCCCTTCATAAACCCTCAACAAAGGAAACATTAAGGTAAAGTGTTGTCGTTCAAAGTGTTGCCAAGTGCTATGAGACACATCTCCAGATGTTTTTCCACATTTTCTGTGCAAATTGTGGGGTAAAATCTGTAGAATTATGCAGAGTGGATGTGCATGGTAAAATGTGTCAAACAGATCTACTATACTCTTAAAGGTAGCAGAAATCATAATCAAACCCAAAATATAAACAAACACACATGGATTGGAGATGTGTAGAACTTTGCAGGCAAAGATTCCAAGTGGCCATTTTTTGAAACAAAAAAATTATTATTTTTTTTACTATAACTAAACATGCATTTAAATAAATAGCAAGAGTGAGAATGACCAGTATTTCCATAACATTGAAAGATGACCAAATTCTGATTAAAGGATAATTTGTTGTGCATTTAAACATGTTAATTGAAACAGAGTTTGGAATTTTTGCATTTCTTGAAGCATAAAACCAGGGGACACCCACCATGCCACAAATCTGTCCCTCATACATTTTGATTCATGCTCTGGAGTTCAAGTTTTTGAGTTCATTGAGTTAAATGTGTAGTCAAGGGGGGTGATTGTCAATCATTATCCCTGTGTTACATTGCAATAAACGTTGGCATGCTTGAAAGGAAACCACAAGCTATGGTTGGATGGCACCTCAAACACATCAAAAAATGCCATTCTGTTTTCCTGCACACATACAAACACATGCAGTGAACAAAGACCCACATTAGGATGAGTGAGTTTTATCCAGTAAGGTAAATATTTAGAACACTACACCCTGACAGAACACAATCTGTACAAATGGAAAACACATGGGTTATGTTCAAAATATAATACCATACTACTCTTACTATTGCTGCCTACAGTATTTAGTATGTATACTGAGCACAGTATGCATATTCAAATGATCTTTTACATTTGCCAAAAAGTGCAGTATACAACAAAAGTGCCCAGCATGAGATACAGACTGTTTCCTGCAATGCAGTGTCCTCAGGTTGAGCATCCATTTCTGGTCGTGTCTAGAAGGGAACTGTCAGCCTGGGAAAATCTTGTGAAGGTCACATTTGCTGTTACTAAGTTTAGGGTTTAGGGGTAGGGTTAAGGTTATGTCAAAAAACATTTTTGTTTTTGTTTTGCTCTGTGATTCTACATGGTCAAAAATAGATATTTGCAGATAATTCATTAAAACAAACAAATTGTTGACATAAAAAATTAATGTCAATCATATTAGCTTGGTATTTGTAAAGGTATCAGAGTTGTTGTATTTATTTGTAAAATTCTTCTGCCATTATTTTACTTCATCGTAAGCTAGAACATTTTTTTATTTTCTTCTCTCTCTGCCTCAAAGTTTATTTTGAAAGTGTACGATTGCAGTGAGTCCACAGCACTGCTGAAACATGATCTAATCAAAATGTTTTCCAGTTTACTTTCTTCATCTTTCCACATGCACTTTTTCCTATTTGACTTTGGTGGGTGGGCTGCGGACCTCTATAACAGCTCAATCAGACTTCTGCTAGAACTCAACCATCTGGGTTACATTTTTTACACACTAGTTACCGGGACAAGGCTGAGGCTCAGAATACAAAGGATGTGTCCTGAGTGAATGTTATTTGTACGTGTTCATTTTGTGTAAAAAGGAACACCTGTATATTACAGCATTCATCAGCCCCTTTCATCTGCTGATCCCACTGCCAAAATGGTAGATGTTTTAGGACATGACTGTGTTCTATTAAATCAATAAGTCACTCTAGGATGTGTGCTACGTTGATTTTACCACATGTAATATAAAATGCCTAAAACCCTTACCATTGGTAAAATCACTGTAACACACCTTGAGTGGTTTATTGCTTACATAAAATGGTGGAAACAGCAATATGATAAACACACCAATGTTCAACAACCAGTTGCATTCATTATTATTAATAATCAGTAAAAAACTATTCTTAGATTATAGTTCATTAGTCTCAGTCCAGCTGTAGGCTGTTTAGTGTTGCCAAGTAATTTACAGTAGCAACTTGGCGCATTAATATAGAATGTGCGGTCACAGAAAATATATACATATACACCAGTCAAAAGTTTTGAAACACTTGACTGAAATGTTTCTCATGATCATACAATGTTTTTGATCTGAAGGCATGTTTAAATGTTTGAAATTAGTTTTGTAGACAAAAATATAATTGTGCCACCATATTAATTTATTTCATTATAAAACGAAAATTTAATAAAAAAAAAAAAAATTTGAAATTGATGACTTGGACCAAATAATAAAGAAAAGCAGTCAATAAGTGCCCAACATAGATGGGAACTCCTTCAATACTGTTTAAAAAGCATCCCAGGGTGATACCTCAAGAAGTTGGTTGAGAAAATGTCAAGAGTACATGTCTGCAAATTCTAGGCAAAGGGTGACTACTTTGAAGATGCTACAATATAACATAGTTTTGATTTATTTTGGATTTAAACATAATTCCCATAGTTCCATTTATGTTATTCCATAGTTTCGATGACTTTACTATTATCCTAAAATGTGAAAAAAAAAAAAAAAAAATCTATGAAATCTATTTACAACCATAACACATGCAAACTTTTCAGGTGCATGCACCAATTAAACATGTTAGTTTTTGATCATATTTAGTACGGTAACCTTCGAGCTGCGACAATCTGTAAAATACACAAAATCCCCAAGCATTAACATATAAATAAAACATAATTAATCATACCAACATAAAATTAATCAAATGATTTCTTTATGCTTCTTGGTTCATTTAAGATACACCTAGATAGCGCAAACACATTACAACCTCTGCTGAAGGGTACAATAATTTGCTATTGTTAAAACTTGTTGCTGCAGTATGGCTGATATTTTTTGCTTTTGCATAGGTGTATGTTCACTAGTAAGAGAAATCAAAATGTATAGAAAGCCAGCAGATTTTGTATCCTTCTTCAGTAAGAGTAGCAAAAAGACTCAGCAGAAGTACAGGCAGGGTGAGCTAGAGAAGGTAAACAACTTATCAAACATTCAGTTTACTTCATTATACTTTGCTGTAACTGTACACACTAATTTTGCCCACTCTGATAAAATGCATATGTTTACATGGAGCATCATAATAAGTTAATAGGACTGACTCAAGGGGCTCCTAATTAAAACCATTTTACTAAAGTTACAGTAAGGTGAATTTAAATATCACAAGTATACTTTCTCATGTCACACGGCTTTAGAACAATGTGAGGGTGAGAGTAAATGATGACAAAATTTGAATATCTGGGCGAACTATTCCTTTAATTACACTAGTACACTAAATACACTAGTTTGGTGTTGTAGGCACCAAACTCCAAACTAGCCCATTAGTTTAAGGTTGAACACATTTTTTTAAATATTGTTTTATATATATAATTATCTTTTCTGTGCCACCCCAGAGTGATCGCTGGCCCCTACCACAGCATGTGAGTGGAGTGGTGATAATTCCACCTGAGCGGAGAGCGCCTTTTTGAAGATTCCGCTCCACTCGCTCAGGCCGCTCAGTGCTGCTTGCTCAACCCAGAATGCGCTTCATGATATGCTGGTTTGGGAATCTGCGAAATAAGCAATAGGCTTGAGGTTATGGAGCTCTAAAATTGTTTTAGTGAATTTGAAAACCTTATAGCCTAAATAAATGCAAAGTATAAATCAAAGCTAAGAACGAGGAAATCAAAAGGGAGTGTGGAGAGACCGCGAGAATTAGCAAATATTCCTTTTGGAATGCGTCACATTGCCAGAGAGCACGAGGATGTGCTACGCGAACATGGTAGTGCAGCAAAAGGTGAGCTAGCAGGCTACACTACTATTCGATAAAAAATTAATATATAAGTAAGGTATCTTGTTGTTTTGCCATCATGTCAGCTAGATGCAAGCCTGGTTCTGCAGAGTTGCGAACGTTAGAGCACCCTCAATTGAATATGTAAGCTTAATAATACTGTATATTGGCAAAGCATTTTGCCTTGAATCCCGGCAAACACAAACAAAAAATCCCTGCATCAAAACCAATAAACATGTATGATCTTGCAGATCAGTGTGTCCTAATTTGCAGGCGGAGCATTCTGCTTTCATGCCTCTATTGTACAATTGAGCATTTGATTAGTAAAGATTTCTGCTCTCGCATAGAGAATTTCATAGCGGAATTATCTCACTTAATCGACCGCCTGTTGTTTTCGATTTCTACTTCAGGATAAAGTGGCACATAACTGCTGGTCAGTTTCCCAAAGCCAAATCCACACCTTAGCGATTAGTGAAACATAAAAAACAAAATACTCTAGATTAGTGGTTGCAGATAACATCTTCGACATCGCTTGCTGCATTCAAACGCAGAGAAAAAATCTATTAATGACTGAACATTAGAACATTATTTGTTTTAGGATCATTAAACATGATTTCATCTAATATATATATTGGACAAAATCTCTGCAGGACAAATATTTTTTATTTGTTAAATCCACGGTTAAACCTTGCTGTACACATATAAAGAGCGCATGCACAACATATGATCCTCTGACACATATAAAGTCCAGATTCACTTTATAATGCTTTAAAAATATCAAGAAAAAACAAAGGGGGCACATGGTAACTACTAATATAATAATTATTATATAATTAACCACAGTCCTTTAGATTGCATAAAATTCCTACATATAAAATTTTAGGGAATATTAATAAACAACACTGAAAAAGAGAAAACATTCACTGCTCTTTTCTGGATAACTTAATAAACCCTTTAAAACTGAACACAAAATTAGGATGAGAAATTGCTCATTTTAATTTACAGACCCAAAGTCTGATAGCATTAAATCAGTAACCTATTAATGTATCAAATCTACAGTATAATCATTCCGTGGAGACAATGCAACTGAAAAACAATGAATTTCACTTTTACCTGCAATATTTTTCCTGGTATCAGTCCATGTTTTCATTATTGCCATAAAGGACTCGAACAAACTTTAAAGTTGAAAAGATTGTGATTTTCTGGGTCGGCTGTATCACACGGGTCCAGTTTAAACTGAAAAGCGCAAATTTGCGACTATGCGAGTTTCCATGCCAATGCACATATGTTTTATCACTTGTAGAGGCGTGTTTGATGACTTGTTTATAGTAAATAAAGGTAATTTAGAACTGGAATATTTTTAAGGCATTATTTGAAGATGTTGATGACATATGTGCTGACAGAGAAATATTTGACCGATTACAAATGATAAGGAAGGTCTGGTTCACCCGAATATCTAACAGTCATTGTAAACCAGTCCAAAATAAACAGCAAGATTTTATATACAAAAACACAACAATACAATCACATAATTTCAGATGTGTACATTACTAATCCTTTGATAATTTAATAAATGTTGGTCTATAGTCTATACAGTTGTGCTCAAAAGTTTTCATACCCTGGCAGAAATTGTGAAATTTTGGCACTGATTTTGAAAATATGACTGATCATGCAAAAAAACTGTCTTTTATTTAAGGATAGTGATCATATGAAGCCATTTATCATCACATAGTTGTTTGGCTTCTTTTTAAATCATAACGATAACAGAAATCACCCAAATGGCCCTGATCAAAAGTTTACTTACCCTTGAATGTTTGGCCTTGTTACAGACACACAAGGTGACACACACAGGTTTAAATGGCAAGTAAAGGTTAATTTCCCACACCTGTGGCTTTTTAAATTGCAATTAGTGCCTGTGTATAAATAGTCAATGAGTTTGTAAGCTCTCATGTGGATGCACTGAGCAGGTTAGATACTGAGCCATGGGGAGCAGAAAAGAACTGTCAAAAGACCTACGTAATAAGGTAATGGAACTTTATAAAGATGGAAAAGGATATAAAAAGAATGCCAGTCAGTACTGTTCAATCACTTATTAAGAAGTGGAAAATTCTGGGATCTCTTGATACCAAGCCAAGGTCAGGTAGACCAAGAAAGATTTCAGCCACAACTGCCAGAAGAATTGTTCGGGATACAAAGAAAAACCCACAGGTAACCTCAGGAGAAATACAGGCTGCTCTGGAAAAAGACAGTGTGGTTGTTTCAAGGAGCACAATACGAGAATACTTGAACAAAAATGAGCTGCATGGTTGAGTTGCCAGAAAGAAGCCTTTACTGCACCAATGCCACAAAAAAGCCCGGTTACAATATGCCCGACAACACCTTGACACACCTCACAGCTTCTGGCACACTGTAATTTGGAGTGACGAGACCAAGATAGAGCTTTATGGTCACAACCATAAGTGCTATGTTTGGAGAGGGGTAAACAAGGCCTATAGTGAAAAGAATACCATCCCCACTGTGAAGCATGGTGGTGGCTCACTGATGATTTGGGGGTGTGTGAGCTCTAAAGGCATGGGGAATCTTGTGAAAATTGGTGGCAAGATGAATGCAGCATGTTATCAGAAAATACTGGCAGACAATTTGCATTCTTCCGCATGAAAGCTGCGCATGGGACACTCTTGGACTTTCCAGCACGACAATGAACCTAAGCACAAGTTGACCCTCCAGTGGTTACAGCAGAAAAAGGTGAAGGTTCTGGAGTGGTCATCACAGTCTCCTGACCTTAATATCATCGTGCCACTCTGGGGAGATCTCAAACGTGCAGTTCATGCAAGACGATGCATGACCTAGAGGCATTTTGCCAAGACGAATGGGCAGCTATACCACCTGCAAGAATTTCGGGCGGAAAATCTTTTGTT